>NC_135824.1:4576520-4894020 GCF_964213995.1 Mustelus asterias
CTCACTGCCGAGTGTTGTTGTGTTAAGGTTAGTTGAGTTCTGGACACCAACTTGTGATTTAGTTAACTGCTGAAGAGATTTTTGTGATTTTTGATGTCCTCAGATTCACCACTTTGACATTTGAATTTGTACTGCTGTCCCATTGCAGATTTAGAAACATAGAAAAACTACAGCACAATACAGGCCCTTCAGCCCACAAAGTTGTGCCGAACATGTCCCTACCTTAGCGATTACTAGGCTTGCCTATAACCCTCTATCTTACTAAGTTCCATGTACTTATCTAAAAGTCTCTTAAAAGACCCTATTGAATCCGCATCCATTGCTGGCAGCCCATTCCACGCATCCGCCACCCTCTGAGTGAAAAGCTTACCCCTGACATCTCCTCTGTACCTACTCCCCAGCACCTTAAACCCGTGTCCTCTTGTGGCAACCCTGGGAAAAAGCCTCTGACTATCCACTCGATCAATACCTCTCAACATCTTATACACCTCTATCAGGTCACCCCTCATCCTTCGTCTCTCCAAGGAGAAAAGGCCGAGCTCCCTCAACCTATCCTCATAAGGCATGTTCCCCAACCCAGGCAACATCCTTGTAAATCTCCTCTGCACCCTTTCTATGGCTTCCACATCCTTCCTGTAATGAGGCGACCAGAAGTGAGCACAGTACTCCAAGTGGGGTCTGACCAGGGTCTTATATAGCTGCAACATTATCTCACAACTCCTAAACTCAATTCCTCGATTGATGAAGGCCAGTACAACATATACCTTCTTAACCACAGCCTCAACCTGCACAGCTGCTTTGAGCGTCCTATGAACTCGGACCCCAAGATCCTTCTGATCTTCCACTCTGCCAAGAGTCCTACCATTAATATTATATTCCGTCATCCTATTTGACCTGCCAAAATGAACCACCTCACACTTATCTGGGTTGAACACCATCTGCCACTTCTCCGCCCAGTTTTGCATCCTATCAATGTCTCGCTGCATCTTCTGACATCCCTCCACACTATCCACAACACCTCCAACCTTTGTGTCATCAGCAAACTTACTAACCCATCCCTCCACTTCCTCATCCAGGTCATTTATAAAAATCACAGAGTAAGGGTCCCAGAACAGATCACTGGGGCACTCCACTGGTGACCGACCTCCATGCAGAATATGACCCAAATATAACCACTCTTTGCCTTCTGTGGGCAAGCCAGTTTTGGATCCACAAAGCAATGTCCCCTTGGATCCCATGCCCCCTCACTTTCTCAATAAGCCTTGCATGGGGCACCTTATCAAATGCCTTGCTGAAGTCCATATATACTACATCTACTACTCTTCCTTCATCAATGTATTTAGTCACATCCTCAAAAAATTCAACCAGGCTCATAAGGCATGATCTGCCTTTGACAAAGTCATGCTGACTATTCTTAATCATATTATATCTTTCCAAATGTTCATAAATCCTGCCTCTCAGGATCTTCATCAACTTACCAACCACTGAGGTTAGACTCACTGGTCTATAATTTCCAGGGCTATCTCTACTCCCTTTCTTGAATAAAGGAACAACATCCACAATCCTCCAATCCTCCGGAACCTCTCCCGTCTCCAATGATGATGCAAAGATCATCGCCAGAGGCTCAGCAATCTCCTCCCTCGCCTCCCACAGTAGCCTGGGGTACATCTCATCCGGTCCCGGCGACTTATCTAACTTGATGCTTTTCAAAAGCTCCAACACATCCTCTTTCTTAATATCTACATGCTCAAGCTTTTCAGTCCGCTGCAAGTCTGCACTACAACCACCAAGATCCTTTCCCATAGTGAATACTGAAGTAAAGTATTCATTAAGTACCTCTGCTATTTCTTCCGGTTCCATACAAACTTTCCCACCGTCACACTTGATAGGTCCTATTCTTTCGCATCTTATCCTCTTGTTCTTCACATACTTGTAGAATGCCTTGGGGTTTTCCTTAATCTTGCCTGCCAAGGCCTTCTCATGACCCTTTCTGGCTCTCCTAATTTCCTCAAGATCCTTCCTATTAGCCGTATACTCTTCTAGATCTCTAACATTACCTAGCTCCCTGAACCTTTTGTAAGCTTTTCTTTTCTTCTTGATTAGATTCATTACAGTCTTTGTATACCACGGTTCCTGTAACCTACCATAACTTCCCTGTCTCATTGGAACGTTGCTATGCAGAACTCCAGACAAATATTCCCTGAAAATTTGCCACATTTTTTCCGTACGTTTCCTTGAGAAAACCTCTTTCCAATTGAAGCCTCCAATTTCCTGCCTGATAGCCTCATAATTACCCTTACTCCAATTAAGCACTTTTTTCTAACTTGTCTGATCCTATCTCTCTCCAATGCTATTGTAAAGGAGGTAGAATTATGATCACTATCTCCAAAATGCTCTCCCACTGAGAGATCTGACACCTGCCCAGGTTCATTTCCCAATACCAAATCAAGTACAGCCTCTCCTCTTGTAGGCTTATCTACATACTGTGTCAAGAAACTCTCCTGAACACACCTGACAAACTCCTCCCCACTTACACCCCTTACTCCAGGGAGATTCCAATCAATATTTGGGAAACTAAAATCTCCCATCATGACAACTCTGTTATTATTACACCTTTCCAGGATCTGTTTCCCTATCTGCTCCTCAACATCCCTGTTACTATTGGGCGGCCTATAGAAAACACCCAGTAAAGTTATTGGCCCCTTCCTGTTCCTAACCTCCACCCACAGAGACTCCGTAGACAATCCCTCCGTGGTGTCCATCTTTTCTGCAGCCGTGACACTATCTCTGATCAGCAGTGCCACTCCCCCACCTCTTTTGCCTCCCTCCCTGTCCCTTCTGAGACATCTGAAACCCGGCACTTGAAGTATCCAGTCCTGTCCCTTAATATTAAGTCCTGGTCTTAATATTTATGGTGGGTGTCTGCAATGCACAGTGGCTAGCTGAACAAAAAAACCTGCAACTAAAACCAAGATATATATTTATTTGGAACAGGAAAACTCACTTAGCAATGGCCTTTCGCTTCTCGTAATTGTTAGTGGCTTTTCATCACAAACGTATTTTTACTTTAACGAGGTGCAAACAGCTAATTAAAATTGCTCAGAGATGGGGCATAGCCTTTTAAATAGGTTAATCTACAATAAGTACATGTTGAACTATTTTATAAGATTCCTGCCTTTGTTAATGATTCCTTTGGCAATTGCAAATGATTTGAATCGTTTGCCTGATTAGCGCGTGGTAAATGGGAATGATGTAAGTCTTGGGCTCTGTAATATACAATCAATACTTCGCACCTTCTCTGGTGCAGTCATCCATTTCCTTCATCCAATGGAATTTTCTTAAAACATACCCAATTAGGAAAATATGACTGGATTGGAGAGGTCATGAAGGGTGAATTTCTGTCTGTGTGTCAGTGTCTTTTCCTGCTTCAGCAACAACTTGTTAGGTGCCTTTCTCTGACTCCATATCTGCTAAATTCAGCTCCTCTACTGCTGAAACCCTCCAGCCTTTCCTTTTTTACCTCTAGACTTGCTTATTCTAATAAACTCCTGGCTTGTCTCCCACATTCTACCCTCCCACAAACTTGGTTATCCAAATCTCTGCCCTTCAATCAACTTGTACTAAACCCCATTAATTCATCACCCTTGTGCTGATTAACCTGTGCTGACTCCTGGTTGAGTGATGCCTCCTTTTTTGAAAAAGATTCTCATCCTTGTTTCTAAATCTCTGCATGGCCTCACCGAACCCTATCTTTCTGTTCACCTCCATTCCTACAGCCTCAAGGTCTTTGCATTTGTCCAGTTCTGACCTCTTAAGCATCCCCTATTTTAATCATTCCACCATTGGCAGCCGTGCCTTCAGCTGTCTGGGTCCTTGGCTCCAGAATTCATTCTGTAAACTTCTCCATCTCTCTACAATGCTGTCCTCCTTTAGGGCACCCATAGACCTTCCTTCTTTAGCCAAGCTTTTGGTCATTTGTAATATTGTGTTGTGTGGCTTGGTGTCATCATATCTTATGCTCCTATGAAGTGCTGGTTAGGCGCATTGCCCATGCTAATGCTCCCTCAGTGTACCCAAACAGGTGCCAGAGTATGGCAACTAGGGGATTTTTTTACACTAACTTCATTGCAATGTTAATGTAAGCCTGCTTGTGACGCTAATAAATAAACTTAAATTTTAAGCACCTTGTGACATTTTATTAATTAAAGTCACTATTATTAATACAAGATGATGATGACGACGACAACTCGAACATTTTCCAATTCTGACAATAGAATATCAACTTGTAACGCTAATTCTGTTTCTTTCTGTATGGGCACTCATCATTGTGCAGTCCCATTTAACTTAAATCCTCAGTTGTATTTGAAGTAAAACATCGATTCCACCTTGGATCAGGACCTATGTTAGTGTGTCAGATGTTTTGAATGATGGGTAAAGGTTACCAACTTTTGTACCTCCTGAAGATCGCACCGGATGTCGCCCTCGCTTCTGCCCCATCTACCCCCCCCCCCCATCTCTATCTTTGGAACTAATGCACAATCCAAGAAAGTAAGCAGCGAAAGCACAGTTTTTTTTTTTCTTTTTTAAAACAACCTCCTCCTCAGTTGCTCTTGCCTGGAGTCTTTAATTCCTGACACGCCAGGGCAGTCCTGGAGGGTTGGCAGCACTTTTATGTGGCGTGGGTTTTGGAAAAGGAGTGTAGCACTGCGAAGGGGACTGCGAGTGTAAATGTGCGTTTTGGCTCCTGTTTTCTCTGAGTTAAAATTGAAATGCTGGTTAGGTTTGCCCATCAGTCAATCGAAGGGAAGCTGACAGCTGCGAAATATTAATGATTAAGTTTCAAGTAAAGACCATGAAGGTGATTGCACATAGCCAGAGCTTGTGTTTAAAGACCTCATCATGTTTGTAATGAATACTGTCAGCAGCACTTAACTCCGCTGCGAGCAGACACGAGCTTTTGCTTAGTCTTTGAAACTGGCCGCATTCCATGTGGCATAATTTAAATATGTGGCAAACTCTAATTTGAGATTTTTCTTGAACTAGCTTTTGAATCTTCCATGTAGCAGTTTTGCTTGTGTTTGTCTTTTTTTTTGGAAAATTCTACTTGGAATCACCAATGGAATTTGGATGAAGGAGTCACTTCGATCCATCATCCGGTATGATCGGAGAATCATAGAATCCCTACAGTGCAGAAGGAGGCCATTCGGCCCATCGAGTCTGCACCAATCCTCCAACAGAGCATCTTATCCAGGCCTAACTCATGCCATATCTGTGTAACCCCACACATTTGTCCTGCTAATCCCCCTAACCTACACATCCTTGGACTGCGGGAGGGAACCGGAGCATCCAGAGGAAACCCACGCAGACATCTGGAGAACCTGCAAACTCCACACAGACAGTCACCCAAGGCTGGAATTGAACCCGGGTCCCTGGAGCTGTGAAGCAGCCATGCTAACCACTGTGCTGCCCGCACAGTACACCGGTTCTATTTGGTTGTGGCTCACTGGTTAGCGTGCTCACCACTGAATCAAGAGATTGCAGATTCAAGCCCCGCTCTGGAGACTTGAGCACATAATTTAGCCTGACGTTCTGTCAGGCACTGAGGGAATGTTGCACGGTCAGTAGTACCATAATCCGAGGCTCCACCTGGCTCCTCGTGAATGTGAAAGACCTAGTTCGAAGAAGAACAGGGGTGTTTTTCCCTGGTGTCCTGGCCAATATTTATTCCTCATCCAGCATCACAAAAACAAATAACCTGGTCATAATCACATTACTGTGCGTGAGATCTTGCTGTGTGCGAATTGGTTGCTGCATTTCCAAGAGTGACCGGAACCAAGCACTTTACCTTGCATCTGATAACTTTGGGGTTGGAATGCCAGTAATTTGGCAAATAAGTGTTATATTTTATTTTGTCACTTCGCTGTGAGTGAAGAGTCAGCCAGTAATGTGTGCATTTATATAACATCCAAAGCAATTTAACACTCGAGTATTTGTGAAACTCAGTGATGGTTCATTTTCTTCGTTGAACTTTATAAAGCTGTATAACTTCGAAATAAAAATAGAACTATAGTGCCTTGCACTACTTCAGGACTCCCCAATGACTTTTACAGCCAATGAAGTACTTTTGTAGTATAATCTAATGCAAGAAACACAGCCAATCTGTGCAGAACAAAATTCCACATGGCAACATAACACCTTTTTCTATTTTTCATGGGATGCAATCTTTGCTGCCAAGGTCAGCTTCGTGACTTGTGTTGATTGTCCCTTTAAGGAACAATCTGCAGAGTAAGGGTCACATAAACCTGGGAACCAACCTGGAATCAGGGTTGCAGATCACCCTGGTAAGTGCCGGCTTCTGAACTCCGAGTCACTTCAAATCACCGGTTGTGGCATTGGTGAAGTCACCCTTTTCAGGCTAAATCATCAGTCGTACTCCAGAGGTTCAAGTTTCATTCAAGGGGAGCCCACAGGTGAAACAATTGTGACTTGCATCTGTTTCAATGTAGTGATATATCAGTGTGGAGTTCTGGAGCAACCTTGAATGATATGTTGCAGGACAGATTAGTCTGTGGGGTGAGTAACGTGGCGGTTCAACAGAGATTACTGGCAGAGGCCGATGTAAATTTTAAACGAGCAATGGAAAGTACTGAAAAAGGTACGCAAGAGTCAGGATGAACAAAATGGTGCTGTTCACTATTTAGGGTGCAGACAGCAGTGGCGTCAAAATCGAAGAAGTAGCCATGAGGTGGGAAATGAGTTCAGCCGCAAATAAGACCAGATTTGGCTGGCACAATGGTTAGCACTGCTGCCTCAGCGCCAGGGACCTGGGTTTGATTCCCGGTTTGGGTCACTGTCTGTGCGGAGTTTGTACATTCTCCCCGTGTCTGCGTAGGTTTCCTCCGGGTGCTCCAGTTTCCTCCCACGGTCCAAAGATGTGCGAGTTAGGTTGATTGGCCATGCTAAATTGCTCCTTAGTTTCAGGGGAATGAGTAGGGTAAATACATGTGATTACGGGGATAGGGCCTGGATGGGAATGTTGTTGGTGTAGGCTCGATGGGCTGAATGGCCTCCTGCACTGTAGGGATTCTATGATTTAGAAGAAGTAATGAATCAGTGGAATGTTACTGATGTGGAGGGAATCACTCCCCCATAGGTATGACGAGGATGAGGTTTTTTGTCCTGGGCGGCACGGTAGCGCAGTGGTTAGCACTGCTGCTTCACAGCTCCAGGGTCCCGGGTTCGATCCCCGGCTCGGGTCACTGTCTGTGTGGAGTTTGCACATTCTCCTCGTGTCTGCGTGGGTTTCCTCCGGGTGCTCCGGTTTCCTCCCACAGTCCAAAGATGTGCGGGTTAGGTTGATTGGCCCGGTTAAAAATTGCCCCTTAGAGTCCTAAAATGCGTAGATTAGAGTGATTAGCGGGTAAATATGTGGGGGTAGGGCCTGGGTGGGATTGTGGTCGGTGCAGACTCGATGGGCCGGAATGGCCTCCTGCTGCACTGTAGGGTTTCTATGATTTCTATGAGAGGCCACTTAAAGCATATTTGTAGAGCCAAGTCAAATCTACCGAGTCGCCGGTTAAATAATGTGCCATTGTACTGTAGGAGAATCTAGCCTCAACGATTTAACTATTCGATAACTGTTTAATATAAAAGCAGACAAGATACCCAGAGCATTACAGCAATATGGGGTAAGTGGGAAACCTCAAGATGGAAATTGATATTTTATTATGATGCCAGTTGGTGTTACTGCGGGACAGGAAGGTCCCAGAATGGAATCCTGTCTCTCAGGACTGTAAATTTTATAAAAGGTCACATGACTGTCAATTAGCTTTTAACAATAGAAAAAATACTTTTATTCACACACAAGTTTTACTCCTTCTCTCCCACTTAACAGATTTTGAGGATAACATAGGTTGCTCAGTATATCTTTTGCTACAAGCTTTTCAGTAAACAGTCCCTGAAACCCAACAGGTTAACTGTGACGAGACAACACCCCACTCTGAAACCAAGCGGCCCGATGCCACTAAATCAAATCTTCTGTTGATATCTCCTCAAATCTCCCCCTTCCACCCCCAACCAGATGGTTGTTGCACTGAGCCAACTGATCTCATTAGACTCCAGCTTCCACAAGGAGGGTTTCCAAATGCCACTCTCAAAAGGAGATGCCTTAGAATCTCCTTTCAAACAGTGCTTCCTCTCAGCTGTTTTCAGCAAGGATTCGCCTCTGAGTTTTTCAACACTCCATTTAGTGTTCATTTGTCTTGAATAGTCAGGAGCTTTCGAACATTCGCAGGGATCCAGTCACCAATTGTTTTAACTGTTTACTTGATAGGCTGTAGTAAGATATCACCAACATTAGGAGTGTTTTTAATGTAATTAGATTTTCACCAGCGAACGCTACCAGACCTCTACTTTTAAGTTCTGGCTTTAACTTCAACGAACAGTACCTTGGTACTATGGCAATTCCTCTTTCTTCATATTTACAGAGTCAGAGGTTTCAGCATGGAAACAGGCCCTTCGCCCTTTTTTGAACAACTAAGTTAGTCCCAATTGTCTGCACTTGGCCCATATCCCCCGATAGCCATCTTACCCATGTAACTGTCTAAATGCTTTTTAAAGGACAAAATTGTACCCGCCTGTACTACTACCTCTGGCAGCTCGTTCCAGACACTCACCACCATCTGTGTGGAAAACATTGCCCCTCTGGACCCTTTTGTATCTCTCCCCTCTCACTTTAAACCTATGCCCTCTAGTTTTAGACTCCCCTACCTTTGGGAAAAGATATTGACTATCTAGCTGATCTCTGCCCCTCATTATTTTATAGGCCTCTAATAAGATCATCCCTAAACCTTCTGTGCTCCAGAGGAAAAAGTCCCAGTCTGTCCAGCCTCTCCTTATAACTCAGCATCCTAGTAAATCTTTTCTGCACTCTTTCAAGTTTAATAATATCCTTTCTTCCTTCAATTTTCCTGGAAACCTCTCTTCTTCCTTTAGTTTATAGAACTAACTTATTGGGCGGCACAGTGGTTAGCACTGTCGCCTCACAGCGCCAGGGACCCAGGTTCGATTCCTGGCTTGGGTCACTGTCTGTGCAGAGTCTGCACATTCTCCCTGCATCAGCGTGGGTTTCCTCCCGGTGCTCTGGTTTCCTCCCACAGTCTGAAAGACGTGCTGGTTAGGTGGATTGGCCATGCTAAATTCTCTGTGTACACGAACAGGCGCAGGGGTGCGGGGACGGGGGGATTTTCGCAGTAACTTCATTGCAGTGTTAATGTAAGCCTACTCGTGACATGAAGAAAAACTAAACCTAAACTTTAGCTTCTGGACTTGCTTTCTTGCCCATTACTCCATGATCCATGATATGGCTTTTCTTCTAGCAAAGCCCTCTGTAGCTTCATAGCTCAGACTGCTATGGATTTGGTTTAAAACTAAACTCAAAAACTTTCCTATTTAAAAGGTACCTTTTGGCTAAGATCAAGTGTGGTCTGCTGATGCTGCACTTGGTTGAGGTCATTGGGTTGCATTTAAGCTTCATTTTCATATGAAGCAATTTTTAAAAGCGGCATCTTGGCCTTTTGGCTAAGATGCAAATGAGATCAAGCCTTGGAGGAGGAAACCTCCGCCTACTCCAATCAGCTTGGCTCATGTAGATCAGGCCCAAGACAGGGTAGGGGTTGCATACCCTGTCTTGTCAGCCTGGATTGGAAATGTCTCAACTTGTTGAGACTCTGAATTGGACTTGATTTGATTGAATTGGAAAAGTATATTTAAAAAAAAAATAAAAGGTGGCACCTGGTTGCTAAGCAATAGCTCAGTCTTTCTCTAAGTCTGTGTTTACTTTTCACATTGTGTCTGTATTGTCCACAGTTTGAACTGAAACCAAAAACCCCTACACATGAAAGCAGCTTTGTTTAACAAGAATCTAACTAGAGTTTTACCCTTTCTTGCACAAAAACACTAAATTAAACTCTCTGAAATCTATACCTTATTTTTACTCTGTATGTAAATATAGATCACTTCAAACTTCCTCTGCTTCCTGACGGTTAACAGAATGCCTTCAAATAATTATCCATCCTCCTCTTGATGTTCCTTCACCCAGTAAACTCTCTGGGGTATTTTTGGGTTGTTCCTTCTGCATCATGTGTATCTCTGCTGCTGCCTTTAATTTTGTCAAACTTGGATCCAGTCATGGGTTTGTGGTTCCCTATTTATCTTTGGAGGAGAGCACGTAAAAGAGAAACTTGCATTTCTGTGGTGCCTTTTGCAATCACGGTATGCCCCAAAGTGCTTTGCGGCCAGTTAAGTTTTTTACTTAAATGCTGGCTGGTTGACCAGCATTTATTGCCCATCCCTAGTTGCCCTTGATTGATAGAACGGAATGGCTTGCTATGCCCTTTCAGAGGGCAGTTCAGAGTCGACCACATGGCTGTGGCCCTAGAGTCACATGTAGGCCAGACCAGGTAAGGACGGCAGATTTCCTTTCCTAAAAGAGATTAGTGAACCAGATGGGCTTTTCTGACAATCGACAATGGTTTCACGGTCATCAGTAGATTCTTATTTCCAGATATTTTTTTATTGAATTCAAATTCCACCATCTGCCGTGGCGGGATTCGAACCCAGGTCCCCAGAACATTAGCTGAGTTTCTCGATTAATAGTCTAGCGATAATCACACTAGGCCATCACCTCCCCTTTGAAGTTCAGTCACTGCTGTAACGCAGTAATGTAGTGTGAAATCTGACACTTGAATCCATTGCTTTACAATCCAGAAATGTGATTATTCCCAACTGAGCCAATCTGATGTAATCATCCAGGTGTCATAATTCCTGAATGTGATAATTATTTGGCATGTTTTTCAACAAGTTTCCAGATATAATTAAGCACCGTCTCCTGACACTGAAGCGACTTTGTGCACAAGAACTCTCCACGGCACGGTGGTTAGCACTGCTGCCTCACAGTGCCAGGGACCCAGGTTCAATTCCCGGCTCGGGTCACTGTCTGTATGGAGTTACACATTTCTTCCGTATCTGTGTGGGTTTCCTCCGGGTGCTCCGGTTTCCTCCCATTTTCTGAAAGACATGCTGGTTAGGTGCATTGATCCGAATAACTGCCGGAATGTGGCGACCAGGAGAATTTCACAGTACCTTCATTGCAGTGTTAATGTAAGCCTACTTGTGACAAATTAAACTCTCCTCCTTATTGGGGGGGGGCACGGAGGGGTCTGGGGGGGAGGGGGGTGGGGTGTTTGCGGTGGTGTAGTGATATTGTCGCTGGACTAGTAATCCAGAGATCCAGGATAATTCTCTGCGGACCTGGGTTCGAATCTTGCCATGGCATTTGATGAAATTTGAATTCAATAAAAAAAATTATCTGGAATTAAAAATCTAATGTTGACCATGAAGCCATTGTCGATTTGTTGTAAGAACCCATCTGTCTCACTAATATCTTTTAGAGAAGGAAATCTGCCGTCCTTACCCAGCCTGGCCTAGCTGTGACTCCAGGTCCACAGCAACATGGTTGACTTTTAAATGCCCTCAGGATTGGGCAATAAATCCATCCCAATGCTAATGGCCCAATCCATTACGCAAACCAGCCTCCCATCCATTGGCTCTGTTTACACTTCCCGTTGCCTCGGCAAAGCAGCCAGCATAATTAAGGATCCCACATACCCCGGACATTCTCTCTTCCATCTTCTTCCATCAGGAAAAAGATACAGAAGTCTGAGGTTATGTACCAACCGACACAAGAACAGCCTCTTCCCTGTGGCTGTCAGACTTTTGAATGGACCAACCTCGCATTAAGTTGATCTTTCTCTATACCCTAGTTATGGCTGTAACACTACATTCTGCATTCTCTCCTTCTCTATGAACGGTATGATTTGTCAGTATAGCACACAAGAAACAATACTTTTCGCTGTGTTAATACATGTGACAATAAATCAAATCAAATAAATATTGGCCCAGCCAGCAACGGCCACATCCCATGAACGAATGTGAAAAACAATGTCCACATATGCAATTGTCCCAATTGGCCGAACATACATTGGTGTTGAGGGGAATTCCGATTTGCCTGTTGTTTTTGTGCATCTTGAGCCAAATGCCAGATTTGATCAATTGTTAGGGATTTAATAGTGGGACACGAGGTTGTTTACCATCTTGCATAAGCAATTTTATGAATGGAAATTGAGGGAAATAATATGAAATGGATACTGTTGATTATAGGTTTCTGAGGATTAAGAATATAAGGTAATATTATAGTGGGAAGTATAATGTGTATTGCACGTAGTATGTTGTGGTATAGTGGAATATCAATTAATAAGAATTAAACAGTTAACCTGGGGTTAGGAACAGATTTATTTGGGTTTAGTCTTGGTTTACTATACCACATACTGTGTGGGCTCTATCAATCATATAGGCACTGCGACTGTGCAAGGGTAGGGAGTCTCCCGTCTGTTATTGTGGCATCATTAAATGTAGACATTTAATATTTTTGGTTCTGTGGTGTCTTCAGTTTCTCCCAGGATTACTTGACCACGTAGCTTGGCTCCCCCTCCAATCCACTCCCACTGATTGTTGTCCTGGTTGTTTATTATATCCTTTTTTGGCCTTGCTTAATGTCACCATAAATTCCACAGAATTCCAGCAAGCTAATTATAACATTTATTTTCACTGTAATGATGTATCACTTTCAGACAGTTACTATAGAAAAATGGAGGTAATGCATTAGCTATTTCCAAGTAGCAATAGTAGCTCAGCTGAATATAGTTTATTTATATAGACGTATAGGGTACCCATGAGTAATTATAAGCCTGTGATCTAATCCCGGAAAAGGGTTGAAGGGGTTCAAGTGGTTCGTATCTCATGTTGTCGCCCATTGGTGTGTTTATAAGTGAACTGTGTGAAAGTATCTTGCATCAAATGGAGACTGAACATTTGCTCTTTGGAATTAGTCTTTGTTTACTATTACTGTGCCAAAGGATTATATAATTAAGATTGGTGATATATAATTAAGGATGTTGAACACTTTTCCAATCTTGTGCCTTTGGGGAACAGGAAAAGATGAATTCTATGATTGTTGCAAAAGATTTTTATGATCCAGGTGCCATGAATTGCAAGAGCAAAGTTTAATTGTGTCTTGACTTTGGAATAACCTCAAATAAACCTGTTGGACTTTAACCTGGTGTTGTGAGACTTACTGTGATAACCTCAAAGACAGACTTGCATTATCATAGAATCATACAAACCTTACAGTGTAGAAGGAGGCCACTGAGCCCATGGAGTCTACACTGACCACAACTCTACCCAGCCCCATGTATTTACCCTGCTAGTCCCTCTGGCACAATTTACCATGGCTAATCAACCTAACCCGCACATCTTTGGACTGAGGGGAAAAAACCGGAGCCCCAGGAGGAAACCCACGTAGACACGAGGAGAATGTGCAAACTATACACAGACAGTGACTCAAGCCGGGCCTCCGGCACTGTGAAGCAGCAGTGGCAATGTGAAGCAGCAGTGCTTGCCACTGTACTGCCATTAATATAGCACTTATTGAGTATTGCTGATGAGAGAGAAATGTTGCCAAAGCTTTTGGACTTGCATTCATCAGGGCAAACAACAATGCTAAATTTGAAACTACTGCAACAAGTTACACTACAGGAGGAGGGGGTGCTGATTGGCAACTCCTGTTATATAAATTGTTGTTGTTTGAAATTTGGTATTCTTGCATTTGTACTGATGAGTGCAAGATAAAATGCTTCGACAATATGTCTCTCGTTAGCAATATAGCCCTTTTTACCACCTGGAGATGTTCCAAAGTACTCTCATACAATGAAGTATTTTTAAAGTGTAGTCACTGTTGTAATTTATCAAATCTAGAAGCCAAACAGCAAACGATCAGATAACCCATTATCTTTCATGATGCTGGTGAGATGAGTGGCTTTTGCTACCAAATAAACCTGTTGGACTTTAACCTGGTGGTGTTAGACTTCTTACTGTGAGATAGATATTGACCAGGACACCAGGGATACCTCACCTGCTCCCCTTTGAAATAGTAGCGTGGAACATTTTCTACCCACTTAGATGGCCTTGGTTTGACATCTCATCCAAAAGACGGCACCTCTGACATTGCGGCTTTCAACTGTGTTCGTATAAAATAGAACTTCATCTATTTGTTAGTGTTCATGTCTGGAAGGTGGGATTTGTGATTAGTTTTTGCTTCTCCCCAGCATTCTTTGTGATGAGGGAGGGAGATTGGCACTGTAGTTTTCTGTATCACCCTTTCCCAATACAGGCCCCTGGTCAGATATATCACTTTGAAGGATAGATTGTTTTCTTATCCTCAAAATGTACTTGGAACAGATATCTAATGGATGAGTATCTGTTCCAGCGGGAAATCCTTTGCCTATATGGTGCCTCTCAAATGACCAAAGCACAAGTCTACTCTTGTGATGTATTGGAGCTCTGCAATAAAATTCATTATAATGTGGCATGTTGGCACAGTGGTTAGCACTGCTGCCTCACGGCACCAGGGACCCGGATGCTCTGGTTTCCTCTGGGTGCTCTGGTTTCCTCTCTGTCTGAAAGACATGCTGGTTAGGTGCATTGGCCATGCTAAATTCTCCTTCAGTGTACTCGAACAGGTACTGGAGTGTGGCAACTAGAGGAATTTCACAGTAACTTCATTGCAGTGTTAATGTAAGGTGACACTAATGAAATTAATTTTAACTTAATATTCATTGAACCCTCTGATTTTGGGCAAAAGCATATTCTGTAATAATGTTTTGCTATTTTCATTTTAACTGGTGGTATTTTATTTACAAATTCTAACAACCAATCCCTTAGTGCAATTTCAAAGAAGGCAGATGAATTCTCCCTCTGGGTGAAGGTACTCTTCTTCTCTTGGTCCTACATGATCAATCCCTTATCCTGAGACTGTGCACCTGTATTTGGGTTCACCATGATGTGGAGATGCAGGCGTTGGACTGGGGTAAGCATTGTAAGAAGTCTCTCAACACCAGGTTAAAGTCCAACAGGTTTATTTGGCACTAGCTTTCAGAGTCTCTGGTTCCTTTATCAGGTGAGTGAGGACTTGTGTTCACAAACAGGTCACATACAGACACGAACTCAATTTACAAGATAATGGGTGGAATGCGAGTCTTTACAGGTAATCAAGTTTGGGTTCCCCAGCCAAGGGAAACGACCTCCTTGTATCAGTACTTATGGCAAAGGCTAAAAGATGTTGTATTTTCAGGGATTAAACAGAACTGCTGTACAATGAAGTTTTGTTCAGCTGCCTAGACCCTCAGCCCTGGAATTCCCTCACTAAACTTCTCCCCTACCCAGTCTTCCTTTTAAGATTCTCCTTAAAACCTAGCTTTTGGTCACCTATTTTAATATCTCTCCGTGTGGCTCAGCATCAGATTGTTTGATAAAGCTCCTTGCCCAGATCTTAACCAGATCATGGTTGATCTGCCCAATATTTATCCCTCAACCAAACTAGCCATAACAGTTGGTAGGAGCTTTCTATGTGCAAGTTAGCCTCTATAATTTTACCTTGGAGCAATATAAACACACTCCAAAGAACACATTGGTTATAAAGCACTGTGACATCTTGAGATCAAGAAAGATGCTGTATAAAAACAAATGCTGGATACAGCATGGGTGGCGCCTAACATGTCTTTCAGATTTCCTTGTGGTTTGTTAGAATTGTTGTTACCCTCCCTCCCAAACCTGCATTTATCCAAAGGACAGCTGAACACTTCTTGATTCAGTCATCGGCTTACCCATCCTTGAGTAAGAACATGTTGCATACCCACAATTCTCCGGCACGGTGGCACAATGGTTAGCACTGCTGCCTCATAGCTCCAGTGACCCAGGTTCGATTCCCGGCTTGGTTCACTGTCTGTGTGGAGTTTGCACATTCTCCTCGTGTCTGCGTGGGTTTCCTCCGGGTGCTCCGGTTCCCTCCCACAGTCCAAAAGATGTACAAGTTAGGTTGATTGGCCACGTTAAATTGCCCCTTAGTGTCCAAAGGTGTGTGTCGGTTAGGTGGAAGAACCATGGTAAATGCGTGGGGTTAGGGGGATGGGGCAGAGTGGAGTCCCTGGGTGTGATGCTCTTTTGGAGAGTCGGTACAGACTCGATGGGCCGGATGGCCTCTTTCTGCACTGCAGGGATTTTATGTTCCATATTCGCATTCCTCTGATTCTGATGCTTTCCCAGTTATAAACATTCCTCCACTGGTGGCTGTGCCTTGAGCTGCCTAGGCCCCATGCTCTGTTTTTTCCTTTCGTCTTTCTGCCCCTCTACCTTGCTTTCCTCATTTAAGACGCACCTTAAAACCTACCTCTTTTTCATCAAGCGTTTGGTCACCTGACCACTACCTTAAGTGGTTCTGTGTTCATAAATAGGAACAGGAGTAAACCATTCGCTCCTTAAGCCTGTTCCTCTGTCATTGTTGTTCTGCCTCAACTCCATTTTCCCACCAGCTCCCAATAAAATCTGTCTCCATTTTAAATATACTCGACAACCCTTTGGGGTTGTCAGTGCCAAAGATTCATGACCCTCTGGGTGAAGATACTCTCCTTGACTTGATCCTACATGACCAATCCCTTATCCTGAGACTGTGCATCTGTGTTTGGGTTCCCCAGCCAAGGGAAATGACCTCCCTGTATCAGTACCTATGGCTGAGATTTTCCAGCGTTTTCTTAGATTTTTGATTAACAAGGGGGTGAGAGGTTATTGTGGAGAGGCAGGAATGTGGCGTTGAGGTTACAATTCAGAACAGGCCATGAACTTATTGAATGGCGGAGCAGGCTAGAGGGGCTGAGTGGCCTACTCCTGTTCCTAACTCGTACGTTCATACATCTTATGCTCATGGCAACTTGGCTGCGAGAGATTACTCTTGATCTGAGAAGTCACCTTAAATTTAACATTCAATCTCCCACTTGTAGGATTTTCAGGAATGCAGTCTGTCGTCTCCTGGTCAGAGGTTGGCGACGGCTCATCAGATGAAACTGAGTATTCTAGTATCCTGTGTTTTTAATAGTCTTAAATTCCAAATGAAAATATCAATTGCTGTAGCTGGAAATATATTTAGGGCACATGGTTTAAAATACATGTCCTGGCCAGTAGCACGATATGTTTCTCCTTGTGTGATTGACTGTGGCTTGCTTGTGACAATGTTATTGCAACTTGCTGCTGACATGTATTTCGCCCTGGACAGTACAGAGTGAGATGCTTTGGCAGGGAATTGCAGGGCTGGGAAGCGTACTCGTGAAACTTTGTAGTTGAGGTGGAGAATCTTAATCTGCCTCTAAAAATGGTGATGCAATCAGCGTGTCGTGCAGGGAGAGCGGGCATCCTGATAGGAACTGTGTGCTGGTTGATCAGTCATTTGATGCTACTCGAAGGTCAGCCAAAGGCTTTCTGGGCCTTGCATCTCGCTGTTGGAGCTGACTATTTGTAGAATCTGCAAAACATGCCACGATGGTACCACAGTTCTTCTCTAGGCCTCTTTGGCTTTAATGATAGCTTGACACTCCATTACTCACTGGCTATGCATGCACAGAATTATTATTAGCCATACCTTGCAGACATCTCTCAGAAGGTTGTGAGGTCAAAAATGAAGGAGTTGGCTGACTGATGGCCTGTTTACTGTGATCAGGGTGTGATATTTTAGAGTCCAGTTAAAAGCTTTACTTACACTTGGCACAAGCCACTGTGGCATGCCCTGCCCAGCCCAGCCGACAGGGCTTGAAGACCTTGCGTAGCGGCTGCTTGTGCGGAGAAGAACTGGAATCGAACCGAAAAGCACCAAACGGACTCGGCACAGTGGCTGGAGGAAGGGGAGGAGCTACTCTACCTGGCTGTGTTTTAATCTCTGGGCGGCAGTCTGTGGTTTCTGAAACGGAGCTGGAAACACAACAGCAGCAAACAAATCCTCCCGAGGAGTAATGCAGTCACAAGAGGAGGCAGAAGATGAAGAGAATTTAGTAAAATGCTCCAGCAGGATCATGAACTGAGACCATGCAATTCTTCTTAAGTTGTCGGACAGTACGGAACCTGCTGTAGCAGCTACTTGTGCTTCCTGGCCCCAGCCTCCACCGTGCAAATTGCGGAGTTGAAGATTTATAGCCAGCTGCTCTTTTACGATTGTAAATCTCCCTGAGCGTCAGCAGCATCCTTAATCGGCATGAAGCGTTGGTTCTCCTGTGCCTCAGTGCCCTTTGTAGGTATCTGTCGCTGAAGGTAGAGAGTGTTTTTACCCTAATTGTAGTTCCAGTCAGTATTTGGAAGTTTTGCATACATGCGAATGTGATGCGTAGCTTCCCCTTTGATCACCTCTCCTGTTGATTTGGGGTGTAATTTATTGGAGTGGTGGGTTAATATTGCACCTTGGCTCTTCCTGCGATACAATGCATGCTGAGCACAGGGTGCTTTAACCGAGAGACGATAGAGTTTCCGCCGGCTGCTGCAGAATTTAGATGCTATTGATCCAAAGTGGTTCAGAGGCCTTCCGTAATAGATGTGTGGAAGTGAATCAATGGACTGTAATCGAGTTGAGTTCAAGTGATGTCATAATGCTGCCAGACTAGCTCCAGACGACGTCTAATCAGTCTCCTGAATCGAGAAATTTTATTCCTGTAATTGAGTTTAGTTGTAGTTTTTTGCGTTTTATCTCGTGCTGATGACGTTGTGTTTTGCTTGTTGCCTGTGTCCTTGACATCTGATACTTTCAGCCTGGTCGATTGAATTGCAACAGTCCTGAGCAATTTAACTCTGGTATTTTCACAACAGCTTAAATACTTTATAAATGGCAAAGCAATTATTTAAATATTTTGGTGCCCTTGTAACATTACAAAGGAATTTTGATATTTTCAGAGAAATTTCAAATGTTTTACAATTATTTCCAGTAGAAATATTCCCACAAGAGAAACCTTGTTGATGCAGGCTATCTCTTGTTCCCCCCTGCTCTTCTCACTCCAATAGAAGTTTCATTGCCTGTAGATATATAACCAGATTCAAACTGTTGACGAGGTGAAATATTTCCCAAGCTGCCCCTCCCTAACCCTTTCCACCTCCCAACCTTGCACTACTCCTTTAAGACGTTCCTTAAAGCCTACCATTTTGACCAAGCTTTATGATCACATGTCCTAACATTTCCTTATAGAACTCTGCACCAAGTTTTCTTTGATAATGCTGTTGTGATTTTTTTTAAACCTCGTTTTCTTGTAAGTGTCCAGGTAAGGAGTTGGCCTGTTGCTCACCAGGCATGCACGCATATGTATGCACATAAACTATGCAGGTGCACGGTAGCAGTACTGAGTGAGTGCTGCACTGCTGAAGATGCCATCTCTCCAATGAGGCATTAAACCAAGGCCCTTGGGTGCATATAAACACACAATCTTGTGGAAATATGTCAAAAAGCATGGCTGTTTTCCTGGTGTTCTGCCCAGTATCTGTCAGTCTAGATTTAAAGATAGCTTGGCTTATCTGATCATTATCATATGGCTCTTTACAAATTTGCTTTGTTGTTGCCTTTGCTATAAACAGTATCTATACTCCATTGACTGTAGATTATGTTAGGATGTCTGAGGTTCTGAAAGATGCTATAGAAAAGCAAACCATTTCTCTTCCATTCCACTTGTTTGTGGTCAGGAATTGAAAGCCAATTCTCCTCTTCCCCCAATTAAAAACAATTACCCGTACCCCTTTACCATGCAGACGAAGGGCCAGAAAAAATGGATTCTTCCAGGTCTGCATGGGTCAACTCAACACTGAGTGAACTTCGTGAGGACTTGAGAGCCCGTTCTTTATTTTTACTTTTAGTATTCTCCTTCCCAATCTCCATCTCCCCCTCTCCCCCATGACTTAATGAGTGAATGCATTTCCCTTCATGGTTCTGAGTGTGACCATCCATTGAGTCTGTGTATGAGCTAGTAAAGGTTTTGGGGAGTGGGGAGATCAGTCAGGTTTTCAATTCCAGATGTTTGTCCATTGCATCCTCAGAGTCCAATCCTGATTTCACACATCCATGGTGATAACTCCCTGCAGTTAATACCCATTTTTCCCACTGGCTGTGGATAGATGGTGAGCTACAGAAGACAACAAGCGTGCACGGACCCTAAACCCAGTGGGGGTTGGAACCCCTGGTGGTGAATGGGGAAGAAATTGTAAACAAAAGCAGCTTTTGCAATCGTAGGGCATCTGAAACACTTTAACAGACAATGACGCAGGAAACAGTGGCACGGTGGTTAGCCCTGCTGCCTCAGTGCCAGGGACCTGAGTTCAATTGTGGCCTTGGATGACTCTGTGTGGAGTTTGCACGTTCTCCCTGTGTCTGCGTGGGTTTCCTTCTGGTGCTTCAGTTTCCTCCTACAGTCCAAAGATGTGCGGGTTGAGTGGATTGGCCATGCTAAATTGCCTTTAGTGTCAGGGGGATTAGCAGTGTAAATATGTGGGGTTACAGTGATGGGGTCTGAGTGGGCTTGTTGTCAGAGCTGGCTCGATGGACCGAATGACTTCGCGCACTGCAGGAAACCTATTCTATGAAATGCAACTTGCATTTATGAAGTTCCTTTAACATAGTAAATCATCCCAAGGTGTTTCACAGGACTACGACGGGACGTAAATTAGAAAGGGAAACGTGTAACTACATTGCTAACGATTAGGGTTTGATAGGAATAAACCCCTTTTTCTGGGTGGAGAGTCCAAAAAGATGGAGCGTAGCCTTAAAATTAGAGCCAGCTCATTCTGGGGCAAGGTCAGGAAGTGTGCAGGTCATAGAAATCTGAAAGTCTCCACCTCACAACCCCCCACCAAAAAAAAACTGGAGGCGAGGGAATTGGAGATGAATGGAATTGAGATACAAATCAGTTATGCTCTCACTAAATAGCTGGATATGTCCGAGGGATTGAATGGCCACCTCCTGTTCCTGTGACGGATCCTTTTTTTATTTTTGTTGGCTGGCATCAGATTAATATTTTGTCGCTTCAAATAGATTTGACTTGTATCCGGGATGGCAACCGGTTGAAACCAGAGACACTGCACCAGAACAGAGAGCAGAGGGGCAGCATTTATCAACCGTGGGTTCCCCTGTGGAGGCTGCGTTAGAGGCTTTACACGTTTGGAATAAAACCAATATCAGGAAAAAAAATCATTGTACACCACAAAAGCTGTCGGAAGTTCTCAGCCATGCCCCAGTTTAATGTTTCACTTTTTAATTGGCATTTTATTTTATCTTGTTAGTTTAAACAAACAAGGAGGGGGAAAAGGTGATTCATTGGAAAAAGTTGAAGTGCATGGTCACCTTTTGTGTATTTCTGGTGTGTTCTCTTCCTCAGACCGTCCTTTAACTTTCTCCAGCCGTACAACCCTCAGATTGCTGCAGTCCGGTTTCCTCCCACAGTCCGAAAGACGTGCTGGTTAGGGTGCATTATCCATGCTAAATTCTCCCTCAGTGTACCCGAACAGGCGCTGGAGTGTGGCGACTAGGGGATTGTCACAGAAACTTACATTGCAGTGTTAATGTAAGCCTACTTGTGACACTAATAAATAAACTTTAAAAACGTCGCTCTCCCTTTTTAACGCACCCAAATTTTCATCTTTGACCAAACCTTTGGCCACCTGACTCTCTCTGGCTTGGTGTCAGATTTTCTGTAAATGCTCCTATAAAGATAGTAGGATGGATGTTCACTGTGTTAAAGGCAAGTTATTCGATTTATCACATAAATCCAAGTTATTGCATTTGCTGACAGATTGTGTTTGTCAGGCACTGCCTTGTAAATGTTTGAGATCATCAGAAGTACCAGTGTTTTCATCCTATCGTTGCGCTGCCTGAAACCAGCTGTCAGAGTTGGTGCAGATCCAATGGGTCCAATGGCCTCTTCTGCACTGGAAGGATTCCATGATTCTGTGATTTGTGTTATTCACCCTAAATCCAACACAGTAGCAAGTTGCACAGTCACATTTCTCCTTGCAGATGCTGCCAGACCTGCTGAGATTTTCCAGCATTTTCTCTTTTGGTTTCGGATTCCAGCATCCGCAGTAATTTGCTTTTATTTATTTGTGCTGACTGAGACTGGTTAGCTGTTCTCCATTGGAACCTAGCCTCCAATTCCTTTGTCATATTCTAAGCTGTCTTCTGCAAACTCTCCAATGTGCATCCTCCTATACCCACCCAGCTGCCACTCTTTCGGTCATCTCATCCTGAATCTTCAACCTCTAGTAACTTTCTTCACAAAACACATGTAATTTACAGAGTTTTCAATCCTACAATGTCACTGCGTCTAAATCCTGAAGTTTGCTCACTAACTACACCATGCGGACTGCAGTGGTTTAAAAAGATGGCTCACCACCACCTTCTTGAGGTCAAGTAGGGAGGGGCATTAAATGCTGGTCTTGCCAGCGACACTTGCATCCCATAAATGAATAGAAAAATATTGTTTCTAGTTGTTCATCAAAGTCTCAGCATTTGCTCCTTTTCTGCTCTGTGAAGCAACTCGAGGTAGTTTTCTACATTAAAGGCACCACGTAATATGTTGTTTCTGTGTGAAGAGTTTGTCAAATAGTTAACAGTTTAAAATAATTGGCGAAAGAATAGTTTAGAGTTTATTTATTAGTGTCACAAGTAGGCTTACATTAACACTGCAATGAATTTACTGTGAAGATCCCCTAGTCGCCACACTCCGGCACCTGTTCGGGTACAGTGAAGGAGAATTTAGCATGGCCAATCCACCTAACCACCAGAAAGCAGGTTTTTATGCCACCAATTGTCATGATCTGGAATTTCTGCCAGAAAAGGCAGTGGAAAACTATTCAGTAGTAATGTCAAAAGGAAATTGGTAAGTACTTACCTTGCATTAAGTTGATCTTTCTCTACACCCTAGCTATGACTGTAACGCTACATTCTGCACTCTCTCCTTTCCTTCTCTCTGAACGGTATGTTTTGTCTATATTTTTGGTAGGTTTGGTATAGCGCGCAAGAAACAATACTTTTCACTGTATGTTAATACATGTGACAATAATAAATGAACTTGATCACTAATGAACTTGATAGGAAATTCAGGCGTACCTTTTTTACCCGAGGAGTGGTGTGAATGTGCAACTTGCTACTTTGTTGGATTTAGGGTGAATAACACAAATCATGGAATCCTTTCAGTGCAGAAGAGGCCATTCGACCCATTGAATCTGCACCAACTCTGACAGCTTACCTTACCCAGGATCCCTTCCTCCACCCTATCCTGGTAACCCCACACATTTATCATGGCTAATCCACCTAACTTGCACATCTTTGGATTGTGGGAGGAAACCCATGTAGACATGGGGAGAACATGCAAACTCCACACTGACATTGACCCAAGGCTGGAATTGAACCCAGTCCCTGGAGTTGAGGCAGCAGTGCTAACCACTGTGTCATCGTGCCGTCCCTGCATTTAGGGGAGAAAGGAACAAAACTATATATTGATAGGAGGCTCCTGAGGAACATAAACACAGGCATAAGCAGTTGGGTTCCACGTCCGTCCGGTTCCTATATTCTAGATTTTGTAGCTTGTTCCTGGTGCTGTGTAACTGTCAGTATTGCATTTATTCAGGTGTCTAGTTCCTTAGGAGAGACACATGGGTCAAGCATCTGGTCAATTGAGTGACAACCGTGTGGAATGGTGTGCCGGAAGGCAGATCTAAAGGAAACTGGAGGAAAGAGAAGAAACCAGGACGCTTAAATCCCTTGCTTTCTGGCTACTGTACTGGTGTCATTCACTGGTCACCTGGACTGTAATACAAGAGTCCATCTGTTGACACTGTATCTTTGCATCATGCAGAGGGGTTGCTTGCAACGTTGAGCTATTAAATCTTGCACATGTTGGATTCCTATCTAGACTGGAAGGAACAGGTGCTGATGTGTAACATGAAAATGCGTGAGAGGGAGCTGCATATCTCCCCAGTGCCCACACTGGCAGACTAAGATATTGCGTGTGCATTGCTGAATCAAGTATCTTAACGCAATATTTTTACTTTTCAAACAGACGTCCGACTGGAGCAAATATGATGATCGGCTGTTGAAGGCAGTGGAGAAAGGAGATGTGGACAAAGTTGCATCGGTTCTTGCCAAAAGAGGAATTATCTGCACTAAGTTGGACGTGGAGGGTCGATCAGCGTAAGTGTCCACCGTCGCTCCAACATGTCTCGGTTTGAATTCCGAGCATATTGAATTTCACTTTCTCAACGGGTCGGTTCTTATTGCAGCCAAGGTCTTGTTACTTGAGAAATAATGTTGTGCAGTTTGGTTTGTACACTTTTAGAATCGTGTAGCTTTCATGCTGTAGTATCCTGTGTGAACACATTGCTTTTGCCATTTGTGCAGTGAGGAAATTTGTGAACTTGTCTGAGAGGCAGAGTGTGCCCTGTTTATTTATCAAACGTGTAGGTCATTGCCTGCCACATTATCTCCATCCCCCTCTCAACACACTCCCCAACTGCCCTTTTTGACCCCCTCCCCCGAACTATCCGACTGATCCTCTCCCCCCAACCCCCCTCTCTGTAATTGGAGAGGGAGCTGCCTTTTGAACTATCTTTTCATTGTCAGAGCGAATGCATATTCAGCAATAAGGATGATTTAACACACAATGGCCTGGCTAAGGTCAGCAACTGGTCATGTGGAAAATCATGATAATGTTTTTGCCCTCAGATCTTGCAACATCGCGTTTTTTCTATCAAAGCTGCTGTGTCACCAGACCTTGTGTTTTGTCCACTGCATGTTTAAATTGGACAATATCCTGAAAGATTACTCCATCCACTTGCCCATCTGCTTAATTATAACTTGCGAGTAGGGTGGATACTCTGTGATCACGATTTTCAAATCTGCATCCAGTTCTGTGGAACATTGGCTGCTGTTCCTTAGCTGGAAGTGATCAAAAACAGCAAATTGAATTGCGTTGTTAGAAATGGGAAAAATGCTTCTGCACTGTAGGATTCTATGATCCTATTTTTTTTAAATTCATTCGTGGGACATGGGCGTCGCTGGTTGGCCAGCATTTATTGCCCATCTCTAGTTGCCCGAGGGCAGTTGAGTCAACCACATTGCTGTGGCTCTGGAGTCGCATGTAGGCCAGACTGGGTAAGGACGGCAGATTTCCTTCCCAAAAGAGCATTAGTGAACCAGATGGGTTTTTCCAAGAATCAACAATGGTTTCATGGTCATCAGTAGATTCTTAATTCTAGATTTTTAAAAATTGAATTCAAATTTCATCATCTGCCAGGTCCCCGGAACGTTAGCTGAGTTTCTGGATTAATAGTCTAGCGATAGATACATGGGCCATCGCATCCCCATGTTCTATGGAGGATGGTAACATTTATTATTATTGGGCTCTTGGCTGAATTAGTTCTGTGCAATGGCTCAAGAATCCTTTGTAATAAGAGCACCTACCTACCACCTAAATTATTGTTGAACCTTGCATTACAACAACTTCCATTCACCTCGCACCTTTAGTCCCAAGGCATTTCACAGGAGCTTTATCAAATAAAATTTGACAAAATCACACGGGGATATCAAGGCAGGTGACAAAAAGCTTCGTCAAAGATGTAGCATCTTAAAAGGGGAAGAGAGAGGTGGAAAAGTTGAAGAGGAAATTCCAGAGCTTGATGTTAGGACTTGGACAAGAGATCTCCGCTGGTTTGTGGGGCTGAAGGAGATGACGGTGATAAGGGGGTGAAGTCATGGTGGGATTTGAAAATGAGGAAATGATGTTGCTTGACTGGGTCAGTGAGCAGGGTGTTGGATAAATGGGACATTGTGCAAGTTAAGATAATGGCTGCAGAGTTTTGGATGGTGTTCAGGCTTCTTGAGGGTGCAAAAGCCAAATCCAGAGGTAGCAAAGGCATGGATCAGTTTGTTATAGACTATAATTGAGAGAAGCTGAGCAAAAATATATTGTCTGACATTTTATCCTCTAACTCGGAAAGTTTAATCCAAGTAATTGTTAGAAATAGCACGGTGGTACAATGGTTAGCATTGCCGCTTCACAGCGCCAGGGACCCAGTTCAGTTCCGGCCTCGGATGACTGTGTAGAGTTTCTACGTTCTCCCCATGTCTGCGTGGGTTTCCTCCGGGTGCTCCGGTTTCCTCCCACAGTCCAAGGATGTGCGGGTTAGGTGGATTGGCTGTGCTAAATTGCCCCTTAGTGTTGGGGCATTGACTAGGGTAAATGCATGGGGTTATAGGGATAGGGCCTGCGTGGGATTGTGGTCGGTGCAGACTCGATGGGCCGAATGGTCTCCTGCACTGTAGGATTCTATATACAGCAAAAAGAAAATATAGTTTAGGGGTTTGGTTGTGGGACAAAGGATTTACACTGGATCATTGCTATCATGTTTTCAAGATTGTCATGGGCATGCTGTGTATTTCCAACTTCCATCATGTGTATTTTCTTGCGCTGAGTGTTTTTCATAGAATT
Source organism: Mustelus asterias (assembly GCF_964213995.1). NCBI lineage: Eukaryota > Metazoa > Chordata > Chondrichthyes > Carcharhiniformes > Triakidae > Mustelus > Mustelus asterias. The sequence goes on from NC_135824.1 coordinate 4,602,971, forward strand.
ATAAAATGATGCAATGGAGAAGGAGGCCATTTGGCTCATTGTGTCTATGCTGGCTGACTGAAAGAACTATCCAATTAATCCCCTTCCCTGGAGCCCTATAAATCTTTCCCTTTTCAAGTACTCATTAAATTTGCTATTAAATCTGGTCCACTGCCCTTCTGGGCAATGAAATCCAGATTGTAACAGCTTGGCTGTTGTTTCCTCTTCCCCAAAGAAAGTGTTCCCCTTTGGTACTTTTGCTAATGACGTTATATCTGTGTCCTCTGATTGCCAGCTCTCTCTATCTCACAAGTTTGAGGCTCCTGATTCCCAAACTCTATGAACAATTTTTCAGCAAAGAGAATAGGGACGCAATCACCTCCTTGTATTTTGTCTCCTTTAACCAGTGAATACAGGGGGACATATGCGCCTGGGCTAGGATAGCCTGCAGTGATTTTTCCTTTAAAGATAATGCTGAGATCACCAAGTCACTGTAATGACTTCAGATCTCTATTGTGTCAATTCATGGCAAGATGGGGTTTAATTAAACACTTAATTCAGCCCCTGAAAGCCTAACTTTTCTAACAGTCAACCTCTCTGTTCCCACCCCCTCCCCCTCCCAGCACGGGGGCAGACTGTGAAATTCTGCAGGTGTCCTTCCCAGGATGTCACACTGACCTGGCAGTGATGTTATTGATGAGGGGTGGGGTGGGTTACATGGTAGTGGGTTCGTGAGGCTTAAAGTGGCTGAGTGGAAGACGGTGGCCGTGTGGTATTATTGCTGGACTAGTAATCCAGAAACTCAGCTGATGTTCTGGGGTCCCGGTTTCGAATCCCGCCACGGCAGATGGTGGAATTTGAAGTCAATTCAAATATCTGGAATTAAGAATCCACGGATGACCATGAAACCATTGTCGATTGTCAAAAAAACCCATCTGGTTCACTGATGTTCTTTAGGGAAGGAAATCTGCCATCCTCACCCGGTCTGTCCTACACATGACTCCAGAGCCACAGCAACTGCCCTCTGAAATGGCCTAGCAAGCCATTCAGTTTCAAGGGCAACTAGGGATGGACAATAAATGCTGGCCACTCAGCAAAGCCCATGTCCCACGACTGAATAAAAAAAACGCATCCACACTCCAATTAGAGTTCTTAAGTGGTCAAATTAATGGTCAGGGGACAGAAAACAAGCCACACTCAGTTGTGTAAGCATGTTGATGAAGACCAGGATTGAGATGCAGGTTAAAAGCATCAAGGGTGAGAAATGGTTTGAATGCAAAAAGTCAGCGAAAAGCCAGGAGTTTGAGTGGGTGTAAAACTAGGAAACTTTTGGAGAACGGAGGAAGGCTAGAAAATAAGAGTTTAACACACTGGATGGTTATGGCGACAAGACCAAAATTAATCCTGGTGATGGGTGAATCATGCACTCTGGTGTGGATGGAAGGGGGTTATTTGGTGGAGGTGGGGTAGGGGAGGAAGCGGGACGAGAGAGTTAGTTCACGTGTGGCGAGGCATTGAGAGGGAGGTCAGAACATCTGAGTGTGGCAGAACGGGAGAGAGTGATGAACCAACAGTTGGAGCAATGTACCGCAGGAGAGACAGACCTGGTTGCGGGGGGTGGTGTGAGAGACGTGGTTGGGACATGAGAGTCGGGCTGGTTCAGGAGGGTAGAAATGTAGCTGTGGAGGAGGCATGAATGCAACATAAGCCAAATCCTGATTCTTACATCACTAAAATTAAGTAAAAAGTGTTTGAAATTAATCCTAACTCTGAAAGTAAACGTGCGTACACATCTGGATGCCTTTTTGTAGATATTGGATACAAACACTTCTGTTCTCACTTAAATTTAAAGATGTTCAACTTGATTATTCACTCCTGGATTGATTTTAACAAGTAGCAAAGCTTTTAACTGTTAGTAGATGGATTTTTATGTAGTTGCAATATAGAGTGTTGGAGGTTTGATTGTGGATATTGTTGCACAAGGTCCAGAGGGAATCATAAATACATCATTATCTGCCAAGAGAGAGAGAGAAATGATTTATGGTCATAAAGATTTTAGAACAAGGAGTTATTTCTAAGCCTTTCCTTTTTGGAAAGCTTAATTGCACTGCAAATAACAGAATAGTTCCTGACACTGAACCAATTAAGTAGTTGCCTGTCCGCTTGTGTGGATAAATATCTGGCAAAGCTGAAAGTGAACTAATGGAGCTTCACATGGTGAGGCTGAGTCAAATCAGCAGAGTGGCTTCAGATCGAATTCTTGGTGCTTATTTCTTGTGCATGTCAGCAATAATTCTTTTTATCAGGCACAATGAAGTCTAGCTAGGATGCTCTAATTGAAGATCCTCTGATGCAATACTGCGCCAGATCTTGTGTACCAGGAAGGGACATTTCAGTGTTTACACCAGCGTGAAGTGAGGTCTGGCTCACCCTTGTGCCAATTTGGATTTTGATGTGTCTCAGTTTGGTTCAGTAAAGTTGTGTTGATCTTGGAACAAATTTTGGCTTCCAGTGTTGATGCATAATTGGATCATTATTGATGTGGGATTTGAATGTTCCAAGTGATGTGGCAGAAGCTTTAAAAGAGTAAATAATGAGTGAGTGGCCGAAAGGTCTCATTTTGAGACTCGGGTCCTGTGGGGAGGGTGGGAGTGTGGGGTGTTTGCTGCTGCTGAGGCCAGCGGGGAAAACGGCAGCTGGGTGCTTTGTGCCATATTCCAAGGCAGGGCAGACCTGCTGGTGCTTAGTCCACCATCATGTCCCGGTGCCATTTTGAAGAGGTGTCCAACATCACTGACCCACTTGTGAAGAAAGAAGCTGGACCTCCTGAAAATTCAGATTTATTTCCGGGAGTGAGACCGAAAATGGACCTCCTGAGAATGACGATGGATCAACGGGAATGTTCTGAGGTTGGAAAATGGACCCCCTCCAAGACACTGAACGGGAATTCCTACACACACACACACACACACACACACACACACACACACACACACACACACACACACACACACGGACCCTGCGCCATGTTGTTGCAGACGTGTTTCACACTGGCTCATTGTTCCGCCAGCATCACGACGACTCTGATGTAGGAGGCGGGCCTTCATCCGCATCCCATTAACGGGATGCAAATTAGTGTCACGCCGGCCTCTGGAAGGTTTTTCCAACCCTGCCATGGTTCACCCCATGGTAGATCTCGCTGTAAATTCACGCAGAGGTTGAAACCGATTTTTGGACCTCCCACCACATCGTCCCTCCAGGCTGGTGGGGGCTTGTGAGAATTCTGCCTAGGGTTTGAACCCTTTCATTTGTCTTCATGCACAAACGCGGTCTCTGGCAATACCTTCCTCTTGATGGAAGGGCGGTTGTCGAAAACAGGAAGAGGTCCAAATTTGATTCTCTCGTGCTCTGCGGACATTTACGCTTTTGTGTAATCTGAAGCATGTTGGTGATGTTGAGTATTCAGACAACAGCCGTCTATTGAAGGCACATTATCCATCGAAATTTGGCCAAGTATAATTTTGTGGTAGAAGCCTTTTGTGATCTTGGACCTATTCAAAAGGAGATGTGTAAAATGGTAGCAGCTGTTCAGTGGCCATGAATGAAACATGTTAAAACACAATGCCTACAATTTAGAGTTTAAATTTTTGTTTGGGTTTCTATTCTTTTTCAGTTTCCATGTGGCAGCAGCTAAAGGAGATGTCCCCTGCATCAATGCAATGCTCTCTCATGGTGTCGATGTCGCAGCAATAGATGCGGCAGGTAAATATTCGCTTTATTTTCCCTTGATTACTCAAAGTGGTCATTATTAAATCTTGGGAGGGGAATACTCTCTTCCTAAGAAACTTTTCAACTTGACTCTTAAGGCTGATTCATCAAGTTAATTTCCTCTCTCCTCCTCCTCCCTTGGGGCACTTGGATTTTCTGCTTTAAGGAGTAGGAATAGGCTGCTTGTCGCCTTGAACTTGCTCCACTTTTTGGCAGGTCCAAGGCTGATCTTCAATCTCAATTCCTCTTTCCTGCTTTGTCCCTTGGTGTTCAAGCATCGATCTATCTCGGAATGTACTCTGAGCACCCACTGGGCGGCTCGGTGGCACTGCTGCCTCACAGCATCAGGGACCCGGGTTCGATTCCCGGCTTGGGTCACTGCCTGTGTGGAGTTTGCACATTCTCCCCGTGTCTGCGTGGGTTTCCTCTGGATCCTCCGGTTTCCCCCCACAGTCTGAAAGACGTGCTGGTTAGGTGCATTGACCCAAACAGGATCTGGAGTGTGGCGACTAGGGGAATTTCACAATTTCATTGCAGTGTGAATGTAAGCCTTACTTGTGACTAGAAAATAAGCTTCTTTACTTAACTTCTCTCTGGAGTATAGAATTCCAAGATTCGCAGCCTCCCTGAGCAAAGAGATTTCTCCCTTATCCTGAGACTGTAACCCCACATTCTAGAATCTAGACTCTGCAGCCAGAGGGAATGAGCCTTTTGTCCTTTTAACAAGTTAAGAATTTTATACGTTTTAATGAGATCACCCGTCATTGTTCTAAAATCTAGAAAATATTGATTAATTCTACTCTGGGCAACACTGTCATTTGATTTATTATTGTCACATGTATTGTATGCAGTGAAAAGTATTGTTTCTTGCGCACAATACAGACAAAGCATACTGTTCATAGAGAAGGAAACGAAAGAGTGCAGAATGTCGTGTTACAGTCATAGCTAGGGTGTAGAGAAAGATCAACTTAGTGCGCGGTAGGTCCATTCAAAAGTCTGACAGCAGCAAGGAAGAAGCTGTTCTTGAGTCGGTTGGTAGGTGACCTCAGACTTTTGTATCTTTTTTCTGGCGGAAGAAGGTGGAATGGAGTGTGTGTGGGGCCCTTAATTATGCTGGCTGCTTTTCTGAGACAATGGGAAGTGTAGACAGAGTCAACGGATGGGAGGCTAGTTTGAGTGATGGATTGGGCTACACTCACGACCCTTTGTAGTTCCTTGCAGTCTTGGGCAGAGCAGGAGCCATACCAAGCTGTGATACAACCAGAAAGAATGCTTTCTATTGTGCATCTGTAAAAGTTGGTGAGAGTCGTAGTGGACATGCCAAATTTCCTTCTCCTGAGTCCGAAGGTTGAGGAAATCACTTTGCAAGCCAGAGCCACCCCATAGCGCTGTTACAAAGAAGCTTGGGCCAGTATTGATCCCTTTATCAACACCACTAAAATAGATTCCTGTCATTTATTGCCTTACTGTGTTGCTGTTCATGCTTAAAATTGGCTGCAGAGCACGTTAGGCTGTCCCGAGGCTGTGAATATAAATGCGATTTTTGTCTTTCTTTATAAAGAATTGAGCAGTCCTGTAGACTCATCTCGGTGTTTATGTTCCACATGAGCCTCTTACCAACCTACTTCATCATTTCATTCCCAGTGACGTTTCGAAACCAGTATTTTGTTTGAGTTTGGTGTTTTGAAAGTTGAGTCTAGTCTGAGCTTCACTCTTGGTATGACGGAGGCTCACATTCCTAGTTCTCCTTTTGACTGCAGTGAGGTTGAGTGTACAGGATTTCGTTCATTGAGCATTGACAGTGCGTTTTATGTTTTACCTTTCCCTCCATGTCTGCAATTCGGCACTTTAAAAAAAAAACTCCTGTAAGCGACGGGTGGAACTAACGAGCCTCCGTTTACTGTTGTTCGTTGATTGTGAAAGTGAGACATGATCATCGATCACTGCAGCCTGTGTGTTGTTGATGCTTTGCAGCTGTTTGTTTTTACAACTGACCAAATCGCGAGACCATTTCGGAGGAGATTAGGAGTCACGACAGATTCTCTTCCTTGCAGGAAGGGAAACAATTTTAAAAAAACACTTGGGTTTTTACACTAGTCTGTCAACTTGGTTTGTTGTTTTTCTGATCCCAGCTAGATTCTGAGTTTCACAACTTCCCAGCTCTTCTCCCTAACAGAACTGTGGGAGTACCGTCACCACAAAGACTGCAGCGGTTCAAGAAGATCATAGGATCCTTACAGTGCAGAAGGAGGCCATTCGGCCCATTGGGCCTGCACAGACAACAATCCCACCCAGGCCCTATCCCTGTAACCCCAAGTATTTGCCTCACTGATCCCACTGACATTGAGGCAATTTAGCACGGCCACATCTTTGGAGTGTGGGAGGAAACTGGACCACCCGGAGGAAACCCATGCAGACACTGGGAGAACGTGCAAACTCCACAAAGTCACCCAAGGCCGGAATTATGGTTAGCACTGCTGCCTTTCAGCGCCAGAGACCTGGGTTTGATTCCCGGCTTGGATCACTGTCTGTGCAGAGTCTGCATGTTCTCCTTGTGTCTGTATGGGTTTCCTCCGGGTGCTCCGGTTTCCTCCCACAGTCCAAAGATGTGTTGGTTAGGTGCATTGGCCATGATAAATTCTCCCTCAATGTATCCAAACGGGTGCCGGGGTGTGGCGACTAGGGGATTTTCACACTAACTTCATTGCAGTGTTAATCTAAACCTTTATAAATAAAGGTTTATATTAATAAACTTTAACTTTGAACCAGGGTCACTGGTGCTGTGAGGGCGCAGAGCTAACCACTGTGCCACCCTGCCGCTCTTAACACCTCATCACTATTTCCCGCGGGCAGTTAGGATTGGACATCAAAAAGCTTTGCCTCAGCAATGATCTGAGGATGAATTTAAATAAAATGTTTCTCCTGTGGGTTACCATTTAAATCCATGGCCTTTACAGCCAATTTTAAGTACACACCAAGCTGCCACAAACCGTAATGAGATAAATGACAGGAATATATCTTAGTGGTGTTGGTAGGTGGATTAATATTGGCCAGAGCTTCTCTGTCCTTATTTACCCAAAGGGGCAGTTGAGGCATTTGATCAGTGTGTTACTGCAAACATTGCCGTTCAAAACTGCTGCGCATTTTTGAGTCTCTCATCGGAACAGGGGTAGACTGTTCAACCCTTCGAATCAATTAGTTCATAGTTGATCTATACCTCAACTCATTCATTTGTTTTGGTTCCACATCCCTCTGTACCCTTTCCTGACCAAAAAAAAAACTATCGATCCCAGCTTGAATTTTTCAAGGGGGCTTACTGGTTATGTCACTGGACTTGTAATCCAGCATGTGCGCGCGCCCCGAAAGCATTGCAACTCTTCATAGTTCATTCCTGCGCCGTTAAAGTAAAGTTTATTTATTAGTCACAAGTAGGCTTACATTAACACTGCAATTAAGTTGCTGTGAAAATCCCCTAATCGCCACACTCCGGTGCCTGTTTGGGTCAATGCACCTAAACAGTGTTGCTTTATAAAACTCCAAACTATACCAAAGGTTGTAACAGCCGAATATGAGTAAGTACTGTTTCATGAAAGTTTAGTGGTAATAAAACATTTTGTATATCATTTGAAAAGGCTTAATAAACATCGCATAAGTGTTTTGTTAAACACGAACAGATTAAGACCAATTCTATTTGTACATGTTTACCTTAAATGTCCGGCTCCCATCAAGTAACCAGTGGTTTACTTGGTTAAAAAGGTCCTTGTTGGTCTGGACTTGCTGGCCTTGACTTTCTTTAAACTTTGTTGCCCCCAAAGATTGTCTTTTGGGTGAATCCCCCCTCTATCCATCAGTCCAAATCCTGGAATAGTCCCTCTGCTCGCTCGGTCCCTGATGTAGTTTTGCTTCCGAGTGAAGGTGACTAACAAAATGTTCTTTAGTTTTTTTTCCCCCCCAAAATCTAGTGTATTTTCAAGATCTCCATCTGCCTTCAACTTTTTATCAATTGTACACCAAGGAAATTGTCAATTTTTAAATCTTTATCTTCATAACCTTCATATCTGGTCTTGACCAGAAATAGATTTGCAAATAATTTGTCATTCAAATGGACCATTTGGCTCATCTCCACACACACTTCCTTTCAGGCTACTTTATCTGGTGCTGTCAACATATCCTTCCATTCCTCTGGCCCTCCTGTTTATCTAGTTTCCCCCAAGATATGTTCCTGTGGCAGAGAATTCCACATTCTCACCACCCTCTGGGTAAACAAGTTTCTCCTCCACTTCCTATTGTGTTTATTAATGATTATCTTAGATTTATGGTTCCCAACAAGTGGAAGCATTTTTTTCAGCATCTACACCATCGAACTTTGTTGTCAGGTCTTGTGTGGAGAAGAGAAACCCAGCCTGTACTGGCTTTCCTGTTGGGTATCAGTTCTGGGATCATCCTTGCAAATCTTACTGTCTTCTCCAGTGCTGTTTATATTTTATACAGCTATATGTTAAAGACTTTATTAATATAGAATTGGCTGCTTTTGCTCTTTCATTCTCGTCTTCTAATCCTTTTTCTGCAGGTCTGTTTCTTTTGTACTTCTGTTTAGTTCTCAGCACAGTCCAAGTTGAGCAGCCTGCTTTCATCTACTTTATCCTAGCTCCAAGACATTAGAAAGACTTCAACTGCAATTCTTCTCAATTTCTTCCATTTCTGTACAATGAATTACATTTCTACAGCCCCTTTATTGTTAAAAGAATGGCCCCAGGTGTTTTACAGGAACGTTATCGACCACAGTTTGACATCAAACCACCTGACAGAACATTCGGGGAAGGTGACTAAAGGCTTGGCCAAAGAGAAAGGTTTGAAAGAATGTCTTAAAGATGAGCAGAAAGATTTAGAGAGTGAATTCCAGAACATGTGGCTCCATAGCCACCTGTGGTGGAATGATTAAAATTGGGGAGGTGTAAGAGGCCAGATCGGAGGGTTTGCAGGGCTGGAGTGAGAAGACCAGTTCTTCAAGTGTCTTTGTTGACCCTCGAGTCCAATCGTTGTCCATTCACTGGTCAGAGGAAAGACTTAAATACATTGACTACTTGTTCTCTGGGCTGGTTAAAGGTGCATGCTAGCTCCAAGGGAGATTAGCCAAGTTGTTGCGACTGGATAGGTGAATAAAAATGGCGAAGGAATCTTTCTGTGGTGACTTATTATTGGGATGCATGACCCAATGCTGTTTAAATTTCCAATTTTGTTGTTTCAATCTATTCAGCGTAGCTTCGTTAAGCACCGATTGGCCCACATAAATATGAAGTAATAACTGCTCCACACTGTGTAATTCAGTGTTAGCCCTGCTGCCTCACAGCCCCAGGGTTCGATTCCTGGCTTGGGTCACTGTCTGTGCAGAGTTTGCACGTTCTCCCCGTGTCTGCGTGGGTTTCCTTCAGGTGCTCCGATTTCCTCCCACAGTCCTGAAGGCGTGCTGGTTAGGGTGCATTGGCCCGTGCTAAATTCTCCCTCAGTGTACCCGAACAGGCGCTGGAGTGTGGCGACTAGGAGATTTTCACAGTAACTTCACTGCAGCCACAGTATTAGTGTCACAAACCTTACTTGTGACACTAATACATAAACTTTAAAAAATTCTGTGCTGGTGAGTCCGAGAGAGAAAATATGAATGAGCATCAAATTTTGGGTACCATAAAAGGTGCTGCACAATTTGCATCACAGTGGACAGTGTGCCATTGCACCCAGTAACACTGATTTAGATTGCCTGTGCCAACAAAGTGATCACACTGGCATCTTCATTTTGCAAATTCATTTCCCGTAAACTCTTGTTGGTCCCTTTGTTCTGTTCTTGATGGGCTGTGCTCCAAATCCTCTTCCTCGAGAGCTGGCTGACCCATTCCCAGGGTTCTGCCATTGTTGCAGCGAGGCTGCTCCCCTAATTGGAGCAGGCCTGATAATACGAGTCATTGAAGAGTTTGATATTCTTCCATTTCGCCAGTCAGTTTGTGAGAAAGCATTTAATCTCCGCTTGGTGTTTCCTTTCACAGTGCAGCTGCAATTAGGAGCTGGCTTGTATTTGTCCCGAATCCACATCCTGCCACTCTACTGCCTGGTATGCTGAACACATTTTTCATTTGCTTGGTTCAGAGGAAACTGATTTCCTCTTGCTCGGAGATGAATGAAGCTGAGTGAACGAAACTTTTATCTGGGGTCATACCCAGTTTACACTGTTCTAACTTCAGACATTCTGTAGTTGAAGTGTATGGTATCAGGATTACACTTATAAATTTGCCACAGTGCAGTTAGTAACTGTACTATGAGCTGCCCATGTTAATGAGGATTGTTAGGCACGATTAGGGATAAAGTCTTGAATTAAATACTTGAATTTCTATAGTGCTTTGTGGATCTCGGGACATCCCAAATGTGTTGCGTTCAATAAAGTACTTTTTTGGTCACTGTAATAATGTGGAAAACATAGAAGCCAAATTATGCGCAGCAAGCTCACAGTGGTTAGCACTGCTGCCTCCAGGGACCTGGGTTCGATTCCTGGCTTGGGTCACTGTCTGTGTGGAGTTTGCACATTCTCCCTGTGTCTGCGTGGGTTTTCTCCGGGTGCTCCCACACTCCAAAGATGTGCGGGTTAGGTGAATTGGCCATGCTACATTGCCCCTTAGTGTCCTGGGATGTGTAGGATAGAGTGATTAGCGGGGTTGTGGGGCTAGGACCTAGGTAGGATTGTTGTCGGTGCAGACTCGATGGGGCCGAAGGGCCTCTTTCTGCCCTATAGGGATTTTATGATTCTACCAACAATGCAATAATGATTGGAATACCTCTTTCAGTGATGTTGGTTGAGGGATAAGTATTGGCTTGGGCACACAGAAAACTACCTGGCTTTAATTCGCAAAATGTTGCCTCCTAAGGGGGCAGATGAGGTCTTAATTTAACGTTTTGTCTGAAAGATGGCACTTCTGACAGTGAGGCACTCCTTCAGCGCTGCGCTGGGTTTGTCAACCCATATTTTGTACTTTAACTTCTGAAGTGCAACTTGAATCCCTGACCTTCAGATGTGGCGGTGAGAGTGTGAGCCACAGCTGACCCCCTGAAGGAACATGTCAAAGCAACCATTAGCGAGATGACTTGCCAAAATTCCTTAGTGTTGTCATAGCTTAAGGAGTTCATTGCGATTTGAGTCTGCTTTGTGTTAGGGTTCTGCTGCTACCAGTGATTTCTTTTTTTGTTGCTTCCCCACAGGACGGAGTGTATTACATCTCGCTGCTCGAAATGGACAGCCATTATGTTTGCAGCGGTTACTCCAGGTACGTGGAATTGGCTATAATAAAAACAGAAAGTGCTGTAATACTCAGCAGGTCAGGCAGCATCTGTGGAGAGAGAAACCGAGTTTACATTGCAACTCAAATAACTTGTTCAGAATTAGAGTTGGGATCGCCTATTGTCTAATGACTTGGTTGGGGTAAACATCTCCCAAAAACCATTGTCAATGTTAGTTGAATGGTACACACTGATGTTCCAAAAGTTAAAATTCCCAATAGAAAAAGTGATGCTTACAAAACGTCAAGATCTGAATCGAGTGGAAGCTTGTTAGTACAGTATGCGTGCATGAAGTATACACAGTGGTTAGCACTGCTGCCTCCCAGCGCCAGGGACCCGGGTTCGATTCCTGACTTGGGTCTCTGTCTGTGTGGAGTCTGTATGTTCTCACCGTGTCTGCGTGGGATTCCTCTGGGTGCTCCGGTTTCCTCCCGCAGTCCGAAAGACGTGCTGGCTTGGTGCATTGGCCATGCTGAATTCTCCCTCCGTGTACCCGAACAGGCGCCGGAGTGTGGCGACTACGGGATTTTCACAGTAACTTCGTTGCAGTGTTAATGTAAGCCATCTTGTGACACTAACAAATAAACTTTATATAGCTTAATTTGGGAGTTATACTGCAGAGACTGGCAATCTCTCTCAGATCAAAGGTTGAAAAATAGTGATGTAGTTTGTTCCTTGTGAAGGAGCAGTTTTCAAAAAGTACTCGAGAGAAATGAGGCTTCAGTCGGGAACAAAAGCTTCTCTCTGCTGCTTTAAATAATGTAGTAAGAGTTTTAACAACACCAGGTTAAAGTCCAACAGGTTTATTTGGTAGCAAATACCATTAGCTTTCGGAGCGCTGCTCCTTCGTCAGATCTGCAGACTTCCACTCCATCTGACGAAGGAGCAGGGCTCCGAAAGTTAATGGCATTTGCTACCAAATAAACCCGTTGGACTTTAACCTGGTGTTGTTAAACCTCTTACTGTGTTTACCCCAGTCCGACGCCGGCATCTGCACATCATGACTAAATAATGTATGCAGATTAAATATTAATTCCGCATTCAAGAATGTCTTAAATATATCAATTTGTTTTGCAGCAAAATTGCCCTGTCGACAGTGTAGACCTTCGTGGGAGATCTGCTCTTCATGATGCAGGTGAGTACCAAGCTGCTTAAATTGTTTAGAAGTTCAGGATGAGGTTTAATAGAATTCTAGTGGGCGGTTCTCCAAAAAAAATTCTAAGTGTCGGATTTGCATAAAAAACTGGAGTAAATCGCGCTTTTTCTTTCCAGTGTGAGTTTGCAAATGAATCTCCTACACTCTGTGCACTGCAGACTGCCTGAGCGTGATTCACTCCAGAATTCTGAGGGTGGGGCCTATTCCAGCTGGAGAAGCCGGCAGTGTAGCGCTGAGTGGGCCATTGCGCATGTGCCAATCTGTCAGCACCGAGATCGGCGCATGCGCAGCGACCCCTGTCTGCTGGCCTACTGATCGCTGGCCAGCTCGATTGCCCACCCTTGGACGTGCCCGGGCCCAGCGCTGGCTCACCTCGATCTCCCGCCCTGCTCCCTCTGCCCGGATCGCTGGCCTCCCTCCCCCACTGATCTCGACTGCAGAGTGGCAGCAGGAATCCCCATGCCCGTTGATCGTCCTGCCCCCTTGGCACTGCCCCATGCCTGGTGGGCAGTGCCAAGATGTCCACTGGGCATTGGCACTTTGCCCCTTGGGCAGTGCCAGGGAGTCCAGGCTGGCACTGCCAAGGTGGCAATGCCCAGGTGGCACCCCTGGCATGCACCGCTTCGATTGCCCTCCCCTTCAGTCCAGCAGGGTCATCTTGCCAGCTCCCTGCAAGAGGGGAGCTATACTAAGCCCCGTTTGAGTGAACGACACCTGGCGGGGATGGGGTGATGCTAGCGGGCCTGGAAACTTCAGTTCCAGGCCCACTAGTAGGATTTAAATAGCAGGTAAATGAGCTGCTGCAAACATTATACAGCTCAAATTGGTGCAGAGCTGACGGTGCCAGAGATCTGGTGCTGGGGACATGTGGAGGCCCGGACGCCCGCCTCTTCCCATCCCCGCGGACATCCAGGCAGTGAATAAGAGTTTTGACTGGAATTTCAGTGAAGAGTAATGACAAGTTTTCATACTGCACCTAGACTGTCGATGCTCTCTCGTGTGTTTGTGGAGAAAGTGTTTCTGCAACATACTCTTGTGCAAAGAATCATAGAAACCCTACAGTACAGAAAGAGGCCATTCGGCCCATCGAGTCTGCACCGACCACAATCCCACCCAGGCCCTACCCCCATATCCCTCCATATTTACCCACTAATCCCTCTAACCTACGCATCTCAGGACACTAAGGGGCAATTTTAGCATGGCCAATCAACCTAACCCGCGCATCTTTGGACTCTGGACTTTGGACTTTGGAAAGCTATATCGTTTGTTTGGGGGCTATCTTTAACAGTGAAAGCACAGTTAGCGAGCTCTGACTTCATTCAACCAGGGTAAGACCATTCTCTTTCGAGCATCACTTCAAAATTTAAATGTTTCAAATACGATAAGGTGTGTAAAAAAAAAAATTGAGCAAACTAGATTTGGGGCAGCAAGGTCAGAACAGCTGTTGGTGTGTAAATTTTGCAGCTCCCGCCCAAAGTCCCATTGTGATTCAATGCTGTATCTACACCCTTTCCTGTCTGCAAATCACTAATCTAAAGCTCGTAATTTCAGCAGATAGCTATTTTTAAACACATTTATATAGTGCCTTTCACAACCTTCAGACATCTCCAAGCACTTTGCAGCTGATGCGGTACTTTTGAAGTGTAGACACTTTTGTAACATAGCACGGCAACCAATTTGCACTTAACAAGATCCTGCAAACATCAAGACTACAAGATGTACATATGACCAATGGGAAACATGGTACTGTTGATGGACATAGGTGAGATGGCTTTATCTCGATCTTAGTTTCACTTTCCTGTGCTTTATCCCTCCCTTTTTTTTGAGGTTGCCAGACCCATTTTTATTCTGGAAATTTCACACACCATCTCTGGAGGTCCCCAGCATCATAGATGTTAGTCTTCAACCAGTTCGATTAACTCCAGGTGATATCACGAAATGGCTGAAGACACTGGACACCGCAAAGACTAAGGGCTGTAGCGATATTCTGGCAATAGTAGTGAAGACCTGTGCTCCAAAACTTGTTGCACCCCATCAGTCTGCTCTCGATCACAGCAAAGTGATGGAAAGGGTCATCAATTGTGCTATTAAGCAGCACCTGCTTAGCAATAACCTGCTTGCTGACGCTCAGTTTGTATTCTACCAGGGTCACTCGGCTCCAGACCTCATTACCGTCTTGGTTCAAACATGGACAAAAGCGGTGAGGTGAGAGTGACAGCTCTTGACATCAAGGCAGTATTTGACCAGGTGTGACATCAAGAAGCCCTAGCAAAACTGGAGACCATGGGACTTGGGGGTTGCGGACAGGGGGTGGAAACTAGCCACTGGTTGGAGTGCTGAGCACGGAGGAAGATGGTTGTGGCTGTTGGAGCTCAATCATCTCAGTTCCAGGACATCACTGCAGGAGTTCCTCAGGGTCGTGCCCCATGGGGAGCAGTGGAGTTGTCCAATATTCCTCCCTCAATCAACATGATGAGATGGAAATTATCTGGTTGCTATCACTTTCCTGTTTGTGGGAGAAATGCTGAGCTGCTGCACTTGCTACCATAGCGACTGCACTTCCAAACTTACTTCATTGGCTGGAAAGCTCTTTCAGATGTCTGGAAAAGCACTACATAAGTGCAAATATTTATTTTCTCTTTGCGTAACACAATGGGCCATGGTTCTCCAGCATTGCATTTTGGAGGTACCCCGATGGTGCGCTGGGGGATTCCTCTAGGAAGATCCCACGTAAGGATTGTCCACGCGTTAATTTTCCCCATGACAGTTACACTGGCTGACAACCGCCTGACAAAGCGATTTAGATCGCTAACCTTCGGATGGTTCTGCCAGTTTTAACCCTCACAGTTACTCAGAAAAGGTTAGACGGTTAACATTTGAGAGTAACAATTTTAAACACCCAGACTGAGCCCTGAATGGTACAACCTCTTCTTTCTTTTCTCCCCTGTCTCCCCCTCCCCTTCCTGCCCTTGACTGAACCCTCACGTCCCAATCACTTTCTTTAGAAACATACCTTCCCCCTTTCAATAAGACCATAAGACAAAGGAGCATCGAGTCTGCTCCGCCATTCAATCATGGCTGATATATTTCTCATCCCCATTCTCCTGCCTTTTCCCCATAACCCCTGATTCCCTTATTAATCAAGAACCTATCTATCTCTCTCTTAAAGACACTCAATGACCCGGCCTCCACAGCCTTCTGTGGCAAAGAGTTCCACAGATTCACCACACTCTGGCTGAAGAAATTCCTCCTCATCTCTGTTCTAAAGGATCGTCGCTTTAGTCTGAGGTTGGGCCCTCTGGTTCTAGTTTTTCCTACTCATGGAAACATCCTCTCCACCTCCACTCTATCCAGGCCTCGCAGTATCCTGTAAGTTTCGATAAGACTCCCCCTCATCCTTCTAAACTCCAACGAGTACAGACCCAGAGCCCTCGACTGTTCCCCATGTGACAAGCTCTTGATTCCAGGGATCATTCTTGTGAACCTCCTCTGGACCCTTTCCAAGGCCAGCACATCCTTCCTTAGATATGGGCCCAAAACTGCTCACAATACTCCAAATGAGGTCTGACCAGAGCCTTATACAACCTCAGAAGTACATCCCTGCTCTTGTAATCTGGCGCCCTCTCGATATGAATGCTAACATTGTACTTGCCTTCCTAACTGCCGACTGAACCATACCTTCCCCCTTTCAATGGGACCTTTAAATTCACCTGCTTTATGGCAGCTAGTGCAGTAAAACGGGTGTGTCCTCCTTCGCTCCACACCTTTTGCACTTTCCCACTATAGCTGTGGACATGCTTTGCTTCTTTAGTCTCAGCTGGCCTGAGTCAGGAAGCTCAAGTGAGATGGGCGTTTTCCATTGTAAGTGCAGGTAAGTCGCTGTGGAGATGGCCCATAACTTCCTCAAGAGTGGCAAATATTTACGACACAAAAGTAGGTTATTTACACCATGCTGATATTCATGCTCTGTCCAAACCTCCTCCTCCTCCCTTTCTTCTTCCAACCCAATCAGCATATCCTTCTGTTCGCCTCCAGCTTATCTAGCTTTTCCTGAACTGCCTTGAATGCTGTTTTCCTCCTCGTGGTAATGAGTTCCACATTCTAAACATCCTCTGGGTAAAGAAGTTTGTCCTGAATTTATTTGTGACTATCATATGTTTATGGTCTCTAGTTTTGGTCTGTCCCACAAGTGATGACTTGGATTCTACATTGACCCTACCAAACCCTTGCATAATCTTATTGGAGAGTTCGTGGAGAAAGCCCCTACCTGTACAATCGTTTATTAATAAATCTCTTGTGACCAACTACAACTGTTGTTGTGCTTTCATTAACAAAATAATTTCTTGTGTTCCGAGCAACGTAGTGCTGTCGAAGTTCATTAATTAACGAGGAAGTTGCACTGAAGCTTAACTGAGCTGTCAGTGTTTTCTGAGAGTCGTCATCTTTGTGAATAGAATTATCTTGTGTGTTGCCACTCTGAAGTCAAGTTGTACGTTGATAACAGTGAGGTCTCACGATATCTCATTTTTTTCTGTTTGTAAAACAACTAGCGATGAGTTCAGAGAGTCACAGTGTAACTAAAACACGTGGTTTTAATGGTCCTTCCTGGAGGTCACAATTCTGCAGTGATGAGGCAACAACTAGATTTGTTACAAGCAAAAATTATGGTTTGAAGTGCAGGGAAGTAAAAGTCACATTTATTGCTACCCTAGGTTTTCTTGTCACCTTGTTGTGTGGATGTCGATTGACCGTGTGTCATTTTTCTGTGACCATCGCCACATTGTGCGTCTCTGCCCCTCGTCATCCCCCCCCCCCCCCCCCCCCACTTCCCCCTGTTCCTGTGCTGTACTTTACTACACTATTTTGTTTTTATTTATTTGCCAATAGATGACTTTTGGAGTTCCCTTTGATGTTAGCTGTCCCTGTGCTGTACTTTGTTCTTTATAAGAGCAGGAGTAGACCCTTGTGTCTGCTCTCCTATTCAGTAAGATCATGAATCCAACTCCTCCTCCTGCCCTATTCCCATGTCCTTTGATTCCTTGTACACTTAATTATAATCTGGAGAAAGTTATGATTGAAAAGCATGTTTGAGGCTTTCTAAGTGTGTAACATCTGTGCAGAGAATTACATTGAATTTACTTCATCGAAATGGGGCCGTTCCATGGAATAGACTGGTCGGTACTGCAGTCCATGCTTCTCTTTGGGGCAACTCTAGGGGGTGGTTGTTTGATTGAGTTGCCCAGACTAAATTGGGGTCTTCATGTTCATTGACATCAAGCAGAATGGATTATCCAGATTGTTTGGCTTTATTGTTTTAATTGTGATTTCTCCTTCAGCGGTGGCAGGCTGCCCAGCATGTGTGAAGCTATTGTTGGACCATGAGGCTGCTGTGAATGTTAAGGACGGGGTAAGTGCTGGTAAAACCTCGGAGATGTGACTGTTCTTGCAAATGAATGGGTAACAGTTGGAAATTTCAAAACAATTTAATTTTTATCAAAAGGTACTGAATTATTTTGTCTGTTTCATAAATGAATGAACTTTTGTAGTCCGGAACTTGAGTATTGCTTGAAAAAAGAGGCGCTGTCGAAGTTTTTCATCTTTCACTCATCAGGGCAGATGCAAGATGAGCAAATGCTGCATGAGGAAAGGGTGCTGATTGGTTGGCAAATGTGTTCTGGTCAGTAAGTGCTCTCCAATCCAATTGAAATGGAGAAGTCCAACGAGCTCCCTTTTCTCTGTGCTAATTGGGAAAGTAAGAAGTCTCAACACCAGGTTAAATTCCAACAGATTTATTTGGTGGCACAAGCCACAAGCTTTTGGAGCACTGCCCCTTCATCAGGTGAGTGGGAGATCTGTTCACAAACAGGGCATATATAGATACAAACTAATTGGGAAATCCACTAATGCGATCTCTACCACAGTAGAAGTCCCGTGATCATGATGACTTCTGTCTCAGTCTTGTTCGTTTGTGTTAAAGTTCTTGAACATACAATCGTTCATTGCGGCCACAGGTTTTTGCCTATCCTTGATGTAAACAAACCAAAAACAATTAGTTCTTGCAACAAGCCAGTTTTAAACAGTATATGTTTCTCTCAATTGTTACGGTCTGTTTCCTTGCTTACTCGGCCTTTTTCTTGGACTTGGCAACCAATGAAGGTCCCCGTTGTGGTGGCAGCTTCTCGTCCTCATCCAAGCAGGGGAGTGGGAGAAGCAACTTCTCCTTCAATCCTCCTGACTATGACTTGCTCTGTTGCTGGTTGTTGTTGTTGTACAACAAAAGTGACTTAATAAACACACAACTTCCCGAGAGAGAGAGAGATCTAGACCTTTATGGGTGAAGCAGTGGCGTAGTGGCATTGCTACTGGGCTAGTATTCCAGAGATCCAGAGTAACACTCTGGACACCTGGGTTCAAATCCCACCGCGGCAGATGGTGAAATTTGAATTCAATACAGATCTGGAATTAAAAGACTTATGATTACCATTGTCAATTGTCATAAAAACCCATCTGGTTCACTAATGTGCTTTAGGGAAGGGAAATCTGCCGTCCTTACCTGGTTTGGCCTACATGTGACTCCAGACCTACAGCAAGCCATCTGATAAAAGTCTACAAGATTGAGGGGCATGGACAGAATGGATAGTCAGAAGCTTTTTCCCAGGGTGGAAGAGTCAATTACTAGGGGGCACAAAGATTCTTAAGGTGCAATGGGCAAGGTTTAAAGGAGATGTACGAGGTAAGTTTTTTTTACAGAGCGGTGGGTGCCTGGAACTCACTGCCGGGGGAGATAGTGGAAGCAGATATGATAGTGACATTTAAGGGGTGTCTTGACCAATACATGAATAGGATGGGAATAGAGGGGTATAGTCTCCGGAAGGGTAGTCAAGCAGCATGGTCGGTGCTGGCTTGGAGGGCCTGAAATGACCCCCGTTCACGGGCAATTAGGGATGGGCAATAAATGTTGGCTCAACCAATGACGCCCATGTTCCATAAATTAATAAAAGAAACTCACTTTCTCAACCGTCTCCCCCATGGAGTGAAAGGAATTGGCTCAGACTATGCCCATACTCAGATTGGCAACTTCGTAAATAGGGCCGAGTGGCATTTGTTGACTGGGCAATCTTGATGCCGAACCAGGGCTCCTCAAACCTATCCTGTGGGATAATGGCTATCCTGATCAGATCATTGCTCACTTTATATCCCACAAACTCAGGAATGGGCCCAAGGCCACCACTTGCGCTCCTGAGAAGTGCCCAGTCTAACAGATTACCGCGGAAGGTAGTATTCTTCACTAACCGGATGCTTGCTGCCTATGACATAAATTATTTTTGGTATGTGAATTTCAGTGCCGGTGTGATGCTAAGTAGGCTGTGTCCCAGAGACTGGTGGTTTGTATTAAAACAGCACATGCCTTTTTGGTTCTTTGCAACTGACCATGCTCGACGAACCTGTGCTTACAAAGCTCTGAATGTAAGTGTCCAACATGAGATTGTTGGACATGAGAGTAAGGACAGCAGATTTTTTACACAGAGAGTAGTGAGTGCCTGAAACTCGTTGCCGGGGGAGGTAGTGGAAGCGGATACGGTAGTGACTTTTAAGGGGCGTCTTGACAAGTACATGAATAGGATGGGAATAGAGGGATATGGTCCCCGGAAGGGTAGGGGGTTTTAGTTAAGTTGGGCAACATGGTCGGTGCAGGCTTGGAGGGCCGAAGGGCCTGTTCCTGTGCTGTAATTTTCTTTGTTCTTTGATGTGATTCCACAATTGGGCAGAACTTACTGAACAATCAGCGTGTGCTAAAAAATTACACTAACCACCAATTTAAGATTCAGTTCGACTCTCAATTTGACTCACTTAAGCTTGTCCGAAGCTTGGCAGAAAGAACTTTTGGTTAGTACTGATGCCTCTGTGTCAGGGACCTGGGTTCAATTCCAGCTTCGGTCACTGATTTAAAAATTTAAAATTTAGGCCCTTGTCTATGAATTTATGTACATGTATTTATCTATTTTTCCCTTAAGTGCATCTAAGATGTTTGCCTCACCTAGTCTGATTTTCTACACCCTCACCATTCTCTGGGTAAAGAATTCCTCATTGGATTTCGGTGACTATCTTATATTTTTGGCTCTGAGTTCTGGTCTCCCTTTTCCAGTGGAAGCATCTTCTCCATGTCGACGCAGTCAAATCCTTTTGTTCTTTAATGACTGTCGCCCAGACCTCAATCGAGTCTCTTTTAGAGAACGGAGCTCCGTCCTGTTCCGTCTTTCTTGATAGTTCTGGTTTCATTCTTTGAAAACTTTGCACCTTCTCCAGTGCCTCTGTAGCCTTTTTAATATGGAGACCAAAATTGTTCAAAGTGCTCCTAGTGTGGTGTAACCAAGATTCCAAACAAGTTGAACGTCTCTTGCTGTTTAATTGTATCTGTTTAGAAAGGAACCTCAGTGCTTTCTTTGCACTTTTTAAATTTGGTCTTGTTGACCTGTGTTGCATGGTGTATTGCTGCTGATTTAGGAAGGTTGCATCTCCCTAATCACTGTGTGCTCCATCTCCTCTGTTACAGGATGGACGGACTCCTCTTGTGCTGGCCACGCAGATGTGTCATCCAGAAGTCTGTCGGCTTCTGCTGGAGCGTGGAGCGGACATCAACTCCAGGGATAAGCAAAACAAGTAATTTTTAACACTCAGTTCAGTGAGAAGGACTGCTGATGTAGTTGATGCTTGGCTGGTTAAAATGGTGGATGGCTGAGTCACATCGACCAGGTGGCCTGTAGTTTTCTGCTGAGTTAACTATTTTCAGTTGTGTCCTCTGGGTTATCGACAGTTCAGTGAACTCTGGTGTGTGGGCGTGCACACTTGGTAAGAGCAGCGCCAGGGACCCAGGTTCGATTCCAATCTTGGGTCACTGTGTGGAGTCTGCACATTCTCCATGCTAAATTCTCCCTCTGTACCCGAGGGTACAGGCGCCAGAGTGTGGCGACTAGGGGATTTTCACAGTAACTTCATTGCAGTGTTAAAGTAAGCCCTACTTGTGACTAATAAATAAACTTATCTTAGACAACCCCATTCTAGTCAGACAGAAATAACCTCCTCTTTCCTCCTCACCCTCCCCAATCCCCATCAGTCACCAGACCAGTTGGGTGGGATTTTATGGCTGCACTCGCCCTGAAACAGTAAAATCCCGCCTGAGGTTGACGGATCTTTCCATGGTCCGCCCCTCATCCGCTCTGGGCGGGACGGTAAAATTTAGACCCTTGTCTATGAATCTAGATTGCAAGTATCCCAAAGAATGACTGAGAATGATCAGTGTCTGTCAAGTTATATCCCAGTTTTAGGTAGGCAAATTAAGATGCGAGAAACATTATTAAGCTAAGAAAGAATCATAGAATCCCTACAGTGCAGGAGGAGGCCATTTGGCCCATCAAGTCTGCTTGATCCCAACAATGATTCCACCCCTCGTATTTACCCTGTTATTCCCCCCAACACGAAGAGGTAATATGGCATGGCCAATCAGCCTAATCTGCACATCTTTGGACGGTGGGAGGAAACCGGAGCACCCGGAGGAAACCCAAGCAAACACGGGGAGTACGTGCAAACTCCACACGGCCAATCCTCTTTTTTAGAACTGAGGTGAGGAGAAATTTCTTCACCCAGAGGGTGGTGAATGTGTGGAATTCACTACCACAGAATATAGTTCAGGCCGAAACGTTGTCTGATTCCAAGAACAAATTAGATATAGCTCTTGGGGCTAAAGGGATATGGGAGGAAGGGGGGATCAGGATATTGAATTCAATAGTCAGCCATGATCAAATGAATGGTGGAGCGAAGAGGCTCAAAGGGCCGAATGGCCTACTCTTGCTTCTTGTTTCTGTTTTCCACATAGATAATCACCCAAGGCCAGAATCGAACCGGGTCCCTGGCGCTGTGAGGCAGCAGTGCTAATCATTGTGCTACCATGCTGCCCTATCTTCACACTAAACATCCACAGTTTAGTCAATGTTCTAACTTTGCTAAACTTTTATTGTTGTACAGCTGAGGGGGTGGATGATGTTTAATTGCCTCCTCTGCAGCTTCAACTTTAGAAGTTTGAGTTGGCCCAAAGTTGCGAATTCTTTTTGCATTGGTGTAGGGGAATATATCCTGCATTCTGCATATTGGTGGAATGCCGGATATTTATTTTAAACTGGTTAGTGTTTATGTAGAAAGTACAGGCATAGACGTGCAGTCTCTGCAAGCACTCCAAGCATTTTTATTCGAAGCCTACTGATTGGAATTTTTACTCCCTGGTATGGGTCTTGAGCCCACAGCCTTATGACTCAGAGACCACTCAACCAGACTGACACATTTCCTCAAAGGATGTCAGCACTGAGCCAAGATAAATGGGTGTTTTATGTCTTCATTCATTGCAGTGTCTATGTAAGTGGTCCTAAAAAAGCTGTGCATGGTCCTGTTGCTCTTTGTTATCTTATTTGACCTTTGCTGCTGATGGCATGTTTGACAGAGATAATAGAGGTTGTCTTTTTCTCCCTCTCTGCAAGAGAACCTTAAACAAACAGAGCGAGATAGTGGGTGTACAAGACATGTATTATCTTCAGTACTCAGATAAGTGAGTAACTGTTGAGACAGGAGAATATTATGATTAGGAAAAAATGTTGGGCATGCCATGACCTTTTCTCACAGCGCTAGTTCAAAGCCTGTTGGAACTAGAAAGTTGTACCCAGGTCATAACTTCTCTCTCGGGCCCAGTATTAACCTGTCATCTCCCATTTCAGGACTGCCTTGATGGTGGGGTGTGAGAATGGTTGTAAGGATGCAGTGGAGGTCCTCTTAAATCGTGGTGCTGATGTTACTTTGACGGATGACCATGGTCACAAGAGTTTGCACTACGCCCAACTCTCCAAAGACCCGGATCTGTTGGCCTTGGCTAAAGCTGCAATGGAGAAGAAAGTGAAAGGTGAGATCGTCGATGCACGCGCACGCAGACTGTTTATGAAGTGAAGGTGGCATTTGTTTCAGGACTGGATTCAGTTTGTGTTCCAGGAATAACAGCTGTGATGCGAACTGGCAAGACTGCCTGTTGTCGTTTTGTCCCCCCGCCGCCGCTGCCTCCTCCTCCTCCTCTACCCCCCTGTCCTCCAAATCTTTTGAAGTACGAATGTATGATAGAAATGGAAACAGATTTTTATAATGTAGCGAAGTAACTTCAGAAATCTGTTCTTGTAACTCAAGGTCTGAAAACTGAGCTAACTATTAGTTTCTACTTGTAATTAAACAAGTTCCTCAATATGTGCCTACAACTAATGGTCACATTTGGGAGTGGCTTTGTTCCTGAATGTTTTGCGAATACTGATTGGGATGGATGATCAGGTATAATATTGTGGTTTTTTTTTTACTACTGCAAAAGAGCAAAGAACAGTACAGCACAGGAACAGGCCCTTCAGCCCTCCATCATGATGCCTGCCTAAACTAAAACCGTATGCACTTACACAGTCTGTATCCTTCAATTCCCATCCTATTCATGTATTCGTCTAGTTGCCTCTTAAATGCCGCTATCGTACCTGCTCCCACCACCTCCCCGGGAAACGCGTTCCAGACATTCACCACCCTCTGTAAAAAAAAAACTTGCCTCACACATCTCCTCTAAACTTTTCCCCACACACCTTAAACCTATGCCCCCTAGTACTTGACTTTCCTACCCTAGGAAAGAGCATCTGACTATCCATTCTGTCCATGCCATAATCTTGTAAACCTCTTATCAGGTCGCCCCTTAACCTCCGTCGTTCCAGTAAGAACAAACCGAGTTTAGACATAGACATAGAACAGTACAGCACAGAACAGGCCCTTCGGCCCATGATGTTGTGCCGAGCTTTATCTGAAACCAAGATCAAGCTATCCCACTCCCTATTATCCTGGTGTGCTCCATGTGCCTATCCAATAACCGCTTAAATGTTCCTAAAGTGTCTGACTCCACTATCACTGCAGACAGTCCATTCCACACCCCAACCACTCTCTGCGTAAAGAACCTACCTCTGATATCCTTCCTATATCTCCCACCACAAACCCTATAGTTATGCCCCCTTGTAATAGCTCCATCCACCCGAGGAAATAGTCTTTGAACGTTCACTCTATCTATCCCCTTCATCATTTTATAAACCTCTATTAAGTCTCCCCTCAGTCTCCTCCGCTCCAGAGAGAACAGCCCTAGCTCCCTCAACCTTTCCTCATAAGACCTACCCTCCAAACCAGGCAGCATCCTGGTAAATCTCCTCTGCACTCTTTCCAGCGCTTCCACATCCTTCTTATAGTGAGGTGACCAGAACTGCACACAATATTCCAAATGTGGTCTCACCAAGGTCCTGTACAGTTGCAGCATAGCCCCACGGCTCTTAAACTCCAACCCCCTGTTAATAAAAGCTAACACACTATAGGCCTTCTTCACAGCTCTATCCACTTGAGTGGCAACCTTTAGAGATCTGTGGATATGGACCCCAAGATCTCTCTGTTCCTCCACAGTCTTCAGAACCCTACCTTTGACCCTGTGATCCACATTTAAATTAGTCCTACCAAAATGAATCACCTCACATTTATCAGGGTTAAACTCCATTTGCCATTTTTCAGCCCAGCTTTGCATCCTATCTATGTCTCTTTGCAGCCTACAACAGCCCTCCGCCTCATCCACTACTCCACCAATCTTGGTGTCATCAGCAAATTTACTGATCCACCCTTCAGCCCCCTCCTCTAAGTCATTAATAAATGTTTATCCAACCTCTCCTCATAGCTAATGCCCTCCATACCAGGCAACATCCTGCTAAACCTCTTCTGTACCCTCTCCAAAGCATCCACATCCTTCTGGTAGTCTGGCGGCCAGAATTGTGTACACTATTCTAAATGAGGCCGAACTAAGATTCTGTACAGCTGCAGCATGACCTGCGAATTTTTATACTCAATGCCCCGACCAATGAAGGCAAGCATGCTGTATATCTTCTTGACTACCTTATCCTCCTGCATGCCACTTGACTGGTGGACATGTATGCCCAGATCTCTCTGCCTGTCAATACTCCTAAGGGTTGTACCATTTACTGTATAATTCCTACATGCATTGGACCTTCCAACATGCATTATCTCACACTTGTCCGGATTAAACTCCATCTGCCATTTCTTCGCCCAAGTCTCCAATTGGTGTATCCTCTGACAATCCTCTTCACTATCCGCAACTCCACCAAGTTTTGTGTCGTCTGTGAACTTTCTAATCAGACCAGCTGCGTTTTTCTCCAAATCATTTATGTATACTGCGAACAACAAAAGTCCCAGAGGAACACCGCTAGTCACCGCCTTCCATTCAGAAAAGCACCCCGCTACTGCTACCCTCTGTCTTCTATGGCCAGTTCTGTATCCATCTTGCCAGCTTTCCTCTGATCCCGTGTGGCTTCACCCTTTGTATTAGACTACCAGAGTTGCAGAGAGTATTTGAAGTGAATAGCATAGATACAATTTAGGGAACTTGGATGAATAAGTGAGGGAGAAAGGAATAGAAAAATATGCAGATAGCACAAAACAAAGTAAAGTGGGATGGCTCATGGAGGATAATTGCCAGCACAGATCAGATGGATTGAATGGCCTGCGCTGTACATTCAGTGTAATTCTAGTATAAAAACTCCAATAGCGCACAGAGCAGTGTGTGGAGCGTTGCTTGAGCAATGCTTCCCTCTTGGCTGCTTGGTCATGCACCTGTTAGCCCCTTAAGTGACCGTCCATGTACAGCAGGGCAACAAAATGTAAAGGGGCTGAATGCTTCAAGAACTCAACTGAACACACCAAAAAAAGAAAAGAGGATATATTGATTTGAGGTATTGATGATTTGGAAGGAGGAACTGAATGTATTATCTCCAAATTTGCAGATGATACAAAGTTGGGTGGGAGGGTGAGCTGTGAGGAGGATGCAGAGATGCTACAGTGTGATTTGGACAGGCTGAGTGTGTGGGCATCTGCATGGCAGATGCAATAAAATCTGGATAAATGTGAGGTTATCCACTTTGGTAGCAATAATAGGAAGACAGATTATTATTTGAATGGGTGTAATTGAGGGAGGTGAATGCTGAACGAGATCTTGGATCCTTGTGCATCAGACGTTGAAAGTAAGCGCGCAGGTACAGCAGGCAGTAAAGAAGACAAATGGTATGTTGGCTTTCATAATGAGAGATTTGAGGATAGGGATAGGGGTGTTTTGCTGCGATTGTATAGGGCGTTAGTGAGGCCACACCTGGAATATTGTGTGCAGCTTTGGCGTCCTTATCTGAGGAAGGATGTCCTTGCTGTCAAGGGAGTACAGCAAAGATTTACCAGGCTGATTCCTGGGATGGCAGGTCTGTCATATGAGGAGAGACTAAGTTGGTTAGGATTATATTCACTGGAGTTTGGGTGAGAAAGGATCTCATAGAAACTTATAAAATTCTAACCTGGTTAAACAGGATAGATTCAGAAAGAATGTTCCCGATGGTGGGGGAGTCCAGAACCAGGCGTCATAGTTTGAGGATAAGGGGTAAACCTTTTAGAACTGAGGTGAGGAGAGATTTCGCCATTAGAGGGTGGTGAATGTGTGGAATTCACAACCACCCAATGTAGTTGAGACCGAAACATTTATCTAATTTCTTCTTGAAATCGGACGTGGCTCTTGGGGCTAAACAGATCAAGGGATATGGGAGGGGGGGAATCAGGATATTGAATTCCATGATCAAAATGAAATGCGCAGCAGGCTCGAAGGGCCAAATGGCCTACTCCTGCTTCTAGTTTCTATCTTTCTATGTATTGGTTATGTTGAGTAGGGGTTGATTGGCCCAAATATCAGATGTGTACGTACCCTCCAAATCTAGGCTCAGACAGATATGTGGCATTGCTACTGATGATGTGCTATACTTCTGCACATGTGAGATTCAAAGCAGTTGGTTTTTTAGGCTTTTGTAATCTAGATAAATCCATGAGGTGTCTGGCTGAGTTAATTGCACAGTTGAGGAAGGCTTTCATGATGGAAAGAATAACATCTCATTCAAAGTAGCCATTGTACTAGCTGTTTTTCATTGAAGCAGCAATTATTGGTACTTCACTGGCTCCATAATCAGTCACGTGTAGCATAGAGTTAGATTTCACAGAGCTGGAACTGCTGGAGGTCAGTCAGAGAGGGGACATGTTATTCTGTCCTGGGTGTGTACCTGGTTGTGGTTTGGACACAGAAAAATGTCTTTTTTTTTGTTTGTGATGTTGACTTCACTCCGTGTTGTGTTCCCCAGCTTCTGTTCCTGACTTACGACACTTGTATATTTTCGTTTCTTCCCCCATTTTTCACAAGTTCCCTCATTAAAACTCAGAGCAGGAAATCGCATGATCTGCTGTAATTTGATCAATCAACATTCAGGAAAAAAGTAGTGTTTGTACTGTCTGCTTTGCTGAGACTATTTCTGTAACTGTACACGATGAGGCATGCTGTGTTTCTCTGGGTTTTTTTCATTTGCACAGCAGGTTGGAAGAAAAATAAGATGCCGCATGGGATGTTTAGGCAATCGCGCTGGTGTGTTTGACTGAATACAAGAACGCGTCCTTTAGTAATAAGCATAATAAGCAAGATGGCTTTTTCTGTGCGTTCTGAGAATGCGAAGGTCCATCACCTGTGGAACAGAGCTGATTACATTCAAATAGTGTGATTTGCGAAGTTGGATTTTAATGTGCTGGAGTTTCAGGGAGCAACAAAACCTCAGCCTTCATTTGAAATTTCTGCTTGTGGATGGAGATGAAATAAGCCGGGTCTGTCACGTGAGAGAGTCTCTCACCTCTGACTTTGCAATGTTAACTGCAGACAGGTTTGCAGTCCTGTTTTGGAAATCGTTTGAGCACCAATGAAACTTTTTAAATGGGGGTAGGGCCTGGGTGGGATTGTGGTCGGTGCAGACTCGATGGGCCGAATGGCCTCCTTCTGCAGTGTAGGGTTTCTATGATTCTATGAAATGTTATTTTTGATGTCAGGAGTGATTCTAGACACTCAATGCATGACCATTTGAATTGGTGCACAGAACCCATTGTAAACATCAAAACACATCGACACCTTGTTTTCCATAAGACCATAAGAGATAGGAGCAGAATTCGGCCCATTGAGCCTGTTCCACCATTCAATCATGACTGATATGATTCTCATCCCCATTCTCCTGCCTTCTCCCCGCAACCAGTCTGCAGGTGCAACAGGTGATCAAGAAGGCAAATGGAATGTTGGCCTATATCGCAAGGGGGATAGAATATAAAAGCAGAGATGTCTTGCTGCATCTGTACAGGGCATTGGTGAGGCCGCAGCTGGAATCCTGTGTGCAGTATTGGTCCCCTTATTTGCGGAAGGATATATTGGCCTTGGAGGGAGTGCAGAGAAGGTACACCAGGTTGATACCAGAGATGAGGGGTGTTGATTATGAGGAGAGACTGAGCAGATTGGGTTTGTACTCGTTGGAATTTAGAAGGCTGAGGGGGGATCTTATAGAGACCTATAAGATAATGAAGGGGCTGGATAGGGTAGAGGTGGAGAGATTCTTTCCACTTAGAAAGGAAACTAGAACTAGAGGGCACAGCCTCAAAATAAAGGGGGGTCGGTTTAGGACAGAGTTGAAGAGGAACTTCTTCTCTCAGGGTGGTGAATCTCTGGAATTCTCTGCCCACTGAAGTGGTGGAGGCTACCTCGTTGACTATGTTTAAATCACGGATAGATGGATTCCTGATCGGTAAGGGAATTAGGGGTTATAGGGATCAGGTAGGTAAGTGGAACTGATTCACTTCAGATCAGCCATGATCTTATTGAATGGCAGGGCAGGCTCGAGGGGCTAGATGGCCTACTCCTCCTATTTCTTATGTTCTTATAACCCTTGATCCCCTCATGGATCAAGAACCTATCCATCTCTGTCTTAGACACTCAATGACTCGGCCTCCACAGCCGTCTGTGGCAATGAGTTCCACAGATTCACCACTCTCTGCTTGAAGAAATTCCTCCTCATCTCAGTTTTAAAGGAGCGTCCCTTTAGCCTGAGGTTGTGCCCTCAAGTTCTAGTCTCTCCCACTAGTGGAAACGTCCTCTACATGTTCACTCTATCCAGGCCTCTCAGTATTCTGTAAGTTTCAATTAGATCCGCACTCATCCTTCTAAACTCCATCGAGTACAGACCCAGAGTCCTCAAACGCTCCTCATATGCCAAACCCTTCATTCCTGGGATCATTCTTGTGAGCCTCCTGGACCCCCTCCAAGGCCAGCACTTCCTTCCTTGGGTATGGGGTCCAAAACCGCTCTCAATATTCCAAATGGGGTCTGACCAGAGCCTTATACAGCCTCAGCACTACGTTCCTGCTCTTGTATTCTAGCCCTCTAGAAATGAATGCTAACATTGAATTTGCCTTCCTAACTGCCGACTGAACCTGCACGTTAACCTTAAAGAGAGTCCTGAACCAGGACTCCCAAGTCCCTTTGTGCTTCAGATTTCTGAAGCCTTTCCACATTTAGAAAATAACAGCTGCAGAGCTCCAGCTTTTAA
This sequence comes from Mustelus asterias, assembly GCF_964213995.1. Taxonomy (NCBI): domain Eukaryota; kingdom Metazoa; phylum Chordata; class Chondrichthyes; order Carcharhiniformes; family Triakidae; genus Mustelus; species Mustelus asterias. Next base: position 4,632,740 of record NC_135824.1, read on the forward strand.
GGCGCTCCTTAAAACCAACCCTTTTGACCAATCTTTTGGCCACTGGTGCTAATTTCTCCTTGTGTGCTTTGGTGTCAGATTTTGTTTGGTTATGTGTCTGTGAAGAACCGTTGGAGCATTCAGGGATGTTATAAATGCACGTTGTTGTTGCTGTTGGCCAGGTTGTTGTTGCAGAGTTGGTGGTGTGGTTGGAGGCTGGCAGTTCACTGGCTCGAGGCCAGTGTCTGTATTTTAACATCAGCTGCGGCATTCCCTTCTGTGTTGTGCAATTTATATCTTGGACAAAGTCCCGACTACTTTGTCAGTGATGCTGCTAACTGTGCACTGATCTACAGTGGCTGGAAACACGCGGGCTTTGATGCTGTGTGTGTGTGTAATTATTGCCGGGGCGTGGTCAGCACAGCGGGCAGCACGATGGCACAGTGGTTAGCACTGCTGCCTTACCGCTTCCGTTCTGGCCTCTGGTGACCGTCTGTGTGGAGTCTGCACGTTCTCCCCGTGTCTGCGTGGGTTTCCTCCGGGTGTTCTGGTTTTCTCCCACAGTCCAAAGATGTGCGGGCTAGGTGGATTGGCCATGCTAAATTGCTCCTTAATGTTGTTGTGATTTGGAGCATGCTGCCTGAAAGGGCAATGGAGACGGAGTCAATAATTTTCAAAAGAAAGTTGAATATGTATCTGAAGAAATTTTCAGGTCTCCGTTGAAAGAGGAGGGTAAGTGGATGGATCATCCAAAGAGCCATAGAATCTCAGTGCAGAGGAGGCCATTCGGCCTATTGAGTCTGCACCGACTCTCTGACAGATCATCAGGAACAGGAGTAGACCATTCAGCCCTTCAAGCCTGCTCCACCATGCATTTTGATCACGGCTGATCATCGAATTCAATATCCTGATCTCCCCCTTTCCACCCATATCCCTTGATCCCTTTAGCCCCAAGAGCTATGTCTAATTTCTTCTTGAAATCAGACAATGCTTTGGCCTCAGCTACCTTCAGTGGTAGTGAATTCCACACATTCACCACCCTCTGGGTGAAGAATGCCCTCTGGCCATTCAGCCCATTATGCCTCGACCAGCATAAGGGCAGCACAATGGCCAACACTGTAGTCTCACAGCACCAGGGACCTGAGTTCAATTCCAGCCTTGGGTAACTGTCAGATGATCTGATATTGTGGAGCCGGGGGGCGGGGGGGAGATCTGGAATCATATAGCACAGGTAGAAACTAGAGAAAAACAGTTACTTATGATTCATGAGGTACCCTTATGTCTTGGGACAGTAGACTGTCTGTCTAATCTTCTGCACCAAATCCATGCTCTACAGTACTGGGATTGGTATGTGCCCTACCTAATAACCACCAAATCAAACTGCAGGTGCAGAAGTCTGAAATAAAAACAGAAGAGAGATGTGTAGCCTCTCTCCGAGTTGGAAGAGAGAAGAAGGTAGATTAACACTTTTGATTCTGGACCTTAAATTGCCAAATAGTCTTCACAGGGTTCTCTGTAATCCTGCAGGAATCCACATTGAATTGTCAACTGTTGCTGAGTGGGTAGCACTGTCTCATTTCCAAGTCAAAACGTCGTATGTTCAAGGCCTACTCCATATACTTGAGCATGTAATCTTGCAAAGGCACAAAGGGAGTGCTGCACTTTTGGAGGTGCTCTTCTTTTGGGTGACATTTTTGATTTGATTTATTATTGTCACATGCATTAGCATATAGTGCAAAGTATTGTTTCTTGTGCGCTATACAGACAAAGCATACCATTCATAGAGAAGGAAACGAGAGTGTGCAGAATGTAGTGTTACAGTCATAGCTAGGGTGTAGAGAAAGATCAACTTAATGCAAGGTAGGTCCATTCAAAATTCTGACAGCAGCAGGGAAGAAGCTGTTCTTGAGTCAGTTGCTACGTGACCTCAGACTTTTATATCTTTTTCCCGAAGGAAGAAGGTGGAAAAGAGAATGTCCAGGCTGCTTGGGGTCCTTGATTAGACTGGCTGCTTTGCTGAAGCAACGGGAAGTGTAGACCAAGTCAATGGATGGGAGGCTGGTTTGCGTGATGGACTGGGCTACATTCACAACCTTTTGTAGTTTCTTGCGTTCTTGGGCAGAGCAGGAGCCATAACAAGCTGTGATACAACCAGAAAGAATGCGTTCTCTGGTGCATCTGTAAAAGTTTGTGAGAGTCATAGCTGACATGCCAAATTTCCTTAGTCTTCTGAGAAAGTAGAGGCATTGGTGGGCTTTCTTAACTATAGTGTCAGCATGTTAAACCATATCAACCCTATCATTTATTTTAGTCACAAGTAGGCTTACATCAACACTGCAATGAAGTTACTGTGAAAATCCCCCAGTCGCCACACTCTGGCACCTGTTCGGGTACACTGAGGGAGAATTTAGCATGGTCAATGCACCTAACCAGCACGTCTCTTGGACTGTGGGAGGAAACTAGAGCACCCGGAGGAAACCCACACAGACACAGGGAGAACGTGCAGACTCCGCACAGACAGTGACCCAAGTCAGGAATCGAACCTGGGCTCCTGGCACTGTGAGGCAGCAGTGCTAATCACTGTGCTGCCCAGACTGGTGTGATATATCCTGTGATGCTATTTTGAACAGGAGTTCTCTCTCTCACATCCTGGCTGATATTTATCCTTCAACCAATGCTATTTTTTTCCAACACTTTATCTGGTCGTTGCCGTTTGTGGGAGCTTGCATGTGCAATTTGGTTGCTACATTCCCCCATCTTAGAACCGTGGCTACACTTCTTTGCCTGAAAAGGGTATTGGGATGTCCTGTAATCAGGAAAAGCATTATGTAAATGCAAAGGAAGTATGAGTTGGTAAAGGGCTAGATTGTGGTCCTGACCTCTAACCCTTGCTTCCTGCAGTTTAGTTCTTTACGGGGAGTGATGATTGTGGGAATATCTTCTAATACTACAAGAATTAAGCTTCCTTTTACCTCTGCGAATGACAGATTGATTGTTGGGTGCAGGTAACTGGACCAAGGGATACAGATCCATCCTTGTATTAAAGCAATATATTGTGTCCTTAATTTACTATTAAGTATATTATTTCCATTATAATACCATTATAAATTCATACAATGTAAACTTGTCACGCTGTGATTGTGCCCTCCAGCCAGTGTTCATGCTGCAGGATTTCTCTGTGCTGACGTAATTAAAGCATATGTTTACACAAATATTCCCATTATAAATCTATACTTCAGAATTGATTCTGTAAAGATTTGCCATTAAATATGTACAGATGTAATTTTACTGTATGGATAGATGATTAAAAACAGTGACACAAGACCATAAGACATGGAGCAAAGTTAGGCCACTCAGCCCTTCGAGTCTTCTCCGCCGTTCAATCATGTCTTATGTTTTTTCTCATCCCCATTCTCCTGCCTTTTCTCCATAAGCCCTGATCCCCTTATTAATCAAGAATCTATCTATCTCTGTCTTAAAGACATTCAATGACCTGGCCTCCACAGCTTTCTGCGGCAAAGAGTTCCACAGATCCACCGCTCTCTGGCTGAAGAAACTCCTCCTCATCTCTGTTTTAAAGGAACGTCCCTTTAGCCTGAGGTTGTGCCCTCTGGTTCTAGTTTTTCCTACTAGTGGAAACATCCTCTCCACGTCCACTCTATCCAGGCCTTGCAGTATCCTGTAAGTTTCAATGATTCCCTGGCTTAAGGATTATACCAAAAAGCTCTTTTCAACAGTTTGTTATTCCGACTATTACTCTTCCCTTTTCTAATAGGGGGTGGTTTCATGTTCAAATTCTAGCTCCTTAGACCAATTTGCATTTAAAAGCTAGCTGGAACTTGAGTCCAAATGTCTCCACATTGCGAAGGAACGTAAGAACAGGTGGAGGTAATTTAGCCCCTCGAGCTAAGATCATGGCTTGTCTGTCAGCTCATTCTATAGATCCACCTTTGCAACATAATCACTCAATACGTTAATAGAAATATTTTGCACTGTGGACTTGGATAGCTGCTGCATCAAGGAATCACACTTTTTAGAAGGAATTTGTCCTTGGATTTGATTTGATTTATTATTGCCATATGTATTAGTATACAGTGAAAAGTATTGTTTCTTGCGTGCTATGCAGACAAAGCATACTGTTAATAGAGTACGTAGGGAAAAAGGAAAGGAGCGGGTGCAGAATGTAGTGTTACAGTCATAGCTAGGGTGTAGAGAGAGAGATCAACTTAATTTAAGGTTCATTTGAAAGTCTGATGGCAGCAGGGAAGAAGCTGTTTTTGAGTCGGTTGGTACGTGACCTCAGACTTTTGTATCTTTTTCCTGACGGAAGAATCTTAGAATCTACGGCAAGAGGACAGGCCCCTGAGCCCAAATTGGTCCATGCCGACCAAAATGGCCATCTGAGCCTCCAGTCTCACCAGCATCGTTTCATCATTACCCTCTGCTTCCTAGCAGCAAGCCAATTGTATATCCAATTTGCCAGCTGTCCCTGGATTCAATGGGAACTAACCTTCCAGAGTAGCCTATCATGTGGAACTTTATTGAAGGTGGAAGAGAGTATGTCCAGGATATGTGATTTGATTATGCTGGCTGCTTTTCTGTGGATGGTTCTGACCTTGTCCACCCTGAGGGGCTGGCTAGGTGAATTTGATTAAAGGTAAGGGGTAGCCAGATTGGTGAGGACAGAATTCTCTCCCCCCCCCTCCCCACACCCCATGACAGTGATTCATTTACCTTTTTACAACAATGTCACAGCCTGTTGCTTGCTTTACTGATACCAGCTTTAAGTTTTGAGGTTTTGTTTTAAACGAACCAAGTTCAATTTCTCAAGCTGCAGCAGTGCGATTTGAACATTTTCTACACGATTAGTCCAAGCCTCTGGGTTACTCAACCAGTAACCCAATCCCTGCACACTACGTGAAATACATGGGGACCCGACGATGGTTGTGTGAATAATGAAGGACTGAACAGGGTGGGGCTCTATACTGCAGAAAAGAGTAGGCTGAATGGTGACCTGATGGAGGTCTTCTAAATAATGAACGGATTTGATATGGGAGACCAAGAGAAGGTACTTCCAGTAGAGGGGCAGCTAAAGGTCATAAATAAGGAAGATATAAATCCGAAAGAGAAACTTCTTTATTCAGAGAGTGGTGAGAATGTGGAACTCACTGCTGCATAAAGTAGTTGAAGGGAATAGCATTGATACGTCTGAAGAGAAGATGGTTAAACACACGAGGGGAAAAGGAATTTAATGACCATAAGATATAGGAGCAGAGTTAGGCCATTTGGCCCATCGAGTCTTGATCACCTTTCCATCAAGAACCCATCTATCTCTGTCTTAAATACACTCAATGATTTGACCTCCACAGCCTTCCGTGGCAATTTCCATACAGTCACCACCCTCTGCCTGAAAAAATTCCTCCTCATCTCAGTTCTAAGAGTCGTCCCTTATACTCTGAGGCTGTGCCCTTGGATCCTAGTCTCTCCTACTAATGGAAACATCTTCCCCCACCTCTACCCTATCTAGACCTTTCAGTACTAGTTTCAATCAGATTTTCTCTCTCCATCGAGTACAGACCCAGGGTCTTCAGATGTCCCTCATACATCAAGGCAGCTGGGCTGAATGACCTGTCTCAGCATTATAGGATTGTGTGTAATTCTATGTAATAAAGGGTGGAGTGAATCTACTTAAAAAAATTAAAATACTCCCTACCCTCCTGTTAAGTAAGTGCTTGAGGGTGGCTCCAATACTGAAGGTTGTAATTAGCATGCTCTGTCTCTTAAGCAAGCCTGTGCTACTCCTGAGTAACTGCTAAATGAATGCCAAATGGGGAATATTTTTTGAACTTTGTACTCAAATTCTCAGAATCTTTTCCTTTAATTAAAATATTATTAATGTTCGTGGTGCTGGTTGAATGCATCTGTTTTATTCCATTCCTGTTGCCACAAGAACCTTTTCCTTCTGTAATTAGAAATACTTTCACCCGCGACAAATTGGAGCACTTTCTGTTTTTTTTTAATGCCTTTTAGTTTCTAATCTTGTTACTTTAGCCTGTAATCAAGGTTTAATCTTGCCGTCTCGGTACTGGATTTTACTTTGCGTCTAGATTAATTTGACTAGGGTTTTCAGTTTATTTTCACACTAATTGAGGGTCTAAAAGACGTGTTAAGGAACTGCCAGTCGGTATGATGCCATCTTTACAAATGCATATCTGCTTATGAAACCTTTCCTGAATTTGTACTGCAAATTTGCCATCTCAAAATTGAAATTTGAGCTGATTCTTGTCATTTTCAATCTACAAGATTTTGAAATGGTTATTTAGTTTGTTGGACATAAAATGTGGAATGATAAGTTAATTTTGAATCCTCTGATTCATGCTCCAGCTACTCCTTTCAAATGTTTAAGGACAGCAACTATAAATCTTAAAATTAGTCTGTATTGCTTGATGCTGGAGACCGCCACCATTAGTCCAAATAAAGGCAATTTCAAATTCTTTTAAAAAACCAAAGTTGTGGTTTAGTGACGAGTCTCATCCCACTACTCTGGTGGCCTGTGTGGGCCAGCTACTGGAAAACTTAGCTCAGGTTTGAGAGACTTCAGGAACAAGAGGTTACCACTCATGAGCCAAGTTCCTATCAAGGCTAGGGTCATTCCAATGATCCACAAGAAGGTTGTACGTGACTAGGATCTTTTTGGCGAGTGACCAGAGATTCTAGAGGAAAATATGGGGCGCGATGGTGAATGGTTCTCTAGCAGAGCTTGATAGGACAGCAGTGGATGGGATGTGGGCTTCACTGTCAAAGACCAGAATTTATTGTCCAACCCTAGTTGCCCTCGTGAAAGTGGTGGTGTGCTGCCTTGATCTGATGCAGTCTGTGTGGTGCAGGTACACCAAAGTGGTGTTGGAGAAGGAGTTCCAGGATTTTGACCCAATGATAGTTATTTCCAAGTTGTACAACTTGAAGAGAAACTTGTAAGTGATGGTGTTCCCATCACTTATCCTTCTAGGTGGTAGAGGCTGTGGGTTTGCGAGATATGTTACTGCAGCATAGCTCATGGATGGCTATCACTGCAGACGCGGTTCCATTTATGATTGAGGCAATGAATGTTAAGTGGTAGCAGAGCTCTCAATGAAGCAGGATGTTTTGTCTTGGATGGATGAATAGGAAAAGTAGGAGGTTGGTAAGATTTGCCTTTCCGCATGCTGGGGATGTTGGTAAGAGAAGAGGATTGAGCAGTTTGGGAGTAGGTGCCTCAGTGATCTCTCCGGCGATACTGGGTAATAAACAGAGTAGATCTGGTTTTCAAACCCGCAACAGGATAGTAGGAAGGCAGGGGAGCAATGATGGCTTGATGTAGGGAATAGAGCCGATGGCAAAATACCCAAGAGGAAATAAAGCGAAGGTGGTGTAATGGTGATGGGAAGAGGAGCACCAAGAAGGTAGGAGCCTCTGGGATCAAGCAAACAAAGTGGATAAAAGAATTGTACTTGCATCAGTGTTTGGAAATTTCTTGAAGTGTTTCTCAACTTGTATGTCCTGCATTATAGTGAATTCCAAAACAGCACTTCGGGATACATGACATCTCTCCAGTAATTTCATCCTGAGTCCATTTTAGGATTGAATAAAATATGAAAGGCACTTTGGCAGGGGAGGCATAGACTTTTTTTTTAAAAACTCATTTGTGGGACACGGGAGTCACTTGCTGGGCCAGCATTTATTGCCCATCCCTAGTTGCTGGAGGGCAATGAGAGTTAACCACATTGCTGTGGCTCTGGTGTCACATGTAGGCCAGACCAGGTAAGGACGAGTTCCTTCCCTAAATGACATTGGTGAACCAGATGGATTTTTCCGACAATCAACAATGGTTTCACGGTCATCGGTAGATTCTTAATTCCAGATAACTGCCTTGGTGGGATTTGAGCCTGGGCCCCCAGAGCATTAGCTGAGTTTTGGATTAATAGCCTAGTGATAAAGCCTTGTGATAATACCACTAGGCCATCGCCTCCCCTAAAATTAGGTCAAATTGCTTGAAAACACCAGCCCGCAATGTATAATGTTTGCGACTGTGTGGACTTGCTCCCAATATTTTCATGATGCAGTCCACGACCTTGTAACATGCCAGCCATGGGTGGGAGCACACTCACTTCTGAATCATGAGATTTAAACCTCACTCCCAGGGCAGGTGCATAAAAATCAAGGCTGACTTTCCAGTGCTGTACTATCCCCAGTGCCTGTCCAATGTTTATCCCTCAATAAACATTGCAAATTCAGATTATGTTGTCATTATCGCACTGTTGTTTGTGAGAGCTTGCTGTGCGCAAATTGACTTCAGCAATTTCCATGTCACAACAGTGACTGCACTTAAAGTATTTCATTGGCTATAATGCACTGAGGTGTCCAATGGTTGCTTGTATCTTGTGCCAGATCCATTGTTGGTCTGCCTTGTCTAGTTTCTGAACGTAGAATCATAGAATCCCTGCTATTCAGCCCAACAAGCCTGCACCTACAACAATCCCACCCAGGCCCTAGTCCCGTAACCCCACGTTTTTACATTGATACAAATGCCCCTGACACGAATGGCCAATCAACTTAACCCGCACATCTTTGGAGTGTGGGAGGAAACTCACCCAGACAGTGACCCAAGGCCAGAAGTGAACCGGGGTCCCTGGTGCTGTGAAGCAGCAGTGCTAATCGCTGTGACACCGAGTTATCTTGTAGTTTGGCCATATCATTTGCAATGCCATAAGGAGCCTGTGTGAGGCTGACAACAGATGTGCTACATCTGCTTCTAGTGGCAAAGGAGAACGAAGCTGTAATTTTTGGTAAACGCAGTGGTGAATCAATCCCAACTTTGTTTTACAAGTGTAATTTAAAAATCAAAAAAAAGCAAATTGCATCATCCAGCGATGCAATAGCCTGTTTTTGTTATTTATTTGCTCAATTTCTGCCTGTGAGAAAGGAATTTGAGTGACAAATTTGAATGATTTACTAGAGTTTGAATGCAAGGATACGGGGAAGAGCAGGGGATTTGATTTATTATTGTCACCTGTATTAATATAAAGTTGTATTGTTTCTTGTGTGCTACACAAAGCACACCGTTCATAGAGAAGGAAAGGAGAGAGTGCAGAATGCAGTGTTACAATCATAGCTAGGGTGCAGAGAAAGATCAACTTAATGCAAGGTAGGTCCATTCAAAAGTCTGATGGCAGCAGGGAAGAAGCTGTTCTTGAGTCGGTTGGTACGTGACCTCAGACTTTTGTATCTTTTTCCCGGTGGAAGAGAGTATGTCCGGGGTGCGTGGCGTCCTTGATTATGCTGGCTGCTTTTCCGAGGCAGTGGGGAAGTATAGACAGAGTCAGTGGATGGGAGGCTGGTTTGAGTGATGGGCTGGGCTTCGTTCACGACCCTTTGTAGTTTCTTGCGGCCTTGGACAGAGCAGGAGCCTACCAAGCTGTGATACAACCAGAAAGAATGCTTCTATGGTGCAGCTGTAAAAGTGGGTGACAGGGAGGTGAGATTAATTAGATAGCTTTTCCAAAGAGCTAGCGCAGGCATGTTGGAGCTGAACCGCCTGGTATATGCAATAAATGTGATCAGGTAATGCAGGGTGAAGTATCTAAATGGATACAAAATTGGCTTCTTGACAGAAGCCAGAGGGTGGTTGTGGAGAGTTGTTTTTCAAACTGGAGGCCTGTGACCAGCGGTGTGCCTCAGGGATCAGTGCTGGGTCCACTGTTATTTGTCATTTATATTAATGATTTGGATCAGAATATAGGAGGCATGATTAGTAAGTTTGCAGATGACACCAAGATTGGTGGCCTAGTGGACAGTGAAGAAAGTTATCTCCAATTGCAACAGGATCTTGATCAATTGGGCCAGTGGGCTGACGAATGGCAGATGGAATTTAATTTGGACAAATGCGAGGTGATGCATTTTGGTAGGTTGAACCAGGGCAGGACTTACTCAGTTAATGGTACGGCATTGGGGAGAGTTACAGAACAAAGATTTAGGGGTACATGTTCATAGTTCCTTGAAAGTGGAGTCACAGGTGGACAGAGTGGTGAAGAAGGCATTCGGCATGCTTGGTTTCATCGGTCAGAACATTGAATACAGGAGTTGGAATGTCTTGTTGAAGTTGTACAAGACATTGGTAAGGCCACACTTGGAATACTGTGTGCAATTCTGGTCACCCTATTATAGAAAGGATATTATTAAACTAGAAAGAGTGCAGAAAAGATTTACTAGGATGCTACCGGGACTTGATGGATTGAGTTATAAGGAGAGGCTCAATAGACTGGGACTTTTTTTCTCTGGAGCGTAGGAGGCTGAGGGGTGATCTTAGAGGTCTACAAAATAATGAGGGGCCCAGATCAGCTAGATAGTCAATATCTTTTCCCAAAGGTAGGGGAGTCTAAAACTAGAGGGCCTAGGTTTAAGCTGAGAGGGGAGAGATACAAAAGTGTCCAGAGGGGCAATTTTTTCACACACAGGGTGGTGAGTGTCTGGAACAAGCTGCCAGAGGTAGTAGTAGAGGTGGGTACAATTTTGTCTTTTAAAAAGCATTTAGATCGTTACAAGGGTACGATGGTTATAGAGGGATATGGGCCAAAGGTGGGCAATTGGGATTGGCTTAGGGGTTTTTAAAAAAAAAAAAAGGGCGGCATGGACAAGTTGGGCCGAAGAGCCTGGTTCCATTCTGTAAACCTCTGTCTCTATGACTCTGAGGTGTTGGTCAGCTAATCAATTCTAATTAGTTGAATGATCAATCCCATTCTCCCCAAAATACACATGTCCATATTTCCTTTGGGAATTACTCGATAGCGAACCCTTGTCTGTGGCTAAAACAGAAAATGGTGGAACAAATTCATTAGATGGGCGTTGCTGATTTGACTTCTTGTTCTCAGTCTTTCCCCATCTTGTTTTTTGCCTGACCTCATTAAGCAGCAGCAGTTGATCGATATTTACTTCAGAATTGTGCAATATTTCTCCAATCCTTTGACATAGTTGCACTGCGTTCCTCCCATTCTCACCCCTCCCTAGTTCCTTATTGATCCACCATCTGCAGCCGGCAGCTGCCTGGACCGTAAGCTCTGGGCGTCCCTTCCCAAATCTCTCCACCTCCCCCTCTCTCCTTTTATGATGCTTCTTGAAACAAAGCCATCTGATCACAGCCTCGGTGACCATAGAATCCCTACAGTGCAGGAGGAATCCATTTGGCCAATTGAGTCTGCACCATCTCCCCACCCAGGTCCACCTCCCCCCATCCCCGCAGCCCCTCTTATCCATCTAACCTACACAGCTTTGGACTGCATGAGATAACTGGAGCATCTGGAAGAAACCCACACAGACACGGAGAATGTGCAAACTCCACGCACACATTTGATTTGATTTATTATTGTCACATGTATTAACATACAGCGAAAAGTATTGTTTCTTGTGCTATACAGACAAAGCATACCATTCATAGAGAAGGAAAGGAGAGAGTGCAGAATGTAGTGTTACAGTCATAGCTAGGGTGCAGAGAAAGATCAACTAAATGCAAGGTAGGTCCATTCAAAAGCCTGACAGCAGCAGGGAGGAAGCTGTTCTTGAGTCGATTGGTACGTGATCTCAGACTTTTGTATCTTTTTCCCGAAGGAAGAAGGTGGAAGAGAGACTGTCCGGGATGCGTGGGATCCTTGATTATGCTGGCTGCTCTGCCAAGACAGCGGGAAGTGTAGACAGAGTTAGTGGATAGGAGGCTGGTTTGCGTGATGGATTGGGCTACATTCACAACCTTTTGTAGTTCCTTGCGGCCTTGGGCAGAGCAGTCACCCAAGATTGGAATTGAACCCGGGTCCCTGGCTCCAAGAAAAAATCGGATGCCCCTTTGCAGTACATCCGTTGCCAATGCTAATGTCCAGGGCATTGCAGAGAGCAAAATCCCTGGAGAAAAATCAGATTTTTATTAAAAACAATATGCGTTCGTTTATTCATCATTTTCATTGATTCAGTGGCTAAACAGCTGGCGTAGGAGGGAGGGTTTCAGATATCTGGGCCATTGGGATCTCTTCCGGGGCAGGTGGGACCTGAACAAGAAGGACAGATTGCATCTAAACTGGAAGGGCATAAATATTCTGGCTGGGTGGTTTGCTAGTGTCACACGGGAGGATTTAAACTAGTTTTGCAGGGGGGTGGGAACCAAAGTAAAGGTGGTTTAACTGGAGGGGAACCAGAGAGTAGGACCAGTAAGACTCAGAGGAAGAGCAGGCAGGGTGTGGTTGCTAATCAGAGAGGGTCTGGTGGACTGAAGTGCATTTGTTTCAATGCGAGAAGTGTAGCAGGTAAGGCAGATGAACTTAGAGCTTGGATTAGTACTTGGAACTACGATGTTGTTGCTATTACAGAGACTTGGTTAGGGGAAGGACAGGATTGACAGCTTAATGTCTCAGGATACAAATGTTTCAGGTGGGATAGAGCGGGATGTAAAAAGGGTGGGGGAGTTGCACTACAGGTTAAGGAGAATATCACAGCTGTACTGTGGGAGGACACTTTGGAGGGCTCATACAGTGAGGCAATATGGTGAGAGCTCAGGAATAGGAAAGGCGTAGTCACAATGTTGGGGGTTTACTATAGGCCATCCAGCTGCCAGTGGGAGATGGAGGGACAGATATATCAGCAGATTTTGGCAAGGTGTGAAAGTAACAGGGTTGTTGTGGTGGGAGATTTTAACTTCTCCTATATTGACTGGACCTCACTTAGTGCTAGGGGCGTGGATGGGGCAGAGTTTGTAAGGAGCATCTAGGAGGTCCCAGAGAATTGGAGAATAGCCAATGTTGTTCCTTTGTTTAAGAAGGGTAGCAAGAATAATCCAGGGAATTGCAGGCCGGTGAGCCTTGCTTCATTGGTAGAGAAATTATTGGAGAGGATTCTTCGAGACAGGATTTACTCCCACTTAGAAATAAGTGGACATATTAGCGAGAGGCAATGTGGTTTTGTGAAGGGGAGGTTGTGTCTCACGAACTTGGTCGAGTTTTTCGAGGAAGTGACAAAGATGATTGAGGGTAGGACAGTGGATGTTGTTTACATGGATTTCAGTAAGGCCTTTGACAAGGTCCCTTGTGGCAGAATGGTGTAGAAGGTGAAGTCGCATGGGATCAGAGGTAAGCTGGGAAGGAGAATACAGAACTGGCTCGGTCATAGTAGAGGATAGCAGTGGAAGGGTGTGTTTCTGAATGGAGGGCTGTGACAAGTGGTGTTCCTCAGGGGTCAGTGCTGGGACCTTTGCTGTTTGATATATATATAATTGATTTGGAGGAAAATGTATTTGATTTGATTAGTAAGTTTGCGGATGACACAAAGGTTGGTGGATAGCGATGAGGACCATCAGAGGAGACAGCAGGATATAGATCAGTTGGAGGCTTGGGTGGAGAGATGGCAGATGGAGTTTAATCCAGACAAATGTGAGGTAATGCATTTTGGAAGGTCTAATACAGATTGGAAATATACAGTAAATGGCAGAACCCTTAAGAGTATTGATAGGCAAAGGGATCTGGGTGTACAGGTACACAGGTCACTGAAAGTGGCAACACAGGTGGAGAAGGTAGTCAGGAGGGCATACGGCATGCTTGCCTTCATTGGTCGGGGCATTGAATTTAAAAATTGGCAGGTCATGTTGCAGCTTTATAGAACCTTAGGCCGCATTTGGAATATAGTGTTCAATTCTGGTCGCCACACTACCAGAAGGATGTGGAGGCTTTGGAGAGGGTACAGAAAAGAATTATGAGGATGTTGCCTGGTATGGAGGGCTTTAGCTGAGGTGAGGTTGGAGAAACTTGGTTTGTTCTCACTGGAACGACGGGGTTGGGGGGGCGACCTGATAGAGGTCTACAAGATTGAGGGGCATGGACAGAGTGGATAGTCAGAAGCTTTTTCCCAGGGTGGAAGAGTCAATTATTATGGGGCATAGGTTTAAGGTGTGAGGGGCAAGGTTTAAAGGAGATGTACGAGGCAAGTGTTTTACACAGAGGGTGGTGGGTGCCTGGAACTCGCTGCCGGGGGGAGTAGTGGAAGCAGATACGATAGTGACTTTTAAGGGGCGTCTTGACAAATACATGAAAAGGATGGGAATAGAGGGTACGGTCCCCGGAAGGGTAGGGGGCTTTAGTTCAGTCGGGCAGCATGGTCGGTGCAGGCTTGGAGGGCCGAAGGGCCTGTTCCTGTGCTGTAATTTTCTTTGTTCTTTGTTCTTTTGATTAGTTATGAAAATATTGGAAGTAGGGGTGGTTAGAAAAGAAAAGTGTGAGGCGGTGGGGGGGGAGCAGTTGGAGGTGAGAGGCTGTGTGTTGAAACTTTCAGGTCCATGTCTAACCAGCATTGACCCAAGGTTAAAATGTCACATGGGACTAAATAACATCAGGATGTGGCTTTGCCATTGAATTTAGCAACTTAAAACCTGCAGAGATTGAGTGTTTTTGGGGGTGACGGGAGGGCAGAGTGGTAGCGGGGGCTGGGGGGTGTTGTCAAGGAGTTAAAAGTTAAAATTATGTTTTGAGGGCAAATAATTGAGAGAAATGTGTGGTAAGTCTGATTTTGGAGAGCTTTGCACATAACTCTTTAGTGCCATCTCCTGATTTCAGGCTAGATTACTGCATCTTTATTGGAGAATACAATAGGCTGGACAGCTGCGGTATATCATGCTTGTATATAATTAATCTCAGATTTCCAGGAGAACAAGCGGTTTGCTCCAAGATTCAACTAATTATTCCACAGTTTAATGTGATGGTATGTTGGGAATACATTGACAGAGAAAGAACTTGCATTTATATGCAATGAGACTTCTTCAAATCTCAGGGTATGCCAAAGTGCTCTACAATCAATAATAGAATGCTTTTTGAAATGCAGTCATTGTTGTATAATAAAAGAGCTATCATTTATATTGCACCTTTCGTGAACTCACGATGTCCCAAATCTCTTGGCAATGAATTAAATACTTCTTGAAATCTAGTGTTGAAGGGAAATGTCACAACCAATTTACCCACGGTATCGTCACACAGAAGCATCGTGATAATGAACCATGATTATCTGCTTATTTTAGTAATGCTGGTGAGGGTTGTATATTGGCCAGGACTGCAGAAGAGGTCATTTGGCCCATCGAGCCTGCACTGACTCTCTGACAGAGCATCTTACCCAGACCTTCTTCCCCCGTCCTATCCCTGTAACCCCACACGTTTACCATGGCTAATCGCTCTAACATACACTCAGGGTCAATTTAGCATGGCCAGTCTACCTAAAATGCATATCTTTGGACTTAGAAACATAGAAACCCTACAATGCAGAAGGAGGCCATTCGGCCCATCGAGTCTGCACCGACCACAATCCCACCCAGGCCCTACCCCCACATATTTACCCGCTAATCCCTCCAACCTACGCATCTCAGGACTCTAAGGGGCAATTTTTAACCTGGCCAATCAACCTAACCTGCACATCTTTGGACTTCTCTTGCTCTTCTCACAATAGTCGCTATGGGATCTTTAATTCCCCCTGAGAGAGGCAACGGGGCTATTGGATTAACATCTCATTCAAATAATAGCACATCTGACAGTGTAGCACTCCCTCAGTATTGCATTGGAGTGTCGGCCTAGTTGGGCCCCTGAAGGGTCTTCTGTTGTGTAAATTAAATGGTTGGAGCTGAAATATTGCTAACTCAAAATTGCATTGAAAAATATTCAACATTAGCGGATAATCCCGTTTCATTGTACCTTTCGAACATTTTGTTCGCTGAAGAACCACCGAAGCAAAAGGATTTTGTAATGACTTCAATGAGGCCTATTGGGTTGGCCTCTTAGAGTATGAGCTCCCTGATTGAGGTCATCAACTAAAGATGTCCCTGATTGAGGTCATAATTGCCTGCCCAATCAGGGAGCCTCACTTGTATAAAAATATGGGAGCACCAGTTCCACTGGCACTCCTGATTCTGAACATTTTACCTGAAGCACCCTAGGAGTGGAATGGAGTTTGTAAATAAAGGGAAGCTGGTGAAGGGACACCAGCCTCCGAGGAGTTATTTCAGATTTGTGAAGATTGCAAAATGTGTTCAGTATTATGCTTTTAATGTTTTGTCTTTTCTCTGTCCCCTCCTCCCCCTCAGTGAGAGAACCCAGCATGAAATCTCAGGTAAGATCTAAAAAAAAATCTGATTCTAACATTTATTCCTATGAATGAATACTGAATGTGTTGTATCCTCAGTCTCAGCAGTGTGTCTCAGTGCTCTGTGATTCATTGTTTTGGTGCAACAATGCTCAGCACTATCGGGTCCTTGTGCCTTCTGCCTCTCAGCCTTACACTCCGCAGTTCCCTCCCTGACTTTCTCGCCCTCTTCAGCTTTCATCCCTTTGCGACCCACCTGCACGATCAACCTTTTGATCCCTCCCTCTTCAGACAACCTGTGGTCTTTTGTGATTATTTTCCGTTCTTAAAAATAGTGGTGTTGTGTCACAAAGACCCACAATATGTCGCCCCCTAGAAGTTGATGGCTGTTTTCCAGGTTGGCAGTGATGCCCCTCAGGGGTCAGTGTTGGGACTGTTGCTTTTCTTGATGCATATATTAATGACCTTGGACCCTGGTGTAAAGGACACAATTGCAGATGATGCAAAACTTGGAGGAATTGTGGGGATGACGGTGTAGCATTTCAAAAGGTCATCGACAAACTGGTGGGGATGTGTGGACAGGTGGCAGATAAAGTTCAATGCGGAGAAATGTGAAGTCATTCATTTTGTCTCTCCAGGTTCTTCCTACCAATGTAAAATAAAAGGTACTATTCTAAAGGGGCTGCGGGAGCACAGGGACCTGGGTAGTATATGAGCATATATGCCATTGAAGTTGGCAGATTGAGAGAGCAGTTAATAAAGCCTCCTTCAGTTTCCTAGGCTTTTTAGGTGGTGGCATTGAGTACAAGAGCAAGGAGCCAATGTTGAATTTGTGGAGGACACTAGTTCAGTGTCAGCTGGATGATTGTGTCCAGTTCTGGGCACTGCACTTTGGGAAGGATGTGAAGGCATTGGAGATGGTGCAGAAAAGATTCATGAAGATGGTTCCAGGGATGAGAAGCTTCAGGATAAAGACAATTGGAGAACTTGGGACTGTTTTCCTTGGAGAAGTGAAGGCTGAGGAGATTTGATAAAGGTATTCAAAATTGATGGGCCTGGACAGAATAGATAGGCAGCAACTGTCCCCACTCGAGAAAGGATCGAGAATGAGAGGGCACTGATTTAAAGCAATTTGTAAAATAAGTAAAAATGAGAACTTTTTTACGCAGTGGGTTGTTAAGGTCTGAGATGCACTGCTTGAATGTGTGGTGGAGGCAGGTTCAATCGAAACATTCTAGAAGGAATTAGACTGTTATCTGAAAGGGAAGATTGTGCAGGGGTATGAGGCCAAGATTGGAGAATGGCACTAACGGAATTGCTGGTTTGGAGAGCTGGTGCAGACACAGTGGGCTGAATGGCCTCTCGCTATGCTGTATTTTTAAAAAAAACTCTGAAAAGCTTGAGCGCGTCTTTACAATTAAAAATTCCCTCCCCTCATTCTGTTCCTTAGCCAAGACCACACCTCCGCCCCAATCCAGGTAGATTTTCTGCTGATAGGATTTAATCATAAACAGAAATTGGCTCTCAAATTGTATTTTTTTTCTCGATGGTATGGTTAGAATGTCTCACTTGTGATTCCAGCTGTCCCAACATTTCCATTTTCCGCACTATCAGATGCTTTGAGTTCTAATTTACTGAACTGTGAGAATGATGATGGAGAGAAGGGAATGGAATGTTAAATATACAGCAAATCTGTAAAAAGAAGGCAAGGATGAATGCTCAGGTATCTAGGTGCAAAGCTCAGGTTTCATGTTTTTTTAACTGATTTTCACATGAGGTCTTTGCCTTATTCCTGGGATTGAGTGAACAAACAAGAGCCAAATGCGGGCAATTGGGACTAGTTTAGGGTTTTTTTTAAAAAAAGGGTGGCATGGACAAGTTGGGCCGAAGGGCCTGGTTCCATGCTGTATACCTCTATGACTGGTTGCAGAGTGGCTGAAGTTGTTGTTGTCTTGTCCATTTTTAAAGATTTATTGATTCCAGTTTTGTTCTGGTAGGAGAAACAGATGAGTATTAATTACCTTTGAGCACATATAAATAGGGGGCACTTGGGACACTGGGTTGAGTGGGGGAAGAGCTGAGACACCGAGCAAGTGACAGTATAGAAATGTCCTGCATCTTTGTTTTGGCTTCACCATCTGGGTTGGATCCTATGAGCAAAGTGACCAGGGGTCTAGTGTAAGGTGCTTGAGGGGCTAAAGCAGAGAAGATAATAGGCAGTGAAGAGTGTTTAACTAGAGTTACGAAATAAGGGTAAAGAATGATGAGGTGAAATGTACGTTCTCTGGGGCCAGTAACACCGAGATGGTTTTGATCCCGAGAGCGATAGATTTTCTGTACTGAATTACCTCCTGCTTGAATGTCTAATTTGCTCAGAAAGGCATCGATTTGCCACAATGGCTTTCAAACACTGAGGGCATTTCTTGCAAGATATGGACACATTCCGAAGACCTCTTATCCTAAATTCCAAGAATGTGTGCCTTGGCTTCCCAAACAAATGTTACTGAATTTGAAGAATTTTTTTTAAACATACAGCAATGGGAGATCTGAACTCCTGAACCAACAGAATGTAGAATTCGGAATCAGGTTCACAGTATGCTGGGTCTCAGTTGGTCAGAAGCCTTTTGACACTCTGTAGGTCCCGCCCAGTTTGAAAATCTCTGGCCTGTTGGTATCCAGCGTTACTGACTTAAAAATAGTAACCTTTAACCTCAAACAGTTGAAGAATTCATTTGATGAAAAATGTGTACATCTTTTATTTTTAAAAAAAAGAGATAACAGAAAATGCTGGGGAAACTCAGCTGGTCTGACAGTATCTATGGAGGGAGAATAATAGGGCCAATGTATCGGGCACTGACAAAGGGTCATCTTGACTCGAAACATTGGCTCTATTCTCTCTCCACAGATGCTGTTGAGATTTTCCAGCATTTTCTCTCTTTGCTCCAGATTCCAGCATCCGCAGTATTCTGCCTTTTTAAAACAAAAAGAGTTGGGGTGGGATTTTACGCCCTCGCTCGGGGGAGACCGAAAGTTTCCACCCGAGTTTAACAGAGATTTGCATTGTCGGACCCTCACCCGCTGTGATTCCGAGGTGGAAGAGATCCAGCCGTGATCTTTGGACAATGTTATCCTACAGAGGAATCTGTTTAACCAGAAACCATTATCATTAATATCTAACCTTTCTGCTGCAATCCTGTTTCCATTGCTTCTGGACGGAACTGGGGGGCAAGGCCACGTTAAATGTCATCTCCCCTGGTGCTTTGCTCCTTTGGTTTCTGGTTGCATGGAAACGCAGGTAAAGCAGATTCCTCTGAGATAATTTTGTTGAAAGATCATGGCCAGAACTCTACCACCTCGCTTTGCTCCTTCTCTATTCAACGTTGATAGACAGATCAGGCTTGAAACTAGCTTGCTGCGCGATTAGAAATCTTGTATTTTAGCAGTTTGACTTTTTAAAAAATCCCTTAAACATGAAGTTATTTCTAAAAAAGAATCTGTGTATTTATTGCAGGCTCCTGAACTGTCACAGAAAGCAGATCAAAGGCATTTTCAAGCTGAAACGAGCTCCATACAGAGTCAGAAGGAACAACGTATTATAAAGGTATTAACGCAGTGCATTCTCTAAAGAGATTTAAACAGCTAAGTGTTTTTAATCTCTCGCTTCTAACCATCTCACTGATAAGAGAGTTATTTTGGTTCGTTGCAGCATTTGGGCGTCTATCAAAAGAGAAATGGACGTTGGATTTCTGACTAAATTCTAAAGCAAAATACTACAGATGTTGGAAATCTGAAATAAAAACAGAAAATGCTGGAAATACTCCACACAGCAGCTGTGAGGAGAGAAAGCGTTAACCTTTCAGGTCAACAATGGCTCCATCAGAATTTGGCACCATGGGATTTTCTGTGTTCGTCTGAGAGGACAGAAGGGGTCTTAGTTTAGAGTCTTTTTAAAAAGACATTGGCGCGATTCTCTCATCCTGCTGTGCTAACTTTTTAAGCGCAGCAGGCTGGGAGATTGTTGCGTCAGCCCGCTAGTGTCTCCCAGCGCCAGATCTCCGGTGGTACCTGCTCCGCAAAGACCATTTACAGGGTTATTTTAGTCTCATTTAAATAAGATCAGCGGGCCCAGGACTGAAGTCTCTGGGCCTGTTACCAACCTCTACCCAGAGTGGTTCCACCACCACCACCAGAGTGATTCATTCCCGCAGGGAATGGTCGGAGGGGGTCCAGCAATTGGGCCATGGACGGGGGGGGGTGCGGAGAGCCAACGTTGCGGGGGCCACGGGACTGGCCAGTGATCGGGAGGCTACTGCACATGCACCAATCTCGGCACTGACAGATTGGCGCGTGCGCAGTGGCGCACTCAGCACGCTGATTCCAGTTTCTCCAGCGGGAATAGGCCCCGTCCCCTGAAATTTAATGTTATTTATGCTGGTAGCCTCTGCAGTGCATGGAGTGTGGGAGATTCTACTCTGAACTCCCACTGAAAAAATCAAAGTGGTTTACTCCAGTTTTCGCACAAATTTGACACTTGAATGTTTTTGGGAGAATTCAGCCCATCATGTGGTATTATCACTGGACTAGTAATCCAAAGATCCAGCGTAATGCTCTGAGAACCTGGGATCGAATCCCACCACGGCAGATGGTGAAATTTGAATTCAATAAAAATCTGGAATTAAAAATCTACTGATGACCATGAAACCATCATTGATTATCGTAAAAACCCATCTGGTTCACTAATGTCCTTTAGGGAAGGAAATTTGTTGTCCTTGCCTGGTCTGGCCTACATGTGACTCCAGATCCACAGCAGTGTGGTTGAAATGCCCTCGGGGATGGGCAATAAATGCTGGCCCAGAGAGCAACTCCCACATCCCATAACGAATAAAAAAAAATGTGCAGCACCTCCTGAGTGTCGGATTAGATTTTGTGTGCTGGTGGGGCTTGATCTCAACTCGACTGAAATGGAAGTCCCAACACCTGAACCATGACTTGACAGGACAGACGTCATGTGATGGCAATGAGGAATCGCAAGGACTTGTTGCACCACTTTACATGAAGCCTTTACTACATTTTAATTGGGATTGACTTTAACAGTAAAACTAAGGGAGGGTGGGCCTTCAATGATTACTGCATAGGCAGGAACAAAATGAGCCTGATGCAGCATAGAAGGTCCATGATGCCTGTGCTGTCTCTTGCTAGAGTTTTCCATGTGCCCACTTCCCTGCTCTATTCCCCCATGGTCCTTGCAAACCTTTACACTTCGATTTATCCAAATTCCTTCTTGATTATCACCCTGTCAGACAGCATATTCCAGGTCACCACAACTCGCCATTGAAAGGAATAACTTTTCATCTTCCTTTCAGCTTGTTTGCCCTAATCGGTGTTCCCTAGTCAGCACTGCTGCCTCACAACACCAGGGACCTGGGTTCAATTCCGGCCTCGGGTCACTGTCTGTGTGGAGTTTTCACATTCTCCCTGTGTCTGCATGGGTTTCCTCCGGGTGCTCCGGTTTCCTCCCACAGTATGAAAGACGTGATGGTTAGGGTGCATTGGCCGTGCTAAGTTCTCCCTCAGTGTACCCGAACAGGCACCGGGGTGTGGCAACTTGGGGATTTTCACAGTAACCTCATTGCAGTGTTAATGTAAGCCTACTTATGACACTAATAAATAAACTTAAAAGCATTTTCTCCCCATCTAACTCCACCAAAGCTCCTTAGTGATTTTGAATACCTCTATCAAACTCCTTTTGAACCTTCTCTGTTCCAACGAGAATATTTATGCATTATGCAAATAAGACACTGGGGCTGAGTGTTTTGGAGAAATCTTGATTTAATTCTCCACCCTAAATCTTGCTCGTGCTAATTTGAATTTGTAAGATTCTTAGTCACTGTAACTATTTCCAAGACTTAGCAGTGTTAGAACCTACGTGACGAACATTTTGAGCTGAGATATAGCCAGCTTCTCTGAATGTACGAGCCTTTAAAATTTAATAATTCACGTCAAAAGCTTTTTAAGAATAATATTACCTTCAGTTGTGTGCTGAATTCCAGCAAATCTTTTATCCGCAGGCTGATGTATTTAAACCGGGAAAAATATAGGGTTTTCATTGATTATTTTTTGTGCATGTTACAAATATAATTTTCTAAATAAATTACTTCTTGGTAATTGTGTATCTAAATTGCATGATAATTAATCCAGATTTAGACGTTCCAACTTCAGCGTATTTCTGATTTTGTAAGTAATTGCAAGAAGATTTCAAACAAATCGCAACACATGCATTGTTGGGTGGCACCGTGGTTCGCACTGCTGCCTCACAGCACCAGGGGCCTGGGTTTGATTCCCAGCTTGGGTCACTGCCTGCGTGGCGTTTGCACGTTCTCCCTGTCTGTGTGGTTTCATCCAGGTGCTCTGGTTTCCCCCCATGGTCGAAAGATGTGTGGGTTAGGTGCATTGACCAAGCTAAATTGCCACTTGGTGTCCCGGGATGCATAGGTTAGAGGGATTAGTGGGGTAAATATGTGGGATTACAGGGACAGGGCCTGGGTGGGATTGTTGTTGCTGCAGACTGGTGTGGGCCGAATGGCCTCTCTTGGCACTGTAGGGATTCTATGATATTTAGCCACTTAGATCTGATAATGAAACCCTAATTCCTGTTTCTGGTGTATGATATTGGGTACAATGTGACTGCAAAGGGGTAACCTGCATAGGGTTAAGCGAGTGGCCAAATATTTGGCAGATAATGTGAGAAAATGTTAAATTGTCCTTTTTTACCAGGAAGAATAAAACCGTATATTATTTAAATGGGGAGAGTTTGCAAAAGCTGTGATATGGAGGGATCTGGGTGTCCTGGTGCATGAATCAGAAAAAGTTAGTATTGTTATAAAGCAGAGGTGAATCCCCCCCTCTGAGAACTAACACCCAAAAGAGGAGTACCTCACCCTATAATCTGTAAAAAGTGTGTGAGAAGTGGTGTGATCTGTTCTTCAGCAACTTCTAGTGGTTAAATACAAAATAAATCCCTGACACACACATTCTAAAATCAACACGTAACAATTTATTTATCCAACCAACAGTGAACAAAATTAACTAAACTGTTAACAAACTGAATAAATCCCTTCGAACTATTAACTTTTCCCGAATAAAGCAAGCTTCTAATGGTCTGCTGTTCAAATAAATACAATTCCCACTCATTAACAAAAATAGAGTTTAGTCACACTCTAAATTACAACCAGGTTTTGTATCTTCTGGAATATTCTGGGCTTTCTCTGTTGACTCTTCTGTCTGGAACTTCTTTCTTCTTTGGTATCTTAACTATCTCGATGGTGCTTTCTCTAAGACATAGATGAAGCTATGAGAGCCAGCGATTCTCTGTCTCCTGAGAGCTGATAGCTCTGGCAGGTGGCAGTTGCTCTCCCCTCTTTGTCCCAATGCCCCCTTCTTTTATACCCGTGATGACATATCAATATTTCCCACAAACCAGTAGGATTGTTTCTAGGTTGTCAAAACCATTGGATTTCAATGTAATAGGTTTTTGGTATCTAAGTGCCTGATGCAACTTGATTGGCTAAATTCAAAAGCCTGTTGTCTTGGTAGAAACTGCTACTTGGCCTTTCGATGCTAATGTTTCAGTTTGGGCTCTCTGTGTACTTGCATTTTAAATCTCTCAGCACAAAAGAAGCGCCACCTTTTAACGGGACCACACGATGCTTTCCCCCGCCCCACATTTTACAATTTTTATCTTCCTACCTCCCAATCTACAATTACTCTAGCCAACTTCGTAACAGTATGCAGAAACAGCAAGTGGTTAGGAAGGGAAATGGAATGTTGTCATTTACTGCCAGTGGAAATGGAATGTTAAAGTAGATTTTTTTTTTTTTGCTACAGTTGTGTCAGATATTGGTGAGGCCACACCTGGAGTACATCTGGTCGTCTTATTTAGGAAAGGACATAATTGCATTAGAAGCAGTTCGGAGAAGGTTCACTCGACTGAAGGAGTTAACCTATGAGGAAAGGTTGGACAGGTTGGTCCTGTATCAGTTGGAGTTTAGAAGAATGAGTGGTGATCTTATTGAAACATGCAAGATCCTGAGGGGACCTGACAGAGTGAATGCTGTGATGATGTTTCCCCTTGTGGGAGAGACTAGAACCTGGGGACACAGTTTAAAAATAAAGGAGGTCTCATTTAGGACCGATGAGAATTTTTTTTCTCTGATGGTGAGTCTGTGGAACTCTGTTCCCCAGGAAGCACTGGGTCATTGAATATATTTAAGGCGAGTGAGATAGATTCTTGATTGTGTTGAAAGTCGAAGGGTGTAAGGAGTAGGAAGGAAATTGGAGTTGAGGCCACAGTCCAATCAACCATGATCTTATTGAATGTTGGAGCAGGCTTGAAGAGCTGAATGGCCTACTCTTCTAATTTGTACGCTTACATTTTTAGGGAATTGTCAGCTATAGCTCAGAAGGTTGAGTCCCAATCCAAATTTTCTAGCACAGGGAGCATCAGCTGATTCTATGTCATACGGAGGGAGTGCTGCATTGTCTGAGATGTCGCCTTTCAAATGAATCATTACACTGAGGTCTTGTCTGTCTCCTCATGTATGTAAAATGTCCTATTTTGAAAAAGAGTAAGGGATGCTGTCCCGGATGTTCTTGATGATATTTATCCCTCAACTAATACCTTTTGTTTTTAAAAAAAAGTAGATTCTATCGTTATCATATTGCTGATCGTGGGAGGTGGCTGTGTGCCTTTTGGCTACCACAGTTCACACATTACAACCTCAGACATCACAAAGTGAAAGTTTTGAAATGTACTCATCGTTACAATGCAGGAAATGTGGCAGCCAACTTGCGCACAGCAAATAAAAGCAAATTACTGCGGGTGCTGGAATCTGAAACCAAAAGAGAGAATGCTGGAAAATCTCAGCAGGTCTGGCAGCATCTGTTTCGAGTCTAGATGACCCTTTGCCAAAGCTTTCCAGCATTTGGTTGCGCACAGCAAGCTCCTACGAACAGTGGGATAGCACAGTGGTTAGCACCGCTGCCTCACAGCGCCAGGGACCCTGGTTCGATTCCCGGCTTGAGTCACTGTCTGTATGGAGACTGTACGTTTTCCCCATGTCTGCGTGGGTTTCCTCCGGGTGCTCTGGTTTCCTCCCACAGTCCAAAGATGTGCGGGTTAGGTTGGTTGGCCATGCTAAATTGCCCTTTAACGACAGGGTGACTAGCTAGGGTAAAATGCATGGGACTATGGGGGTAGGACCTGGGTGGGATTGTGGTCGGTGCAGACTCGATGGGCCAAATGGCTGCCTCCTGCACTGTAGGGATTCTATGAAACAGCAGTGTGATAGTAACCAGATTGCCTTTGATGTTGACTGAGAGATAAATATTGACCAGGATACAGGAGATCTCCCCTACTTTTTCTATTCATTACTGAGACATGAGCATCACTGGAAAGACCAACAATTATTGCCCATTCCTAAATATCCTTGAAGGATAATTCCTAATTGTCCACAAATCTTCTGAATCTACTGGAGCAGGTCAACATGACCCTGTTTTAACATCTCATTGTTTCCAATGCTGTTTGAGTGGCAGGTTGGCCTGTTAAATTAATCACTGATTGACTTTCTACCTGAAAAATGCACACCAGATCCAATTTTACTCCGTGCTTTTTTTTTTGGTTAAAGCATTGTTTAGAATAAATATTTAATTTATTTTTATAATCACATGTCCAGGAACTTCAGATTGAAAATGAAGAACTCAAGGGAAAGTTGAAGAAGCTTCACCATGAACAGAGGCTGTTCCTAGAGAGAGTCAACGGACTTCAAAAGCAGCTGAACCAGGTACAACAACAACTTGAATGGGGCTATCGCCTTTTACGTAGCAAAATGTCCTAAGTGCTTCACAGGAAAATTTTAAAACTGAGACACACAGGCAATATTCGGGCAGGTGAGCAAAGGTTTGCTCAAACGGGTAAGTTTTCGGGAAACGTTCTAAAAGAGGAAGGAGAGGCAGAAATGTTGCAGGGTGGGCATCCCAGAGCTTAGCAGTTGACAACACGACCATCAATGTTGGTGCAATTAAATCAGGAATGCAGGAGAGTCCAGAATTGGAGGAGTGAGGAGATGTCTGAGGGTTGTAGGGGGAGTAGAGGTAAATGAGAGAAAGGTGGTGGTGTGGGGGTGTAAATAATGAGAACGTTACAATCCAGGCAGTGTCGGACCCCGGGAGTCAATGTTACTCGGGAAGCACAGGAGCGATGGGGATTTGATGCAAGTTGGGATGCTTGCAAGCAGAGTTTTGGGTGAACTCAAATTTACTGAATGTGCTATGTTGGATGCAGACAAATGACTGGAGGCAAAGACATAAAATGCAGGTACATAGAAAAGAATTCGACAATCGCACGTGTTGGTCAGTATCTGAAAGACTGCTTATTCCTGTGGATCGATAGCAATAATCTGATTGGGCAAATACCTAGAGTCATGGGGCTTGATTAGATTAGTCAGGCAGAAGCTCCCAGTGTTAAGCATTTGGGCGAAGATGTTTCAGGTTTGCTTCAGTTGCTGGCTCCATGTTGATGATGATAAGGCCTTTGGTTATAGAGACAATTTGCAGGTGACTCAGGTAGCAGACTTCAGAAATACATAGACTGGTAAAATCAAACACGTGACAGGTGAAATTTAATGCAAAGAAATTATATATTTTGGGTGGGGGGGGCTGAAACAGACAATGTAAACGCAGAATTTAGATAATTGACAAAAGACCAGAGGGGTCAGTGTTATCGGAAATGTGCTGCCTGAAAGGATGGTAGCCATGATGTGGAGATGCCACTGTTAGACTGGGGTAGGCACGGTAAGAAGTCTCAACTCCACGTTAAAGTCCAACAGGTTTATTTGGTAGCACAAGGTCGCTCCGAAAGCTCGTGCTACCAAATAAACCTGTTGGACTTTTAACCTGGTGCTGTGAGACTTCTTACTGAAAGGATAGTGGAAGCTCGGGTTAGATAGATCTTTGCAAAGGAAAATTTTGCAAGGCTTTGGGGTTGGAAAAGGCATTGGGGAGGGGGGTGGGGGCTGAATTGGATAGCTCTTTCCGAGAGCTGACATGGGTCAAATGGCCTCCTTTGTTGACTCAAATTCACCTCTTTACAACAATATTGCAGACACTTCACTCGGACTGATGTTTAGAGCTTTAAGATCCCAGGATTTGACCCGAGTCTTGAGGCAGAAGATACAGATATGTGATGGCCACTTGGTCCATATGTCCCGATAACATAGTCTGGAAGTTGAACCTTGGCAGATGCACATTGAAGGGTCTTTGGCTGATGGCTTGCTCTTCGGTCCTTGTGGTCAAGTGGATCGGAAACACAAGTTAGCTGCAAGTTAAAAGGGCAACAGAATAGAACTGAATCATCAAACCAAGAGAAACAACCAGTCCCTTTATTTTGGGGTCCACGCCGCCACACTGAGGTGCAGTGTATTTTACGTGTGCGGAATAATGAGCATTTCGAAGCCTAAAGGGGGTGAGATGTTTTCCAAGAGGTGGGAGCTTGCAAAGAGTAAAGTATAAATGGATTTCAAGTTGTGTTCTGTTACCTGATGATGTTCACCTGTGTGAGTTTATGTACTCACTAACATTGGAGTTCTGTCCCAACTCCAATGAGGAGAAGGTGCCAAACTTGCATCTTTACCAATTTTTAATAATCTTTGCCCTGTATCTAATTTCTATTTCAAATGCACAATGTCTTACTACTGGTAGAAAATGAGAGCAATTTAATTCTAAACTTGGTTATTCCTGTTCAGTATGTAGTTACAGCTGCAGTTTCCTGGAACATGGTTCCTCCCTCCCACTCACGCACTTACAGCAGCATTCCCATCCAAGCTGCTGATGACATTTATAAATTTAATCCATTATTTAACGCGTCATTTATAATGAGAGCACTCTTCACAAAATCATGCCCTGGATTTGACTATATCCAAGAAATTTTACGATAAAAGTTTTGCTGAATTAGCAAAGGCATTTGAATAAGTTGTTCCTGGCATAACAATTACCTTTTAAGAACAGGAAATTCGTTTATATATATAAGAAAGTAAAATTGCTCTCTCAAGGCAATGAGTTGTAATTCGAAATTATTCAGCTTGGAGGCCTGTCTTTATACCATAATTTAATGCATCATTTTTCAACTAATGTCCTATTTGCTCCATTTTCTGAATGCCAAATAGCTTTTACACTGAAGATCATCAGTTGTGACAGATTATTATTCATCTCTGGAGTTTCTGTGTCTTGCTCTAACTCTGTCATTCTAAGTATTTATCTTACGACTATAATCACTATTCCTCTCTTCATAAAGACCTCCTACGTGCTTGATGCTTTGCTTCTGTCCTCAGATTTAAAGTTGAGGTTCTTTGCACCATCTCCTGCTTTGACTCATTCTTTTCCAGGACTTCAAAACTATGGATCTTCTCTGCATCTTCCATCCTTTTATTTTCTCTATTGATCTACGGGCTTTTAAAATTTCCGTCTTGGCATCGGCCATAATTTCTTGATGTCGTTGTTGGACTGGGATGGACAAAATGAGAGGTCACATTACACCAGGTTATAGTTCAACAGGTTTATTTGAGATCACAAGCTTTCGGAGCGCTGCTTCTTCGTCAGGTGAAGTGAAATATCAAATATACCTGACGAAGGAGCAGCGTTCCGAAAGCTTGTGATTTCATATAAATCTGTTGAACCATCACCTGGTGTCGTGTGGCCTCCCATCTTGTCGATAGTTTATTGATTTACTGTGACTCTTCTCCAACTCTCTTCTGCTTTGTTGACGCCCAACATTAAGGGCGTTGGGTTTTCACCAAACTACTTTGGTCAGTTTAACAAAAATAAGTCCCAAAGTTAAATGGAAACTTTCAACAGTTTAATTACTGGAAGTACAGCCAAGAAAAAGAGCATTACGGTGAGGGACCTGAGATGAAAATATGGTCAAAGTGAAGTGTGCATTGTACCTGATAATCAAATCTGTTATTCCTGTTATCTAGGAATGCAAAGCAGTGGGAGACCTTCAGAATGAGGTAAAAAAAAATTTCCAATTGTCAATATGAAAAATCTGAATGCCAGATCTCCTAACTGGCCAATCAGCTGTTCTACATTCAACTCATTTCTCTATATCCTCATTCTGTTGAACTGAGACTCGCCTGCTGTCTTCTCCTCAATGTGTTATTTCCAGGATCGCGAGACCCGTGGAATGATCTAATTCTCCCCCTCTTTATCCAATTTCCTGTAATTTTCAGGCTCTTGATATTTGCACTGTCTAATTACTACTGTTCTGCTTGAATCTCTCTCATCTTCTGCCTTAAGCTTCATGCTGTCACCCCTCTCAATAACAACAAGGAAAAGCTTTAACATTTTCAGTGTGGCCTGACTGACTTTGTCTCTTACACCAGATGGTTTTGCCTCCCCGAGTGAGGTTGAAATTTGTAGTGATGCTTTTTTTTTGCATTATCCTTCCAGGGGTTAGATAGGAATTGGCTGACAAGTGTAAGAGAATCCAATTCTGGATGGAAGGATGTAAATAAGATTGAAAGAGTGCAGAGAAGGTTCACAAGGATGTTGCCGGGACTTGAGAAGCTGAGTTACAGAGAGAGATTGAATAGGTTGGGACTTTATTCCCTGGAGCGTAGAAGATTGAGGGGAGCTTTGATAGAGGTGTCTAAGATTTTGATGGGTATAGATAGAGTGCATGCAAGCAGGCTTTTTCCGCTGAGGCTAGGGGAGAAAAAAACCAGAGGGCATGGGTTAAGGGTGAAAGGAGAAAAGTTTAAAGGGAATATTAGGGGGGGCTTCTTCACGCAGAGAGTGGTGGGAGTGTGGAATGAGCTGCCGGATAAAGTGGTAAATGCGGGGTCACTTTTAACATTTAAGAAAAACTTGGACGGGTTCATGGATGAGAGGGGTGTGGAGGGATATGGTCCAAGTGCAGGTCAGTGGGACTAGGCATAAAATGGTTCGGCACAGACAAGAAGGGCCAAAAGGCCTGTTTCTGAGCTGTAATTTTCTATGGTTCTATGGTTCTATGGATGAAATAATCATTCCAGGAAATTTCTATTAACTTGTTACATTTCAGCTCATTAAGCATGTGGAACAAAAGGAGACCATTTGACCCTTCAGATCTGCTCTTCTCACAAGGCCTGTCAAGGAATTTTATTCCATCCAAACAATCTACTCACACCTACAAGGTGATGGCAGGATATAATGAGTAAGGAAAGCTGAAGTCAGGGTCATTCTGGATGGATGAGTTATTTGGGAGTCTGTTCCAATAAAGGTGACTGAATGAAGAGGAACTTCCTTACACAAAACAAAGTTTTCCCTTCAACTGATCTGAATTGGTGGCCCCTTGCTGTACTCTTCCAATTTAACTTAAAGGTTGTTCTCTGGATGCATCTCCTGCTGCATTTTAAAGTGTTTATATAGGGGCAAGTTTTTTACACGGAGGGTCATGAATGCCTGGAAAGTGCTGCCGGAGGAGGTGGTGGAAGCGGATTCTGTAATGACGTTCAAGAGGCATCTGGATAGATACATAAATAGGCCGGGAATAGAGGGATATGGACCATGTAGAGGCAAGAAAATATTAGACTAGAGAGGCATGTGTTGACACAGACTTGATGGCCAAAGGCCTGTTCCCGTGCTGTTCTGTTCTTTGATCACTGCTCAGGTGTCTCTTCAATGCCTACTTGTCTATGTTCTCTTTTATAGCTCAAATCTTTGGGCAGAACTAAAGAACTTTCATCAATCCTCACATTTTTATTAGTCAGCCGAGCATTGCTGCAATTTAAAGTGATCTATGTATTGAATGTGTACAGCAGTTCATGAGGTTTATCCACCTCCAAGTGCTATGTGGGACTACTAAGCTGTTCACCAAGCTGCAACATCGAGGATTGCGCTGTATTTGATTGAATTCCTACCTATCCTTATCTCAAATTCCATTCTCTCTCTCAATTTATTGAATTTACTTGATAGGATTTAACTTGCTCAACCTCCACTGCTAATCACACGATCGTGTGATAAGTTGAAATGAAGAAGGCCCTTCAGAGTTTTCAATTTAGTTCTTTGAATGTCAAATCCTCCTATTATGGTATCCAGCTGTTACGTTCAGGAACCCGTCTTCAACCAATCTGGTCAGAAACCATTTCCAGCTTTTCATCAGCCTCTGTAGTAAGAAATACTTGATCCTTAATCTGTTTATGTTGTTAAACCTCTTACCGGTAGTCTGCTGATTGCTTTGTAGGTTGAGAGCTTCTTCCGATCTTTTCTCACACTTGTGGTTTAGTCTGAAATGTGTGCAGTGATGTCATTGCTGATATTTTCTGTGGAGTTGGTTTCGGAATAAAATTTGATGCCAGAGGATAATCTGAGGAGTTGATTGTTTTCTGTATCCCTGTCCTATTTACTCTCGTGGGGTGGAGGGGCGAACAGTGTCTCGGTCTTGGGGCAAAACCTTAAAATTAGAGCTACGTTATTTAGGGATGATTTCAGGAATCACTTTGTCTCACACATCTGGAAATCTTTTTCTCATTCCACTCCACCTCCCAAAAGAGCCATTGAAGTTAGGTGGTTTGAAAATTTCAGAACTGAATTATATAGTCGTCAAAAATTGGCTGGCAAGGGTATCAAAGGTTACGGAACCAAGCCGGATGGATGGAGTTAAGGTATCTATTTATTAGTGTCACAAGTAGGCTTACATTAACACTGCAATGAAGGTACTGTGAAAATCCCCTAGACACCACACTCTGGTGCCTGTTACACTGAGGGAGAATTTAGCAAGGCCAATGTACCTAACCAGCACATCTTTCAGACTATGGAAGGAAACCAGAGTACCCGGAGGAAATCCACGCAGACACGGGGAGAATATGCTGACTCCGCACAGACAGTGACCCAAGCTAGGAATCGAACACTGGTCCCTAATGCTATGAGGCAGCAGTGCTAACCACCGTGCCACCCTTCAATCAGCCATGGTTTGATTACATGGCAGAACAGGCTGGAGGGCTGACTTGTTCCTATGAACCTATCTTGTACTAAGTGAACTTCCCTTTACATGAGGTGATCAGTTTACAATCTGGCTGCAAGGTTATATATTTGTGTGTATTTTTATGGCTGTTATATGGGGACACGTTACACACTAGTGATTGTCTGAACATCCTTTCAGCTCCTAGATCCAAATGGTAGTTATGATTTATGGTATCGTACTGTGCTCAATCTTCCAGAGACAGCAACTGAAGAATCTATTGGTGGCAAGAGATCGCGAAAAGGAAGACAACTTGAAGGTGCTCGAGAGCCTGAAAGCAAAGCTTAAAACATATGAGGTACGCAAATGACTTCAGGTTGACAAACTAAAACATTCAAACCCACTGCTGTGTCCATCGTTGCTAATAGATTCTGTTTCCTACTCTGCCTAATCACCAGTTGCTCTGCATTGCAAAGTATTCCGAGCACAAAAACAGGTTGATCCTCCAGTACGCACTGAGGGAGGTTGCTCCATCCTTGGGATGAGACAGTAAGCCAGAGTCCTGCCTACTCTCTCAAGGTGATGTAAACAATCCCCTGGGAGCCCTGAAAGGAGATGAGCAGCGAGTTCTCGCTGGAGTCCAGACACTTATTTAACATCACCAGATTATCATTGCTGTTTGTGAGGTTACTGCACACAAATTGGCTCTACTGTTTCTTACATTGCAACAGTGATGCACTTCAAAAGTACTTTCTTGGCTTTGAGGCAAGGCCCTTAATATTCTAAGATATATACATATATATATATATATATATATATTCTATTCATTCATGGGATGTGGGCGTCACTGGTTGGGCCAGCATTTATTGCCCATCCCTAATTACCCTTGAACTGGGGGGTTTGCTAGGCCATTTCAGAGGACATTGCTGTGGTTCTGGAGTTGCATGTAGACCATGCATGGCAGATATCCTTCCCTAAAGGCTGTTGGTGAATTCGGTGGGTTACAACAATCGACAATTGTAAGGTCATCATTAAACTTTTAATTCCAGATTTTTATTGAATTCAAATTTCACATCTGCTATGGTGGGATTTGAACTTGGGTCCCCAGAGCATTACCCTGGGTCTCTGAATTACTCGTCCAGTGACAACACCGCCATGCCAATGCCTCCCCCTCATACATGTGCAAATTTCTTCTTTCTGGTTGCTTCAGGGTATCTAGGTATTGTCGTGGTTTAAAGTTTATTTATTAGTGCCACAAGTAGGATTACATTAACACTGCAACGAAGTTACTGTGAAAACCCCCTAGTTGCCACATTCCGGTTTATGTTCGCGTACACTGAGGGAGAATTTAGCATGGCCAATGCACCTAACCAGCACGTCTTTCGGACTTTGGGAGGAAACCGGGGCACCTGGAGGAAACCCATACAGACACGGGGAGAATGCGCAGACTCCACACAGACAGTGACCCAAGCCGGGAATCGAACCCGGGTCCCTGGCGCTATGAGGCAGCAGTGCCCGCCCTACTGTTCCATTCCAATTTGGGATCTGGGGCAATGTTTGTAAACACCGGTTACTATACCAAACTGGTCACTTTCTCTGTGGGCAGGTGGTTGGAGAGACTGAAGGGTACCTTCTACTTGTGACTTTCTTTTATGTTTACATGAGCCAGTGTTATGCCTTTGCTTCTTAGCTGTGTTTATGCAGTGACCAGGTAGAACTTGATAGTAATTTGTGTGTTTGTAACTCAATGGCTGGCAGTCATGTTCTTGGATTCATCCTGTTTTAATGGTTGGAAGTTGATGCCTGAGATTTCTTTTTGAGAGTTGCCTGTTGCACAATTTTTCTGTCCTCTCATTTGCAAAAAATGATTGCAAAGTATTTTGAAATTGTTCTCATCTGATTATCATCGCTGGGGATTTCCAACATGCTCTCTATATCACACATTCCCAGGGAACAGAATGCTCACATTGTAGAAGGAGGCCATTCAGCCCATCGAGTCTACACCGACTCTCCGAAAGAGCATCATGCGCAAGCCCAACTCCCTGCTGTATCCCTGCAACCCCACACATTTATCCTGCTAATCCTTCTAACCTAGGGGAGTCTAAAACTAAAGGGCAACGGTTTGAGGGGAGACACACAAAAGGGTCCAGAGGGGCAATTTTTACACAGAGGGTGGTGAGTGTCTGGAACAAGCTGCCAGAGGTAGTAGTAGAGGTGGGTACAATTTTGACTTTTAAAAAGCATTTAGATAGTTACGTGGGTAAGATGGGTATAGAGAGATTTGGGCCAAACCGCGGGCAATTGGGACTAGTTTAGTGGTTAAAAACTGGGTGGCGTGGACAAGTTGGGCCGAAGGGCCTGTTTCCATGTTGTAAACCTCTATGACTCTGACTCTCCACATCTTTGGACAGTAAGGGGTAGTTAACAATGGCCAATCCACCCAACCTGCACAACTTTGGACTGTGGGAGGAAACCAGAGCACCCGGAGGAAACCCACATAGACATGGGGAAGGCATGCAAACTCCACACAGTCACCCAAGGCTGGAATCGAACCCAGATCCCTGGCGCTGAGAGGCAGCAGAGCTAACCACTGTGCCGCCCAAAAAAAAAATCATTTTTCCCTGTCTGGTAAAGTGCAGCATTTGCCAAAATCAGTATAACATACTGTAGTAGAGATGTGCCCTAAGCCCAGCTTCTCAAAATAAGAATTCTCTCTCTCCTGCTGACTTTTCCCCTTTTTTTTTGTGCGCCAGTTTTTCCGAGTGATTCTGCCAATTTAGTGCCAATTTGTGTTGAATAACTGGTGGTCTTGCTGACGGACACGCGTTCAATTTCTGACAGGTGGCACTTGGTCCTAATAAGCTGCAGGAACTTGCTGTCCTGACTGAGATGGGTAACATGGCACTTGTTAACTCTTGGGGCTATCTGGCTTAAACTAGACTGGGTGATATTGTTTCAAATTATTGTAATACGCACCCGGTTAGTGTCCCATCTTCCATCCTACTTAAACTTGAGCTCATCAAAACTCTGCTGCCCTTGTCCCGGTCACCCATCACCTCTGTCATTGCTGACCGACAGTGGCTCCCAGTTATGCAATGCCTCGATTTAAAAAAAAAAAATTCTCATCCTTGAGTTCAAGTCCCTCCATGGCCACACCTTTCCCTATCTCTGTAACCTCCTCCTCAACCGTTTAAACCCGCAGGGCGGTAGAGTGGTTAGCACTGCTGCCTCACAGTGCCAGGGACCCAGGTTCAATTTGTGACTTGGGTCTCGCTCTGTGCAGTGTCTGCACATTCACCCCGTGTCTGGGTCGGTTTCCTCGCACAGTCTGAAAGACGTGCTGGTTGGGTGCATTGGCCATGCTAAATTCTCCCTCCGTGTACCCGAACAGGTGCCAGAGTGTGGTGACTAGGGAATTTTCACAGTAACATCATTGCAGTTTTAATGTAAGCTAACTTGTGACACTAATAAATTAACTTTAACTTTTATAAAAAAAACTTTGAATTGCGGTCCTCCCCCTATTCCAACCCCTTGTGTATCCCTGATTTTAAACGCTCCAACATTGACCATTGCATCTTCAGCTGCCTGGAACCTAGGCTCTGGGACTCCCCTCCCCAACCCCACCACCTTTCCATCTCTCTCTCCTCTTTGAAATTGTTCATTAAGAGCAACCACTTTGACCAAATCTTTGTAAAGTAGAATATGACACGTTAAAGCAATGTTCCTGTGAGGCATCTTGGGGGTTTTTTAATTGCATTCAAGTTGCCATACAAATGCATGGTGTTATGTTGAATCATTGGAGGATCCTCTTTCATGTAATGATAAATGAAACTTTGTGTTTGGTTTATTGTAGACCGGGCATTTGTATGAGCAGATGTGTGCTGGAGTCCCAATGAAGAAAGGTGAGAACAAATATTTGTTTTCCGCTGGTCTATGGATCATGACTGTACATCATCCTGCTGCAGTCAGGATTTTAACATTTGAGAATAGCCAGCAAAACGATGCAATGTTGGATGACACAGTGACATAGACAAATCTGCAGGGATAAATCTGAATTGATTTGCATAGCTTACTTGGTTTAGCTTAGGGTGCCATTCTTCAATATGTAAATGTGAAAATGATGTACGTGAGTGAGTGATTCTTAAACGTGTTCTGGGGCATGATATGAATATCTGAAAATCTCTGTTTGTAAAACCCTGTAAGAAGTCTCTCAACACCAGGTTAAAGGCCAATAGGTTTATTTGGTAGCACAAGCTTTCGGAGCGCTGCCCCTTCATCAGATGAGTGGGAGTTGTGTTCACAAACAGGGCATATAAAGACACAAACTCAATTTACAAAATAATGGTTGGAATGCGAGTCTTTACAGGTAATCAAGTCTTAAAGGTACAGACAACGTGAGTGGAGAGAGGGTTAAGCACAGGTTAAAGAGATGTGTATCGTCTCCAGCCAGGACAGTTAGTGAGATTTTGCAAGCCCAGGCAAGTCGTGGGGGTTACAGATAGTGTGACATGAACCCAAGATCCCGGTTGAGGCCGTCCTCATGTGGCTATCAGTTTCTGCTCAGCGATTCTGCATTGCCATAGAGTCATAGAGGTTTACAGCATGGAAACAGGCCCTTTGACCCAAAATGTCCGTGCCGCCCTTTTTTTTTAAAACCCCTAAGCTTATCCCTCTATACCCATTGTACCCATGTAACTATCTAAATGCTTTTTAAAAGACAAAATTGTACCCACCTCTACTACTATCTCTGGCAGCTTGTTCCAGACACTCACCACCCTCTGTGTGAAAAAAGACACTTTTGTATCTCTCACCTTAAACCTATGCCCTCTAGTTTTAGACTCCCCTACCTTTGGGAAAAGATAATTATCTATCTGATCTATGCCCCTCATTATTTTATAGACTTCTATAAGATCACCTCTCGGCCTCCTACGCTCCAGAGAAAAAAGACCCAGTCTATCCAACCTCTCTTTATAACTCAATCCATCAAGTCCTGGTAGCATCCTAGTAAATCTTTTCTGCACTCTTTCTAGTTTAATAATATCCTTTCTAGAATAGGGTGACCAGAATTGCACACAGTATTCCAAGTGTGGCCTTACCAATGTCTTGTACAACTTCAACAAGACATTCCAACTCCTGTATTCAATGTTCTGACCGATGAAACCAAGCATGCCGAATGCCGCCTTCACCACTCTGTCCACCTGTGACTCCACTTTCAAGGAGCTATGAACATGTACCCCTAGATCTCTTTGTTCTGTAACTCTCCCCAACGCCCTACCATTAACTGAGTAAGTCCTGCCCTGGTTCAATCTACCAAATTGCATCACCTTGCATTTGTCTAAATTAGACTCCATCTGCCATTTGTCAGCCCACTGGCCCAATTGATCAAGATCCCATTGCAATTGGAGATAACTTTCTTCACTGTCCACTATGCCACCAATCTTAGTGTCATCTGCAAACTTACTAACCATGCCTCCTATATTCTCATCCAAATCATTAATATAAATGACAAATAACAGTGGACCCAGCACTAATCCCTGAGGCACACCGTTGGTCACAGGCCTCCAGTTTGAAAAACAATTCTCTACAACCACCCCGAAGCCAATTTTGTATCCATTTAGATACCTCCCCCTGGATCCTGTGAGGTTTAACCTTGTGCAACAACCTACCATGCGGTACCTTGTCAAAGGCCTTGCTAAAGTCCATGAATACAACATCAACTGCACTGCCCTCATCTACCTTCTTGGTTACCCCTTCAAAAAACTCAATCAAATTTGTGAGACATGATTTTCCACTCACAAAGCTATGCTGACTGTCCCTAATCAGTACTTGCGTCTCGAAATGTCTGTAGATCCTGTGTCTCAAAATACCTTCCAACAATTTGTCCACCACAGATGTGAGGCTCACTGGCCTGTAGTTCTCAGGCTTTTCCCTGCAGCCCTTTTTAAACAAAGGCACAACATTTGCCACACTCCAATATTCAGGCACCTCACCCGTGGCTATCGATGATTCAAATATCTCGGCTAGGGGACCCGCAATTTCCTCCCTAGCCACCCACAATGTCCTGGGATACACTTCTTCAGGTCCCGGGGATTTATTTACCTTGATGCGCTTTAAGACTTCCAGCACCACCACCTTTGTAATATGTACACTCCTCAAGACATCACTATTTATTTCCCCAAGTTTCCTAACATCCATGCTTTTCTCAACAGTAAATACTGATGAGAAATATCCATTTAGGATCTCACACATCTCTTGTGGATCTGCACATAGATTACCTTTTTGATCCTCAAGAGGCCCTACTCTCTCCCTTGTTATTCTTTTGCCCTTTATGTAT
Organism: Mustelus asterias; assembly: GCF_964213995.1. Classification (NCBI taxonomy): domain Eukaryota; kingdom Metazoa; phylum Chordata; class Chondrichthyes; order Carcharhiniformes; family Triakidae; genus Mustelus; species Mustelus asterias. The sequence continues at coordinate 4,671,175 of NC_135824.1, forward strand.
TTGTAGAAGCTCTTTGGATTCTCCTTTGTCGTGTGTCGTGAAGGCCGCCTTGGAGAACGCTTTGTAAAACCCTGCCCTCCTTTGGAGTTTAATGTTCTTAACTTCGTGTTTAGTAACAGAAACTGCTGGAAATAGTCCGCAGGTCAAGAAAAAGTATATCTGATGAAAGGTCATTAACCTGAAATTTTAACTTTTTTTCTGCTCCATAGATGTTACCTGAGCGACTCCGTACTTCTGTCTTTATTTTGGATCATTGTGTCAGCACTTTTTTTTTTTGGTTTTGTGTTAGCATTTTGGCTCTTTGGTTGCAATAATGTGCTAATATTTTATTGGTATCGGAGTTATGAAGGGTTAATGATGAGTGTTAATATTGAGTAGTAGCAATATTTCAAAACTTTGGCCAGAAGTTTTGGGTGGCACAGTGCTTAGCACTGCTGCCTCACAGCGCCAGGGACCTGGGTTCGATTCCCGCCTTAGGTCACTGTCTGTGTGGAGTTTGCACGTTCTCCCTGCGTCTGCGCGGGTTTCCTTTGGGTGCTCCGGCTTCCTCCCACAGTCCAAAGATGTGTGGGGTTAGGTTGATTGGCCATACTAAATTGCCCCTTAGTGTCCCGGGATGTATAGGTTAGAGGGATTAGCAGGGTAACTGTGTGGGGTTGTAGGGACAGGGCCTGGAATGGGATTGTTGTTGGTGCAGACTCGATGGGCCAAATGGCCTCCTCCTGCACTGTAGGGTTTCTGTGATTTCTAGGTTTGCATTGCTCTGGCATGCCCAACCTGGAAACGTGTGATGTCGCACGAGAAGATGGTGCACGTTTTGACGCCATTGCACACTTGTGTGATATCTCGGCCGGTGCGTACCTGCCACCAATCAAACAGATTTAGCCCACTGAGGGGCCAATTGAACGCAATTTAACATGGCCCACCAGCATTTACACTTGGCGAGTGGGCCGAATGGCCAGACGGCCTTTACGTTTCTGCTGCAACCTCAATCCAGGGTGGGTGGGACTGACTGGGCTGAAATAGGTGTCTGGGGACTGAGGTTTGTATTTGAATGTGCTGCCTCGACACTGCACAATGTTTTTCCATCACAGTTTTTTTACAGGTTCTGGTCACCCTATTACAGAAAGGATATTATTAAACTAGAAAGAGTGCAGAAAAGATTTACTAGGATGCTACCGGGGCTTGATGGTTTGAGTTATATGGAGAGGCTGGATAGACTGGGTCATTTTTCTCTGGAGTGTAGAAGGCTGAGGGGTGATCTGATAGATGTCTATCAAATAATGAGGGGCACAGATCAGCTAGATAGTCAACAGCTTTTCCCAAAGGTAGAGGAGTCTAAAACTAGAGAGCAAAAGTTTAAGGGGAGAGGGGAGAAATATAAAAGGGTCCAGAGGGCAGTTTTTTCACACAAGGTGTCGGGCACAGGCTGCCAGAGGTAATTGTAGAGGTGTACAATTTTGTCTTTTAAAAAGCGTTTAGACAGTTATATGGGTAAGATGGGTATAGAGAGCTATGTGCCAAACGTGGGCAATTAGGACTAGCTTAGGGGTTTAAGAAAAAAAGGGCGGCATGGAAAGTTGGGCCAAAGGGCCTGATTCCATGTTGTAAACCTTTATGACTCTAGGTCTGTGGTTGTCCGAGGCAGCTCTATATCGACTGTCCCCATTAACAGTGCCAGTCCTCACCCTCTCTCTTCTTGGCACCTGACCTCCCCGGCAGGGCTAAACCTTTCCCAGTGCACGGTTCACATTGCTGCCCTCAACTGGCTAGCCGGTGAATGAAATCATGTTCCGGGGCTGCTCACAACTGGACGTGCATTTTGTGACTGTTTCTGGGCCTACTGAGTGGGTTTACCCCTGACAGGCCATTAAATTCAGGTCTTTGTTACATTCCAAAATGATTTTTTTGTATTTTGCGTTAATTGGTCTGTAAAGCAATCTTGACTGTGCTTAGGTTATTGTACCTGTAATTTCAGCTAACCTCATCTTTTTAATTGATTAAGTTTCCCAGTTGCTGCTGAGATTGATTTAAGTGCATTTTAATTTTTGTGTTTCTTGATATGTTCAGCATTATCCTACGCTCTCTCTGTTGAATTGCTGGGACATGAATGGACTGGAATAATGAGAGAATGTCTCTGGAGTTTATTACCTGTCAGCTAGTCTTTGATGTGTCCAAATTCAGAAAGGGCATTAATGTTTTCTGGTCTTCTATTTCAAACACCTTTTTGAAGTAGATCAGTGGTTTCAATTTGTATTATTTATGTTGCATCGATTTAAAATGCTTTTTATTGTAAAGGGATCCAGGATGTTTAGTGTCCAAGAATGGTCTATTTCCCCCATTTTAGGTTTCCGGTGCGGCTATTGAAAACTCCTTGGTGCAGAACAAACATTTTACAATGCCCCAGTGATGCACCTAAACTCCCACTTCAAAAGTGCAACCCCTCACTGCACACTCATCCTTTTTTCTCTGAGCTAAAATCTTCCCTTATGAGTTCTCAAGTGAGTCATTGCAATGAATGTTGAAGGAGGTATGGAATAGAATAATACAGCAGAGAAGAAAGCCATTCGGTGCACAGGCTCTTCTGACGGGCAACCCAGTTAGACTCCCTCCAAGGCTCTTCTCCATATCCCTCAATTCATTCAAGTAATTTCCTGAACACCATTCGAAAGCTTATTGAATCTGTTTCCAACACCCTATCAGGAATTGCATTCCAAATTCTAGCCACTCATTATGTGTAAAAAAACCTCTTTGTTACATGTTAGCTCTGCTGCCTCACAGCACCAGGGACCTGGATTTGATTCCAGCCTTGGGTCACTGTCTGTGTGGAGTCTGCACGTTTTCCCCGTGTCTGTGTGGGTTTCCTCGCATAGTCCAAAGATGTGCAGGTTGGGTTGATTGGTCATGCTAAATTGCCCCTTAGTGCAGGATCGATGAGCCAAATGGCCTCCTCCTGCACCACTGGGATTCGGTGATTCTATAACACTATGATTCTACATGTTGCTTCTGTTTTTCTAATCGTAAATGTTTGCCTTTTGGCCTATCAGATTTTGTTTGGTAACGCTCCTGAAGTGACTTTACCTGTTACAGTGCATTAAAGGCATTGTTTAAATACAAGTCCCTCAAGCCCAGCAGACAATATAGACTTTAGTCCCTTGTAACTGGGTTAAATTTGAGCCCAGATTCAAGCTCCAATCCGCTGCAGAATCCCAATTCCCTCTGAATTAATTTGCTGCCCAACGGCCACTTTTGCTTCAGTTTTTTTTTTCGTTGAAGAAAATACGTTATGAATTTTCGCAATTCTGCCTGGGCTAATGAAGTGCATTGCGAATCATGTTGTTTCCTCATGGTACAAGCTTATTGTTTAATCTTGGGTGTGCTTTAAATTGCGTGGTATCATTCAAAAAGAAAAGCTGTACATTTAACAGAATATTCGGGAGGTGATTTTGAGCTAATGAAGAAAATGGCTTTATGGACATTGGATCATTGGATTAAGCACTTGTTTTGTGTTTCATTTCCTATATTAAAAAAATAGTGAAGGAAGAAATGGTTCTTAAGCAGGCCAACATCCCTGGCTCCGAGTTGCAGGTAAATGCTTTTTTGACTTGTGTATGTGAATAATTTATAGTGGCAAATGTGTAATGATGTACTGTCATAAGTATCTTCCATTTCACAAAGTTGTGATGCAGCATTAGTTCTGCCTTTGTTTCTGGTGGGGACAGTTTTGTAGGATTTACTGAAGAAGATGTTGAATATGAATGGAGAAAGGTGGTCATTAATCCCAGAATGATTTTAATGGTTAATGCAATGATGTTGCGCCGTAGGGGTTTGAGCTGTAGATTTTCTGGATGAACTTTAAAAGGTAGGAGAAAGAAATGCTCATAAAGTTGATCCCTAAGATTGTCGAAATTAGAACATGCCCAGGTTTTGCAGCTTGGCCTGTTTGCCTCCTTTTGATATTTGATTTATTATTGTCACATGTATTAGTATACCGTGAAAAGTATCGTCTCTTGCGCACTATACAAAGTACGCCGTTCATAGAGAAGGAATTGAGAGGTTGCAGAGTACAGTTTTAAGAATGTAGAACAAGAGTAAAAGATAGAATCAGAGGGTATGCTGGGGCCAAGTGATCTATTTCTACCGGGGCGGCACAGTGGTTAGCACTGCTGCCTCACAGTGCCAGAGACCCGGGTTCAATTCCTGGCTTGGGTCACTGTCTGTGTGGAGTCTGCACGTTCTCCCCGTGTCTGCGTGGGTTTCCTCCCACATTCTGAAAGACGTGCTGGTTAGGTGCATTGACCCGAACAGGCGCCGGAGTGTGGCGACAAGGGGAATTTCACAGTAACTTCATTGCAGTGTTAATGTAAGCTTTACTTGTGACTAATAAATAAACTTTACTTTACTTTGATTTGAGTTGTCACATGTATTAGTGTACAGTGAAAAGTCTTGTTTCTTGCGCGCTATCCAGACACAGCATACCGTTCATAGGGAAGGAAAGGAGAGAGTGCAGTGTAGAGAAAGATCAACTTCGTGCGAGGTAGGTCCATTCAGAAGTCTGATGGCAGCAGGGAAGAAGCTGTTTTTGAGTCCGTTGGTACATGATGTGCTCAGAACTCATTAGCGAATACTTTGGGATAACTAAAATAAATTGCTCGTAGGTGTCAATATTTTATTTTCATTTCACTTTATGGATTCTGTTCAAGCCTCCCAAACATTAAATTGGTCTCAACAATAAATTATGAAGATGTGCACAGCGGGCTTCGCATCATTCCCACCTTGCACTAGACAATGGCTGATCATGATCACTTCCAGCACCCTCCAGTGAAATCCATGGGGAATTAACCTGAATTTTTTGAACTGGCACAATTTATTTTATTTGTCTTGGTTGGAGTCAGTAGTTTGTGAGTTCACACTCCATTGTTGGATTTGGGCACGGGAATTTAAGCTGACACTTTAGTGCAGGACTGAAGGAAATAAACACTGATTCAGACACAGCCCTTATCAGGGTACAAGCAACCAGGGTTTAATCTCTCTCTATGTTGGGCTGGCAAGGCAATAGTTCTGCTGTTTGAAATAGGTTTTTGTTGAATTAATTTTTTTTTTTTGGGAATGGTGCAGAGCTTGGGGAACACTACAGCATTCTCCACGATGGATTTGCATAACAGTTAATCTCTTTCAATCTAGTTTCTTGCTCTGCTCATTAGAGTACATGAGCATTCCTTGTTGCTTTTTGTTTCCTCAACACGTACAGTTCTCTCGCTACAAGTGTTTACCCTTCAGGATCTGAGAGATATTTGGTTGACTGAGTTATCTCCAAGGGAATCAATGGTGTTTGTAACTTTCCTGTTTAGTTTGAAGCAGAAAGCCGTGTGAGGTTAAATTTAGACATGTTAGGGATTGCTTTGCTGTTGATTTTGAGGGTGGTTTATATTCTGGAGATGTTTCCTCATCTTGGAAGAATCTGAAAAGGGAATAAAGATGAGCTCAGGCTGATTTCAAAAGCCAATCCGTAATGAGATATTAATGACCCCACTTACTAAAGCTGAAGGAATCGCATGTTCTAGATTATATAAATACTAAACAATGTGCTAATAACGCTCAATGTTTCAAACTTAACTTGAAACTAGAGTAATCTACGAAGATATTTCTTTTTGCTATACATCAAACATGGAGATTTTTAAAGTCAGTAAACGCAACAAGCTCATCTCTTCCAGCCACCTGCCTTGTCTTGATATTGCTTCCTTTTCTACAAATGCACAAAATGCTTCTTGAATCATAGAAACTGGAAACGGGAGGAGGCCATTCGGCCCTTCGAGCCTGCTCCCCCATTCATCTTGATCATGGCTGATTCACTTTGACGCCCATCCTTACTTTATTACTGAATCGTTTGTTATCTTTTGGGATAAAAATTGACTACTGCAATTTCCTCCTCGGTCCTAATTCACTTGTGACCTCTGGCATTTGACCCCAGTGCTGTGATAAATGTGCTTACAGTCAGCACTAATGACTTGGGGGTAAATGCCTTTTAGTTGTGTCCAAATATTAAAGACCATAAGATATAGGAGCAGAATTAAGCCACTCGGCCCATCGAGTCTGCTCCGCTATTCAATCATAGAACATAGAAAGCCACAGCACAAACAGGCCCTTCGGCCCACAAGTTGCGCTGATCATATCCCTACCTCTAGGCCTATCTATAGCCCTCAATCCCATTAAATCCCATGTACTCATCCAGAAGTCTCTTAAAAGACCCCAACGAGTTTGCCTCCACCACCACTGACGTCAGCCGATTCCACTCACCCACCACCCTCTGAGTGAAAAACTTACCCCTGACATCTCCTCTGTACCTACCCCCCAGCACCTTAAACCTGTGTCCTCTCGTAGCAACCATTTCAGCCCTTGGAAATAGCCTCTGAGAGTCTACCCTATCCAGACCTCTCAACATCTTGTAAACCTCTATCAGGTCACCTCTCATCCTTCGTCTCTCCAGGGAGAAGAGACCAAGCTCCCTCAACCTATCCTCATAAGGCATGCCCCCCAATCCAGGCAACATCCTTGTAAATCTCCTCTGCACCCTTTCAATGGCTTCAACATCTTTCCTGTAATGAGGTGACCAGAACTGCGCGCAGTACTCCAAGTGGGGTCTAACCAGGGTCCTATAAAGCTGCAGCATTATCTCCCGACTCCTAAACTCAATCCCTCGATTAATGAAGGCTAGTACGCCTTCTTGACCGCATCCTCCACCTGCGAGGCCGATTTAAGAGTCCTATGGACCCGGACCCCAAGGTCCTTCTGATCCTCTACACTGCTAAGAATGGTACCCTTCATATTATACTGCTGCTTCATCCCATTGGATCTGCCAAAATGGATCACTACACACTTATCCGGGTTGAAGTCCATCATGACTGATATTTTTCTCATCCCCATTCTCTTGCCTCTTCCCCATAACCCCTGATCCCCTTATTAATCAAGAACCTTTCTATCTCTGTCTTAAAGACACTCAATGACCTCTGGTTTGTCTGAAAGAAAACAGGACATTGGAAAAACATCAAATTTTTGTTACTTTGCATTCGGAAATTTCCTGTGTTCATCTTCGTTCTGTTTCCTAGGCTTAAGCGCCCTACATTCTCACAAAAATAGTGAGTAGAGTGTGGAGGTTAGTAGCTGATGTTCTGCCATTAAGTTGCACATTTCTACAGCCAGGCGTACTTTCTAGATAAGCTGTCTTGAGGTGCTTCACAAGAGCAAAGAAGGACTGGCCAAAAATACTTGAGTTGGGTTTCAAGTGAGATATTAGTCCGAGAAAATGATGGAGGTAAAGACATCAGGGAAGAAACTGTCCAGAGCATTGGATCCGATGGACTAAAAGAATGATTGCCAATGGTGGGAGAGAAGGAAGAGGAGAGGTGTCCAAGAGACTGGAGTCTGCGGCAAAGGAATTCCATTTCAGGCCTGGGGGTGATGTGGAGCTGAAGGAGCTTACTGACACCAACGTTCCATTTTAGGACACGCATAATTGAGACGTTAATACAAGTCAGTAGGTTATAAAATGCTCCTTTCCAAAAAAAAACTTGCTCTTTTGTTTTGTGATCACAGATCTAGCCAAAATCAGATTCTCCGAAATTACTATTTTGTTGGTGAGCTGTTTATTGCGAAGGAAAGGCTTCTAATTTTTTAAAATAAGAACTTCAGATTCATGGTACCACTTCAGTAATTATTGCAGATGAAAACCGATCAACTCGTCTCTTACAAAGTTTAGTTTGATTTATTGTGTTTAGTAATGATAATTTCAATTCTTTTTTTCTTTCAGCATTCTTCCAAACTGGCAGTCGGATCGAGTGAGGTTTTACTACCGGGTCAAAGTGCGTTTGATGCTGATGAGCATTTGAGGAAGGATTTGGAGATGACGAGAAAAAGGTTCGAGGTGGCGAGGAAAGAGATAGTCAGCCTCCAGATGGAGTTATCAGGAAGGAATAAACATTGTGAAGTTTTGAAAGATGAATGCGACCGCGTGAAGCTGGAATCGGAAGAGCAGATAAAGCAGCTGGAGGATGCTTTAAGTGAGGTTCAAAAACGAATGTTTGAGTCGGAAGGCAAGGTGAAGCTCCTGCAAGCCCATGTCAATGCGCTCAAAGACCACCTCTCGAAACAGGGGTCTGCAGGAAACAACCGCGTGGTGGAGGAACTAAAAAATCAGCTGAGGGATGTGAAATCGAAGCACGAGGAAGCTTTGGCAGAGGTGGAGAGGCTGCAAAACCAGATAAAACTTGGTGTTTTATCAATACGGGAATCGGTGGACGCTAAGGAAGTGGACAGATACAAGGAGCAGGTGAGGGGGCTTCAGGAGTCTTTAACAACATCGGAGCAAAAGAAGCAAGAAGCAGAGAGAAAGGCGATTGGAATGGAAAGTGAACTGAAGAGCATGAAAAAGAAGATAGTGCAGTGTGTCCCAGCTGAAGAGTTTGAGAATATGAGGAATTCATTCATCAATAGTTTGGAAGAGAAGGAGAAACAGGTGGTAGCAGAGAGGGATAAGTATGAAAGAGCTCAGAAGGAAGTTGTCCAACTGCAGAAAAGTCTGGAGAGTGAGCAGGCTCAGGTAGCCGCATGTGTGAAGGTTGAGCAGTATCAGTTGTTAAAGAGTTCCTTTGACAATCAGAGTGGAAAGCTCTCTAATATAACACACATGCAGCAACACCTGCAAAAAGAAAATGAAGCGATTCAACAGGAAAATGATCATATCAAAACCGAATTGGGAGACTTGAAACACAAGATCCAAGCAGAGTACGTGCCTTTGAAAATACATGATAAACTAAAGTCCTCAATGAACCAAACTGTTCAAGATCTGAACAAACAGATTTCGGAGGTGTCACAAAGTTACAAGGAGGCTTTGAAAGAAACAGAAAAGTTGAATGTTGAGAAGAATGCTCTAAGCGAAAATCTGAATCATGTGCAAACTCAATACGTGTCTCCTGAAAAGCACAAGGAAGAAATAACAACTCTGAATTCCATTGTTGGCAAATCGAAGAGGGAGTTGGAAGAACTCAACCAGAAGTACAGCCAGGCACAACAGCAGGCAGAAAATGTACTCGAAGAAATCGCTACCTTGAAAGACTCTCTGACTAATCAATACGTGCCTCTGAAAAAACATGAGGAGTTAAAAAAGATGTTGAATACTACTTCAGAAAAAGCTGCGGTGGAACTATCAGTAGCAACAAAGCAATGCAGTGAAGTACAGGGTGAGATGGCAAGAGCTGAACAAGAAAATAAACAGTTGAAGGAACAACTAATTATCCTTCAAGATCAAATGCAGAAAGAGTATATCCCCCTTCAGCAGCATGAAGAAATGAAGACCACCTTGAACAGCAGAATGGAGGAACAGCAGAACAAAGCCAATCAGACTCTGTTGAATTACAAGAAAACTCAAGAAGAAACAACCGAGCTTCACAAGGAAAAGGAAAACTTGTTGAATGAGCTTCATACGCTACAAGAATCCCTCAAGTCGCAGTTTGTTCCTGTGAGAAATTACGAAGAGAAGCAAAATGAACTTGGTGTCACTTTGAACGAACTGAAGAGCCAGTTGGCAGAGAGAACTCAGCAATGTTCTATATTCCAGGGAGAAGCCGAGAGGTACAAGAAAGATACTGAGGAGCTGAAGAAAGCAATTGGACAATTGGAAGAAAATTTAGAAAAACATTACGTTTCCAAACATATATACGAAGAAATGGAAAGCAAGTTTGTTAATGGTATGAGTGAAAAGGATGAGCATGTGGAAAAAGTGATGAGGAAGTATGAAGATGTTGAACTGCAAAGTGAAAGATCACGGGAGGAAAGTGCCAGGCTGCAATTGGATATCCAGGCATTGAAAGAGAGAATACGGTCACAGTACATTCCTGTTGAAGAGTTTGAGATGCTGAAAACATCACTGAACGACAACATTTTGGAACTTCAGGAGGAAAAAGAGAAGGTGAAGGATTCTTGTCTACAGGAGCAGCAAAAAGTAGAAAGCCTGCAGCTCCAATTAGACAATCAGAAGAAAAGTTGTCTGCCGCTTCTGCAACATACCCAGTTGAAAGAGAAGATGGAAATGGATATTGTTAGGCTGAAGAACTTGCTGAATGAGAAAGAGGAGGAGTTGAAAGGAAAAGTCGCTGAGCTTTCCAAGTTGCAAACGGACACCGAAGCCATGAGTAGGACAATTACAGAACTGAAAGAGAGAGAAGCGTCGGATTTATCAGAACACGAAACTGTAAAGAGCTCCCTGGAGGCTCAGGTAAATTCGTTAAACAAAGACTTGGCGGAGTTGAGAGAGAAAGAGGAGCAAATGTGTACTGAAGTGTTACGTGCCAAGGAGAAAGAGCTCTCGGCAAAAGGCGAAAAGGAGACTTTTCAATCGAGATCCTTCAGCTTTGAACAAGAAATAAAGGAGCTGAAAAATAAATACGATGAATCCATGGTAACGATCTGTGACCTGCAGAAAAGTATTCAGGAATCTGCCAAACAAATTGAGGCTAAGGATAACAAGGTAGAGTAAAAAGAATGATAAGAACATAAGAACATAAGAAATAGGAGCAGGAGTAGGCCATCTGGCCCTTCGAGCCTGCCCCGCCATTCAACAAGATCATGGCTGATCTGAAGCGAATCAGTTCCACTTACCCGCCTGCTCCCCATATCCCCTAATTCCCTTATCGATCAGAAAACTATCTACCCGTGATTTAAACATATTCAACGAGGAAGCCTCCACCACTTCAATGGGCAGAGAATTCCAGAGATTCACTACCCTCTGAGAGAAGAAGTTCCCCCTCAACTCTGTTCTGAACCGGCCCCCTCTTATTTTGAGGCTGTGCCCTCTAGTTCTGGTTTCCCTTCTAAGTGGAAAGAATCTCTCCACCTCTACCCTATCCAGCCCCTTCATTATCTTATATGTCTCTATAAGATCACCCCTCATCCTTCTAAACTCCAACGAGTACAGACCCAATCTGTTTAATCTCTCCTCATAAGCTACACCCCTCATCTCCGGTATCAACCTGGTGAACCTTCTCTGCACTCCCTCCAAGGCCAATATATCCTTTCGCAAATAAGGGGACCAAAACTGCACACAGTACTCCAGTTGCGGCCTCACCAGTGCCTTGTACAGTTGCAGCAAGACCTCCCTGCTTTTATATTCTATCCCCCTCGCGATAAAGGCCAACATTCCATTGGCCTTCTTGATCACCTGCTGCACCTGCAGACTGAGTTTTTGCGATTCGTGCACAAGGACCCCCAGGTCCCTCTGCACAGTCGCACGATGTAATTTTTCTCCATTTAAATAATACTCCAATTTACTATTATTTCTTCCAAAGTGGATAACCTCACATTTGCTAACGTTATATTCCATCTGCCAGATCCTCGCCCACTCGCTCAGCCTATCCAAATCTCTCTGCAGACTTTCCGTGTCCTCCACGCAATTCGCTTTCCCACTCACCTTCGTGTCATCAGCAAACTTGAATACCCTAGATTCAGTCCCCTCCTCCAGATCATTTATGTAAATGGTAAACAATTGAGGCCCCAGCACCGATCCCTGCGGCACGCCACTGGTCACCAACTGCCAACCAGAAAAGCACCCATTTATCCCAACTCTCTGCTTCCTGTTAGATAGCCAATCCCCAATCCACGCCAACACCTTACCACTAACTCTGTGTACCCCAATCTTCTGCAGCAACCTTTTGTGAGGCACCTTATCGAACGCCTTCTGGAAATCTAAAAACACCACATCCACCGGTTCCCCTCTGTCAACCGCACTAGTGACATCTTCATAAAAGTCCAGTAGATTCGTCAAACACGACTTTCCCTTCATGAATCCATGCTGCGACTGCTTGATCGAACCATTCTTATTCAGGTGCTCTGTTATTTCCTCTTTAATAATGGACTCTAGCATCTTCCCAACTACGGACGTTAAGCTAACCGGCCTGTAGTTACCCGCCTTTTGTCTACTTCCTTTTTTAAACAGCGGCGTAACAGTAGCTGTTTTCCAGTCAGCCGGCACTACCCCAGAGTCCAGCGAATTTTGATAAATTACTACTAACGCATCTGCTATTACCTCAGCCATTTCTTTCAGTACCCTGGGATGCATTCCATCCGGGCCCGGGGACTTGTCTACCTTCAGTCCTATTAGTCTACCAAGCACCACCTCCTTAGTAACAGTAATTGTATTAAGGACCTCCCCTCCCACCAACTCTCGATCTCTAATATTCGGCAAACTATTTTTGTGTCTTCCACCGTGAAGACCGACACAAAGAACTTATTTAAAGTCTCAGCCATTTCCTCGTTTTCCACTATTAAATCCCCCCTCTCATCTTCCAAGGGTCCAACATTCACTCTAGCCACTCTATTCCTTTTTATATACTTGTAAAAACTTTTACTATCATTTTTTATATTTTGAGCTAGTTTAGTTTCATAATCTATCTTTCCTTTCTTAATCGCTTTCTTAGTCGTTCTTTGTTTTTCTTTAAAGCTTTCCCAATCCACTAATTCTCCACTATTTTTGGCCACTCTGTACGCATCTGATTTTATTTTAATACTCTCCTTTATTTCCTTCGTTATCCACGTCCGGTTATCCTTTTTCTTACAGTCCTTCCTTATCACCGGAATATATTTTTGCTGAGTACTTTAAAAAATCTCCTTAAAAATCCTCCACTGTTCCTCAGCTGTCCTACCTACCAGTCTGCTCGCCCAGTCTACATTAGCCAATTCCACCCTCATCCTATCGTATTCCCCTCTGTTCAAGCAGAGGACACTGGTTTGGGACCCTACTTTCTCACCCTCCATCTGTATCAGAAATTCCACCATATTATGATCACTCATCCCAAGAGGATCCTTCACAAGAAGATCCTTAATCCTACCTGTCTCATTGCACAGAACCAGATCCAAGATAGCTCGCTCTCTCATAGGTTCTGTAACATACTGTTCAATGAAACAATTCCGACAGCATTCCAAGAACTCTTCCTCAAGCCCTCCACGTCCAATTTGAGTCGACCAATCAATATGTAGGTTAAAATCCCCCATGATTATTGCCGTTCCACTTTTGCACGCATCCATTATTTGCTTGTTTATAGCCCTCCCCACCTCTAAGTTATTATTTGGGGGCCTATAGACCACGCCTACCAGTGTCTTTCTCCCCCTACTATTCCTTATCTCCACCCACAACGATTCCACGCTTTGCTCCTTAGAGCCTATGTCGTCTCTCACTACCGTCCTGATATTATCCTTTATTAACAAAGCTACCCCACCTCCTTTTTCTACCTGTCTATCCTTCCTAAATGCCTGATAACCCCGTATATTCAGTTCCCAGTCCCGGTCACCCTGCAACCACGTTTCTGTGATGGACACTAGATCATATTCATTTGTATGGATTTGTGCCATCAACTCATTTACTTTGTTTCGAATGCTTCGTGCATTCAGGCAAAGTGTCTTTATGCCAGCCTTTATCTGGACCCGGTTTGTTGAAGCGCTACTAACATCTCCCAAGCCCTCTCCTCCTTTAGCTAGTTGTTTATTCACTATACTCCTGGCATTAGAGTGCTTGCATTAATGTTTGGGCACCGTGGGAGGGTGGGAGTTCCTCCTTGACCATCAGCAGTTTTAATGTTTAAGCAAGACGCTTCCATTTGGGGGAGTCCAACACTGGCGGCCATAGACATAATATAGTTGCGACAAAAACCAATAAACAATTAAGAACTTCTTTAATCAATGTGAGAATGTGGATCTTGTTACCATTTGGTTCAGGTGAATAGATACACTTAAACTAAGGGAAACTAGATAATCATGAGGGAGAAGGAAATGGAAGGATATGTTGATAAGATGGGATGAAGTGGATAGAGTGGGATGAAGCTCATGTGGGGCATAAATGGTAGCAGAGACCAGTTGGATCAATGAACCCTTTTGTCCTGTAAATTCTGATGTGGAGATGCCGGCGTTGGACTGGGGTGGGCACAGTAAGAAATCTCAACATTAGGTTAAAGTCCAACAGGTTTGTTTGGAATCATGAGCATCACCTGATGAAGGAGCAGCGCTCCGAAAGCTCTTGATTCCAAATAAATCTGTTGGACTTTAACTTGGTGTTGTGAGACTTCTTACTGTAAATTCTATTTATCTTTGTTCCTCCTAAGCTGACAAACTTTGCCTGTTTTCAGGTCATGCTTCACAAAAGTATTAACATTACCAAAATAAAATGACTGAAGCTTTGGGAATAGTTGGAGACCAGATTGTTGATTTGGAATGCTGCAAGAAAATGGTCGATAACCTACAAGGTTATCCAAAACAAAAACAGAAAACGCTGGAAAATCTCTGCAGGTCTGAGGGCATCTGTGGAGAGAGAATAGAACCAATGTTTCGAGTCTGGATGACTCTTTATCAGAGCATTTCCAATGGCTTCTGTTTTTGTTTCCAATTCCAGCATCTGCAATATTTTGCTTTTAGATTATTGACTGACCTGTGAAGGGAAGGAGTTTCAGCTGCCTGAAATGATTGGTGCTGTTGTGTATGGAGTGAGTGTATGGGAGCTGGTCTGTTGATTGTCTGTGTGATGATAATGCTTAGCCAAGGAAGATGTTGAGGTGCTCAGCAAGATTCTCTTTTACCTAAAGAGGCAATATGTGTGGTTTCGAGTAGCTAAGATATCTGGGGAATAAAGCAGGGGGGGGGGGGAGAAAGAGTATAAAGAACAGTACAGCACAAGAACAGGCCCTTCTGCCCACCAAACCTGCACCGATCACGTTGTCCTGTCTAGACCCACAGCTTGCATCCCTCTACACCCCGCCTGTTCATGTGCCTATCTAGATAAGTCTTAAATGTCGCTAATGTATCTGCTTCAATCACTTCACTTGGCAATGCATTGCAGGTCCCTACCACCCTCTGTGTAAAACAAACTTCCCTGCACATCTCTACTGAGCTCCCCCCACCCCCCCTCCCCCCTCCACCCCCTTACCTTGAACTTGCCCCCCCTTGTAATTGTCATTTCTGAACGAGTTAAATTTATTTTAACTTTATTTTTATTATTGTCACAAGCGGGCTTACATTCACACTACAATGAAGTTACTGTGAAAATCCCCTAGTTGCCACACTCCGGCACCTGTTCGGGTACACTGAGGGCGAATTTAGCATGGTCAATGCATTTAACCAGTATGTCTTTTGGATGTGGCCAGGAATAACTTTTACAATTGGTTTCCAAGGTATTTTAATTGGTTAGCATTACTTGCACATAAGAACATAAGAACATAAGAAATAGGAGCAGAAGTAGGCCATCTAGCCCCTCGAGCCTGCCCCGCCATTCAATAAGATCATGGCTGATCTGACGTGGATCAGTACCACTTACCCGCCTGATCCCCATAACCCTTAATTCCCTTACCGATCAGGAATCCATCCATCCGCGCTTTAAACATATTCAGCGAGGTAGCCTCCACCACCTCAGTGGGCAGAGAATTCCAGAGATTCACCACCCTCTGGGAGAAGAAGTTCCTCCTCAACTCTGTCTTAAACCGACCCCCCTTTATTTTGAGGCTGTGTCCTCTAGTTTTAACTTCCTTACTAAGTGGAAAGAATCTCTCCGCCTCCACCCTATCCAGCCCCCGCATTATCTTATAAGTCTCCATAAGATCCCCCCTCATCCTTCTAAACTCCAACGAGTACAAACCCAATCTCCTCAGCCTCTCCTCATAATCCAAACCCCTCATCTCCGGTATCAACCTGGTGAACCTTCTCTGCACTCCCACCAATGCCAATATATCCTTCCTCATATAAGGGGACCAATACTGCACACAGTATTCCAGCTGCGGCCTCACCAATGCCCTGTACAGGTGCATCAAGACATCCCTGCTTTTATATTCTATCCCCTTCGCAATATAGGCCAACATCCCATTTGCCTTCTTGATCACCTGTTGTACCTGCAGACTGGGCTTTTGCGTCTCATGCACAAGGACCCCCAGGTCCCTTTGCACGGTAGCATGTTTTAATTTGTTTCCATTGAGATAGTAATCCCATTTGTTATTATTTCCTCCAAAGTGTATAACCTCGCATTTCTCAACGTTATACTCCATTTGCCACATCCTCGCCCACTCACTCAGCCTGTCCAAATCTCTCTGCAGATCTTCTCCGTCCTCCACACGATTCACTTTTCCACTTATCTTTGTGTCGTCTGCAAACTTCATTACCCTACACTCCGTCCCCTCCTCCAGATCATCTATATAAATGGTAAACAGTTGCGGCCCGAGTACCGATCCCTGCGGCACGCCACTAGTTACCTTCCTCCAACCGGAAAAACACCCATTTATTCCGACTCTTTGCTTCCTGTCGGATAGCCAGTCCCCAATCCACTTTAACACACTACCCCCAACTCCGTGTGCCCTAATCTTCTTCAGCAGCCTTTTATGGGGCACCTTATCAAACGCCTTTTGGAAATCCAAAAACACCGCATCCACCGGTTCTCCTCCATCGACCGCCCTAGTCACATCTTCATAAAAATCCAACATGTTCGTCAAGCACGACTTTCCCCTCATGAATCCATGCTGCGTCTGATTGATCGAACCATTTCTATCCAGATGCCCTGCTATCTCCTCTTTAATAATGGATTCCAGCATTTTCCCTACTACAGACGTTAAGCTGACCGGCCTATAGTTACCCGCCTTTTGTCTCCTTCCTTTTTTAAACAGCGGCGTAACATTAGCCGTTTTCCAATCAACCGGCACTACCCCAGAATGCAACGAGTTTTGATAAATAATCACTAACGCATCTTTGCAATTTAAAGGGAAAGCTTGTTAAACCTAACCTTATTGGCAATTTAGTCCTTGTTTTCCCAACTCCCATTCCAGAGATTTGAATAAATCCAAAGGTTTTCAATTGTATTTGGTTCTACCTCTCTCTCTTCCCCTCTGCCTCGTGATCAGAACCCTTGGTATACACAAAATGACAAAACTGTAAACTCTGTTCTTCCCTTTCATAGATAACTGAGCTGTTGAATGACGTGGAGAGGCTAAAACAGGCTTTGAATGGCCTGTCGCAACTCTCGTACTCTGCCAATAACCCAAAGAGACCAAGCCAGCAGATGGAGGCCCTTCAGATTCAAATCAAAGATCTGCAGCAACAGCTGGCTGTAAGTTGACCAGAATTTGTTCATGAGTCATACTCACATCTTCTAAAATGTACAGGACATCCAGACAGAACCCTACATGTTAACCTGGGGTTGGAGTAACAATTGGAACCGTGTCCTGAGGAGTTCCAGGACTGTTACCTCGTATGTATGATGTCTTATTTTGCCACATGGTTGATTGTAATTGTCACTTCGGTTCCAAAATCCTGTTTTATATCAAAAAATGGCTTGTTTATTGAGTGGGCTTGAAGCCACAATATCTTTAAAAGGCTGGAGACTCAAAATAGTCGGGCATTTGCAAAGAACAGAAATGGGGGTAGCCCACCTAGGACAATAAGCTTAAAGGAATGCGAATTGCCATTTCCTGATCTACTCCCAAGAAATTCAGATGACATCTGAATTCAGAGGGATGAGGACCAAGCCATTAAATTCAATCACTGGACAATACACCCTAGCCGAAGAGTACCTCACTAAAACATTTATCTAATTGCTTTAAATAATGGACCTGAAATTAGTTCATTATGACCATGTTTGGGAACAGGCTAAAGGGACGATCCTTTAAAACAGAGACGAGGAGGAATTTCTTCAGCCAGAGTGGTGAATCTGTGGAACTCTTTACTGCAGAAGGCTGTGGAGGCCAGGTCATTGAGTGTCTTTAAGACAGAGATAGATAGGTTCTTGATTAATAAGGGGATCGGAGGTTATAGGGAAAAAGCAGAAGAATGGGGATGAGAAAAATATCAGCCATGATTGAATGGTGGAGCAAAGTTGATGGGCTGAGTGGCCTAATTCTGCTCCTATGTGTTGTGGTCTCTTGGTCATTGGTCAGGTTTGGCCGTTCTGTCACATGAGTACAGAGCCAATGATTTTCAGCGCAAGTAGGCAGAAAGACCTTGAGTGGCCCGGTGGTACAGTGGTTAGTACTGCTGCCTCGCAGCTCAGGGACCTGGGTTCAATTCCGGCCTTGGATGACTGTATGGAGATTGCACATTCTCCTTGAGTCTGTGTGCATTTCTTCCAGGTGCTTTGATTTTCTCTCTCAGCCGAAAGATGTGCAGGTTAGGTAGGTTGACCATGGGAAATTGCCTCTTAATGTTAGATGGATTGGCCATGGGAAATGTGTGGGGTCACGAGGATAGGGCAGGGGCCTAGTTAAGATGCTCTGTCAGTGAGTCAGTGCAGACTCGATGGCCGAATGGCCTCTTCTGCACTGTACAAATCCTATGAAAGACCATGAACTGGCAAGTGTACCCTGCGTGACTAGTCAGATTTGTCTTGATGCAGAGTGTGTTTGCGTGTGTGCGTTCGCACACCTTTAGAAAAATAATGTTGACGTATCAGGAAAGTACAATAAACAAACTTTGCTTTTCTTTTCAAACTTTCAAGAAAACTTCTGTTTCTTTTATAGTCACAGCACTTAAACAGTTAACCACTAAATTGGTTAGCAACTTTTCTTTTTAAAATCCTCTTGAGATCGACCAAGAGGTGGAAAGTGAAGAGAGCCGTGCTACCAATCCCCCTCCCGGCCTTAACTCTTTAATTAAGAATCAGATCATCTTAACAGGTTGGGTTGAGTTGTGTACAAACCCGGAGCACAGAGCTTGAATGTTACCAAACACTGGGCGGCAGAGTGGTTAGCATTGCTGCCTCGGGGCTCCAGAGTTCAATTTCCAGCTTGGAGTCACTATTTGGAGTTTGCACTTCTCCCCCGTGTCTGCGTGGGTTTCCTCCTACAGTCCAAAGATATGCGGGTTAGGCTGATTGGCCATTCTAAATTGCCCCTTAGTGTCCTGGGATGTGTAGGTTAGAGGAATCAGTGGGGGAAAATATGTAGGGATTGCGGGGATAGGGCCTGGATGGGATTGTTGTCGGTGCAGACTCGATGGGCCCAATGGCCTCCTTCTGCACTGTAGGGATTCTATGAGGTGTTGTCATGAGCAACGTGACTCTTTGCAGCAATATTTAAATTGCTTGCTTTGTATGCTGACTGCAGTTTTAATTTGTTGCAATAATCTGCCTCCAGGACTTTGTTTGTTTAAGTCATAAGGATGTAACTGTAAAATCATTAAATTTTAATAAGCTTGCCTCCTAAGGTGTTACATTTCAAATATTTAATGAATTAAACAGTACTTGTACATTTTCAGAGCCCAGAACTAAAGAACAATTAATCTTTTCCTGGTATCCCACTTAACATACAGTGGAGGATTATCAAATTTCCGTAATGCATCTTCCCTAGCTGTTCAGAATGTGTTACAGGTAAACTGTTACGTGTTTGCTTTCCCCCACAATCATTGAATCTTTCATGCACTAGAGGTCGGAGCCAAACTCCCTCTGAGCGTTGCAGGAATAGTTTAATGGCACTGAGACCTCGAGCTATGCTGCTGGTGATTAATTCATGGATGGAGATTTAGCGTGGATGCCCGTAGGGAAATGCTGGTGAGTGGCCTAAACCTCCCCATTCAGGAGCAGCAATGTAAACGGTCTCCAATAACTGGTATTTGAGTGCATCCTGTTGGACCTTCTCAATGGTCTGGGGGTTGGACTGGAATGGAGGAGACTCTGTCCCCAAAACTAACACCCCTCAATTCATAGAATCCTCCAGTGCAGAAGGAGGCCATTCGGCCCATCGAGTCTGCACTGACTACAATCCCAACCAGGCCCTATCCCTATAACCCCATGCATTTATCCTAGCTATTACCCCTGACACTAAGGGGCAATTTAGCATGGCTAACCCGCACATCTTTGGACTGTGGGAGGAAACCGGAGTACCTGGAGGAAACCCATGCAGACACGGGGAGAACGTGCAGACTCTGCACAGACAGTGACCCAAGCTAGGCATCAAACTCAGGTCTTTGGCGCTGTGAGGCGGCAGTGCTAACCACTGTGCCACCGTGCCACCCTTCAAATATCTCATCATGACAGCACTGAGGTAGTGTTGCATTGTTGGAAGTGCTGGTTTTCAGATGAAACTTTAAAGTTCCATCTGTCCTCTTGGGTGGGTGTCAACTATCCCATAGCCTCTATCTGAAGAAGACTAGGTGTCCTGGACCACATTTATCCCTCAATATCACTTGAAGACCAAGAATTGTTTTTACTCGTATGGCTGCTTGTAGGATCTTGCTGTGTTGACCTTGTTGCTACATTTCCTATGGTATAGCTGGCCACACTTTTGATATAAAGTGCTATGAGTTATGCTGAGGTTATGAAAAGTGCTTTAGAAATAGTCTTTTTCAGTCTGTCTCTCTCTGCTCAAATCTCAGTCTTAAAGTTAGAGCTAGACCATTAAGAGGGAAATCAGCAAACAGATTTCCACAAAGACCGTGGCAACCAAAAGGCTGTGTCTGTTGCCGATACGTCGGAGCTTCCAAGACACAACATGATCGTTTTTGGTTGGGTAAGAGTGTCAAGGGATATAAAACAAGAATAGACAAAGTTAAGGTATAGATCATCCATGATCTAATTGAATGATGGGACAGTCTTGAGGGGCTGAATGGCCTTCTGTTTCCTCCAGCATAAACAGTCCCAGTCTCTCAGAAGTCTAAGGAAATTTGGTATGTCAGCTACGACTCTCACCAACTTTTACAGATGCACCATAGAAAGCATTCTTTCTGGTTGTATCACAGCTTGGTATGGCTCCTGCGCTGCCCAAGACCGCAACAAACTCCAAAGGCTTGTGAATGAAACCCAGTCCATCACTCAAACCAGCCCATCACTCAAACCAGCCTCCCGTCCATTGACTTTGTCTACACTTCCCGCTGCCTCAGCAAAGCAGCCAACATAATTAAGGACCCCACGCACCCGGACATTCTCTCTTCCACCTCCTTACGTCGGGAAAAAGATACAAAAGTCTGAGGTCATGTACCAACTGACTCAAGAACAGCTTCTTCCCTGCTGCTGTCAGACTTTTGAATGGACTTACCTTGCATTAAGTTGATCTTTCTCTACACCCTAGCTATGACTGTAACACTAAATTCTGCGCTCTCTCCTTTCCTTCTCTGTCAACAGTATGCTTTGTCCACATAGGGTGCAAGAAACAATACTTTTCACTGTATGTCAATACATGTGACAATAATAAATCAATTCAAATCTTCCATCTCATGAAGATGCCTTCAGTTTGGTTGCTCTCAGCTGCACAGCCTTGGGTATCTCTATCTGATGCGGCAGGTTCCTGAGACCATAGGCTTTTGGGCTTTTTTCCACTTATTTATTCTTGTGATATGAGAATGAATGGTAATGCCAGCATCTGCCGCTTGTGACGGCTGCAGAATTCGCTCATGGCACGCTCCACAAACAGCAATTTGATGACCAGAGAATTTGTTTTTGTAATGTTGATTGAGGGATAAATATTGATCAAGACATCAGGGATAACTCCTCTGCTGCTCTTCGAAATAATGCAATGGGATATTTTAAGTCCACCGATTGGGGCCAATGGGACGGGACATTGGTTTATTGGAAAGATAAAATCTCTGTTAGTGACATACTCCTATGATACTGTACTGTGTCAGCTTTATAGAATCATAGGATCCCTACAGTGCAGGAGGAGACCATTTGGCTGATCGAGTCTGTACCAACTCTCCGACAGAGCATCTTACTCGAACCCCCCCATCCCCGTAACCCCACACGTTCACCCCGCTAATCCCCCAAACTTGCACATCTTGGGACACTAAGGGGCAATTCAGCATGGCCAATCCACTCAACCTGCACAGCCTTGAAGTGTGGGAGGAAACCGGAGCACCCGGAGGAAACCCATGCAGACATGGGAAGAATGTGCAAGCTCCACACAGTTGCCCAAGGTTGGAATCGAACCCGGTTCCCTGGCATTGAGGCAGTAGTGCTAACCACTGTGCCCCCGTGTCACCTAGGACTTCTGCCCTTGAATTGTTGGATTGGACGTGAATCTACAATCTTCCGCCTCGGGCGAGGGTGCTATTAACTGAGTCACAGCTAACACTGACGTGTGCATCATGTGCCTTTTGTGAATGGCTTTTGGTTCACATTCCTTAAACAATTAGATGATTTATGTGCACTGCACTGGGGCCAGCTCTGTATAGCTGAACCTAACACTTTTTGAAGTTTTGTCAAGTTTTCACCAGCTCTTTTCCCCTTCTCTGTAGGATGCTGACAGGCAACACCGAGAGGTCATTGCAATCTATCGAACACACCTACTCAATGCTGCCCAGGTGGGTTTAATAACCACTGTTAGAAGAGAAATTGCATGAAAGTAATCACTAATAATCTAGACAGAAGAGAACTAGATCTGTTATTTTGTACAAATGTGTTTCTGGAGCCATTCCAGTCTTGAGAAAAGATTTGCAATTTACTATACAATGATTCAGTTTGTTTTCAGCAAGGTTGATGAAGACTATTGTTAACCCATTCAGTGAACAGTGTTTATAAAACCCTTGTTCCATTATGTTTAACTGATGTAAATGTTTACCAGCTGCTAACACCATTGGTTGTGTGGTTTTCTTTGATCGGAGATGTGTGGGTTTCTCTCCACGAGCAGTTAAACTCTTGGGCAAGATGTTGCAAGTAAGATAGATATGTCAATGGAATATGTGATAGGACATGAGTTTAGTGTTGTCCTATGAGGAAAGGTTGTACGGGCTGTGCCTGTATCCATTGGAGTTTAGAAAAATTAGAGGTGGTCTTATTGAAACACATACGATCCTGAGGGGACTTGACAGGGTCGTTGAATGCGGAAAAGTCCCTTCAGCCCATCGAGTCTGCACTAACAATATCCACCACCAACGGTGCGCTAATCCCATTTTCTTGCACTTGTCCCATATCCTCGATTACTATAACATTTCAAGTGCTTATCCAAATATTTTTTAAAAGCGGTAAGGTTTCTGGCTCCGACTGCCTTCCCAGGCAGCGCATTCCAGATTCTCATCACCCCCTGAATCAATCATAGCATCCCTACAGTGCAGAAGGAGACCATTTGGCTTATCGAGTCTGCATTGACCACAATCCCAACCAGGCCCTATCCCCGCAACCCCATTCATTTACCCTGCTAATCCCCCTGGCACTAAGGGTCAATTTATCATGGCCAATCTGCCTAACCTACACATCTTTGGACTGTGAGGAGGAAACTGGAGCCCCCGGAGGAAACCCATGCAGTCACGGGGAGAACGTGCAAACTCCACACAGACAGTCATCCGAGGCTGGGAATCGAACCTGGGTCCCTGGCACTGTGAGGCAGCAGTGCTAACCACTGTGCCACCCCTGAGTGAAAATATTTTTGCCCGAATCCTCTCTGAATCTCATGCTCACCGTAAAGCTATGCCCCCTCATGATTGGACCCTCAACCAAGGGGAAGAGATGGATGCTGAAAGGACCTTTCTCTGTGGGGGGAGATTAGAACTAGGGGACAGGGCTTAAAAATAAGGGGCCTTCCATTTAAAATGGATACAAGGAGAAATTTCTTCTGAAGGTCATTAATTTTTGGGACTCTTCCCCACAAAGCGGTGGCGATGGGGGTCAGTGAATACTTTTAAGGCCGAAGTAGGTGGATCCTTGACTAACAAGGGAATCAAAGGATATTGGGGGTAGACAGAATGTGGAGTTGAGGCCACATACAGATCAACTGTGATCTTATTGAATGGTGTATGTTTGAATGGCTTCACTGAGGATTGTCTTCTGAGTTATCCTGTGCTTCAATAGGTAAGAGTTTTAACACCAGGTTAAAGTCCAACAGGTTTATTTGGTAGCAAATGCCATTAGCATCTGGGAATGGAGGGATACAAACAAATGGTCTAGTTGGACCAATGAGTGGCACAGGCTTGGAAGGCGGAAGGGCCTGTTTCCTGTGCTGTACTGTTCGTTGTTCTTTTGGAGCGCTGCTCCTTCGTCAGATGGCAGATATCCACTCCATCTGACGAAGGAGCAGCGCTCCGAAAGCTAATGGCATTTGCTACCAAATAAACCTGCTGGACTTTAACCTGGTGTTGTTAAAACTCTTACTGTGTTTACCCCAGTCCAACGCCGGCATCTTCAATAGGTGCCAGTTAAAGCTAGAAAGTCTTTGAAACAGCTATCCAATTAGCTCTGTTTCTCTGCTCTAGCCCTGCAAATTTATTCCTTTTCATTCCCTTTTGGAAGTTACTACTGAATTTGATCCAACATCTCTTCAGGTAGTGCATTCCAGTGTAAAAAAAACATGCCCTCTGATTCTTTGCCTCATGATTTGAAATTTCATTTTTTTAAAAATTCATTCGTGGGACATTGGCATCGCTGTTGAGCAAAACATTCATAAATCACTGGGCCGGGTTTCACCTAAAGTATTGTGCCCAATCCTAGGTTATAGGAAGGACACCCAGGCTTTGGTGATGGCTGCAGATTTTCTGTGGCAGCAGCGATGAAAAGTCTTCAGCTCTGTGGAGAGACCAGGGCAGCTGGAATTGTTTGTCTTGGCACAAAAATGATTAAGGAGAGTTTCAATACAGGTGTCCAAAGTTATGAACAGGTTTTGACCTGAGTCAGAGAGGAAGAGGTTTTGCCACCGGCAAGAGGATCAGGAGGCGATGGCCTAATGGTATTATCTCTGGACTATTCATCCAGAAACTCAGCTAATGTTTTGAGGACTCGGGTTTGAATCCCGCCACGGCAGATGTTGGAATTTGAATTCAATTTTTTTTTAAAATCTGGAATTAAGAATCTACTGATGATCATGAAACCATTGATGGGAAAAACCCATCTGGTTCACTAATGTCCTTTTAAGGAAGGAAATCTGCCGCCCTTACCTGCTCTGGCCTACATGTGACGATGTGGAGATGCCGGCGTTGGACTGGGGTGAACACAGTAAGAAGTCTCACAACACCAGGTTAAAGTCCAACAGGTTTATTTGGTAGCAAACACCATAAGCTTTCGGAGCGCTGCTCCTTCGTCAGATGGAGTGGAAATGTGCTCTCAAACAGGGCACAGAGACACAAAAATCAAGTTACAGAATACTGATTAGAATGTGAATCCCTACAGCCAGCCAGATCTTAAAGATACAGACAATGTGGGTGGAGGGAGCATGAAGCACAGGTTAAAGAGATGTGTATTGTCTCCAAACAGGACAGCCTGCAAGTCCAGGAGGCAAGCTGTGGGGGTTACTGATAATGTGACATAAATCCAACATCCCGGTTTAGGCCGTCCTCATGTGTCCTGTCTGGAGACGATACACATCTCTTTAACCTGTGCTTAATGCTCCCTCCACCCACATTGTCTGTATCTTTATGATCTGGCTGGCTGTAGGGATTTGCATTCTAATCAGTATTCTGTAACTTGATTTTGTGTCTCTGTGCACTGTTTGAGAGCACATTTCCACTCCATCTGATGAAGGAGCAGCGCTCCGAAAGCTTATGGTGTTTGCTACCAAATAAACCTGTTGGACTTTAACCTGGTGTTGTGAGACTTCTTACTACATGTGACCCCAGAGCCACAGCAATGTGGTTGACTCTCAACTGGCCTCAGGCAACTAGGGATGGGCAATAAATGCTGGCCGGCCAGCCAGCGATGCCAATGTCCCAGGAATGAATGAATAAAAAAAAAAGAAATTTCAAATCATGAGGCAAAGAATCAGAGGGCGTGTTTTTTTTACACTGGAATGCACTACCTGAAGAGGTGTTGGATCAAATTCGGGAGTAACTTTCAAAAGGGAATGAAAAGGAATAACTTTGCAGGGCGATGGGGCTGGAGCAGAGAAGTGGAGCTAATTGGATAGCTGTTTCAAAGAGCTGGCATGGAGGTGACGGGCTGAGTGGCCCCTTCCTGGATTGTATAATTTTCTTGCCTGTTCCTTTCCTCCTTTTTCCACTTGAAGAAAATAACCTGGACGCGAGAGATAAAAGCTGTAACTTTTCCTTTCTCCACTTTTGTTTTCAGGGTCACATGGATGAAGATGTACAAGCTGCCTTGTTGCAAATTATTCGGATGCGGCAAGAGTTTGTTTGCTAGCAGAATTCCGGAGACCAGATATTTACTATTGCTGTGTTAAAAGCTGTAACCAACCACTCGAGCTTTACTGTAGCATTTATCCCAGTGGCCTAAATTATTCTTGTGATTTTTCTTGCCCTTTTTAATATATATTATATATAAACATATATATATAATATAGTAAAACTATTTCCAATTCCCATCTACCTACTTATTAGCAATTCCAGGTTTTCATTTAAACGTGGAAGTGTAAAAGGTGGAATAGTTAATTGAAACATTGCGAAATAAATTCTGCAGACTACGAAAAGTTTCCATCTGATGGAATCCATTGCCTATCATGACGGTCTCAATCCAAAGTTGACGACCTGGGGAATTCTGTGACTACAAAGATATGGATATCACTCCCACCTTAAGTTGTTGCGCCGGTGATTAAACGTGTAATTGGACTAACATTGTATTATGTTGTGGCATAAGTTGATGCAAAATCCTACATATGTACGAATGAGATTTTTTTTTTGTTGAAAAAAGACAAAAGTAGTAACTCATTTTACTTGTTAGGGCTTCCGAGGTCCAATGAGCTTTAAATCCACAAGAAGATTTCTGCAGTTGTAACACATTTAAGAATTTATTTTTTTCATGTCCAGTCCAAAACTACAGCACTAGAAGATAGTGCTTTTAGTGTTTCATGAACCATAAGGAGCGGTACCTCGCCAAGGTAATTTGACGCAGCAGTGCGGACTGACCCTTGACATCTGTGTCACTGTAAGGAGAGAAGTTACTGTCACCTTGTCTTTTGTTTCTGTGAATTGGCATTCTGTCTAAATTCCATCCACAGCTACTGATCTGGAGCATTGGAAACATCAGACCTCAACGTGTCAGTGTTGAGACATGTTGAGGGAAAAGCCAGGATAACTTTTGAGGTATTTACTCTTAGTCAGAACTCTGGGTGCATCACAGAACAGCTGAAAGTTAACTTCTCCCTTCCAACAACTGGGAATCAAGTTGTAGTTCCACAGTGTTTTGACTTTTAATTTTGGATTTGTTGCGAATGCCGTTTTAAAAAATCTTTCCTCCTCCTCCATCAAAACTTGAGCTCTGGTTCCCCCCCCCCTCCCTGGCCCCGCACTCCATATCTAAGCTGCATCTTGACAGTGTGGCAGTTCTGCAATAACAGTGCGTCTCTGTCCCTTGCTGTGAAGGGGGCAGAGAAAGGAGGGACCATAGATCACCAGGCAGACCATTTGTGTCCAAGCTTGTGATCGTTACCTTAAGGCCATTGCTGTCTTTGGAAATAAAATGGGATTGGGTCCTCTTTCAAACGATGTATCCGAAAATTAATATAATTGCTGGAGAACTGGAATATTTTCCTGCTGGACTTCAGGGATCCCTGACTTTAGTATGATAGCTTGGAAGTGGAGAATGGAAATTATTGTTTGAAAGAAAAGTTTCCAACAATCTGGACTTGACACACAAATCCTGTGTGCATACCAGCAATTTGCTATTTTTTTTAAGAAAGCCTTGAAATTATGTTGTACATCCATGAGTGCATCAAACCAATTTGTATGAAATTCCTCCTGTATTAAGAAAGGGTAACCCATTTAGAATTCAAGTGTTAATGCTGCCGTTAAAGTGGGCCTGACAAAGCAGTTTCAAAATGAGTGCATTCAGCAATGCTCATTTTGCGATTTCAGTGCCGATTTATAATTCCAGATTGAAACCAACTGCAGTGTAGTTTTTCTAGATAGTGTTACTTGGCTGGCCAAGTCTCAGTTCTAATTTAACTAAGTTAACCAACTTAGTTAATTTAACTAAGTTAACCAAAGTGCTTTCTTTTTGCAACAAACTAATGTAGTTTGTAGATTTGCATTGGGTTCCTGCTGTACTTTATTACTACTTAATGCAGTTGAGAGAACTATTTTTCCAGTATGTATCCTTTATAGAACTTGAGTTATAGTGGTATTTCTCAGCTGGACTGGTCTGTTGGTTTTGTAACTGAATAATGTGGATACATTGACAACTTCTGCTAATTTTCACAGTATCCATCATTTTATTATTCTTCCACGTTGAATGGTTATCGATTTGTATTGTGACTGGAACAACCGTTTTGTGAATGTCATGATGAGAGTTGAACTACTTCTTTGAGCACTGTTCTCTCTGACCTCATCCCAATCCTGATGGAAGCTGTCGTTCTAATCTATAAAAGCTTATTATTTGAGAAAAAGAATTGTGTTCGCTAAGCTTTTGTGAAACTGGTACCTGTGGGGCTTTGCCATAGAAAAGGGTATTGTTACTGAGGTGGATACACCCAATAATCTGGCCAAACAGAATTAAATCCAAATATTAACTTGTTAAAGCAGATCTGTGTGTTGTTTAAAATTCATCTGTTTTCAATTCCCTGAATTCCTGATTCCGAACTTTCACACACGGTAGCACAGTGGGGGCGGCACGGTAGCACAGTGGGGGCGGCACGGTAGCACAGTGGGGGCGGCACGGTAGCACAGTGGGGGCGGCACGGTAGCACAGTGGGGGCGGCACGGTAGCACAGTGGGGGCGGCACGGTAGCACAGTGGTTAGCACTGCTGCTTCACAGCTCCAGGGTCCCGGGTTCGATTCCTGGCTCGGGTCACTGTCTGTGTGGAGTTTGCACATTCTCCTCGTGTCTGCGTGGGTTTCCTCCGGGTGCTCCGGTTTCCTCCCACAGTCCAAAGATGTGTGGGTTAGGTTGATTGGCCAGGTTAAAAATTGTCCCTTAGAGTCCTGAGATGTGTAGGTTAGAGGGATTAGTGGGTAAATATGTGGGGGTAGGGCCTGGGTGGGATTGTGGTCGGTGCAGACTCGATGGGCCGAATGGCCTCCTTCTGCACTGTAGGGTTTCTATGTTTCTATGATTTCTATGACATGGCTTCCAAGTCGAGATGGTGGCCAGGCAGTCTGCTGTCTTGTCTGTTGTATTGATTCCCTCTGTTCACCCACTTTAAGGGGTGCCCGATGGTTATGTGGCCAAATATGTCCTTTTTTTGTTTTTCATAGAATCACAGTGCAGAAGGAGGCCATTCGGCCCATCGAGTCTGCACCGACCACAATCCCACCCAGGCCCTATTCATGTAACCCTTCATATTTACCCTGCTAATCCCTCTGATACTAGGGTGAATTTAGCATGGCCAATTAACCTAACCCACCCACTTTTGGACTGTGGGAGGAAACCGGAGCACTCGGAGGAAATCCATGCAGACACGGGGAGAACATGCAAACTCAACAGAGACAATGACCTGAGGCTGGGATTGAACCTGGGTCCCTGGCACTGAGACAGCAGTGCTAACCACTGTACCACCGTGCCACCCCAAGGTTTTTCTGCCTCCTTTCCTCCTCTTGACTGTCTTCACTCATGGTTGACACCTCTTGTTATGCCATGTCTAATCTGCTGTAATTGGGAATACAAGAGAACTGATGCCTTTCCAATCTGGTTTAATGCTCCAGTAAATCACCATTGTGCGGCACCAGATCGTCTTGGAGAGGCTTCTTTGTTGGGCAGCAGGAGTTGGAGAGGTTTCCAGCGAGGTTATTGTCACAGGAATTTGCTGGATGAAGAACTACTGTCTCATTCACCTTGGTTACGTGATGGAAGGATAATGGAGATATTGACTCAGCATTGCAATCAGTCTCAATCGATAAGTCTCCAACGGACCCAATCATGAGATGAAGGAAACCCCAGTTCTGGCAAGCTTTGGGAAACATATACCCACAAAATCACCATTACTACCCAACCACACTTGGCTCCCCACACATCAATTTCAAATTACTGATACACTACATCCCAAAATATTATTTATGAATGAAATCCATCCAATTTACATTTGAATGAATAAGTACTATCAGCTTGGGGAGTTGATTTGATTTATTGTCACATGTACTGGGATACAGTGAATAGTTTTGTTTCTTGCGCACTATACAGACAAAGCATACCGTTCATAAATCACATGGGGAGAAGGAAAGGAGAGGGAATGTAGTGTCACAGTCATAGCTAGGGTGTAGAGAAAGATCAACGTAATCTATGGGAGGTCCATTCAAAAATCTGATGGCAGCAGGGAAGAAGCTGTTCCTGTGTTGGTTTGTTAAATGTGGAGATGCTGGCGTTGGACTGGGGTAAACGCAGTAAGAAGTCTCGCAACACCAGGTTAAAGTCTTTCTCAACCTTGCCTGGGGTGTGGTGATTGTCAAGATTAAGACGTCACCAGTCAGCTCTCCCCCTCAAAGGCGAGAGAACAGCTATGGTGACTTTACCTTTTACGATCAGCATGCACCGACTCCCTCGGGAGCTTGCTCCACAAGTTGACCACTTGTTCACTGAAATTATCCCCACCACCACACACCCCCTCCCCCGCATCCCAATTTTCATTATTGGATTGCGTACCCACAAAATTACATTAAATTGGACAATGCCTGAGAGAGTTCAATACGCCTGTTGCTTCATGGCATGGGATTAGCTGGTTCTGCTGGTAATAAAAAGCAAATTGCTGCGGATGCTAGAATCTGAAACCTAAACCTAAAGAGCAAATGCTGGAAAATCTCAGCAGGTCTGGCAGCATCTGTAAGGAGAGAAAAGAGCTGACGTTTCGAGTCCAGACGACCCTTTGTCAAAGCTCAAAGGCACAGAAAGTGGGAGATATTTATACTGCAGGGTGAGGGAATGAAAGATGAGTCATAGCCACAGAAACCAGGGGGAAAGGCTGCTAATGGCAGCCCATACAGAGAATAAAAGGTGTGAATGGCCAAATGGCAGAGAAGCTGAAATCAGAGGGTAAACTGTAACAGATGAAGATGTGGGGGGGCGGCGAGAGATGGGTGGAGGAGAGGGAGAATTGAGAAAAAGAGGGAAATGGGAAGCAAAGGTAAGGAAAGAGGGCATGAAAGAGTGGTGGGAAAAGAAATACAAGGTAGAGAACAGTTTAAAAATAAGTAGAATGAAAACCAACGGGTGGAGGTGGGGTGGAGCTAATCATCTGAAGCTGTAAAGTGCCGAGCCGGAAGATGAGATGCTGTTCCTCCAGTTTGCGTTGAGCTTCACTGGAACAATAATAATGTTTGTAATCAACGTAATTCCTCTGCCATTCACGATGGTGAAGGTATCCGTGCATTGTCAAAGGTGCTAAAGACTTCTGTATTTGGACAATTTGCAAACTTGCAGTGAGTTTCAACGGTAATGTTCAGACTTTCCAGTCTAGTAAATAATTGTACCATTTGGTTTTGACAGAAGATCTTTTATTAACAGTTGAGATGCAGAGTGATTATCTGCGCAACAGCATTTTAACCTTTGAAGTACTTGATTTAAAATTTTAGCATGCAGTGTGAGCACAGTCTCTCTGCAGTTTATCTCTTGTACTGTGCCTCTGAATATTCATGCTTTCTTTCCAAATGATTTGAGTTGAGACTTCAATCATACTTGCCTTTCTTCCAGTTAATATTTTAAATTGCTCCCCAGATCAATGTAAAAAATGTGTATAATGTATGTAAAAAAAATTGAGACAGGATTATAGAATATTTGTGTGCCAGTTGAGGGATATTAGTGGTACGGGTGGGACACCTTCCACCGTGTCTGATTTGAGAAGGCCATTAAATTCACTCAGCCGTAACTTTCAGCTGCTCCATAAATAATTCTAGGGTTTGAACCTCCTGTTACTCTGTCCAGATGCCCATTCGGGCGGTGATAATTCCTTCCGTAAGATAATCACGGCATTAATCTGTTCTTCCATTATTGCGGTCAAACACTCCTAGGGTCGGGTAAGTCTCCTATGCTGCCCCAACAACATGCCTTATCCGCAACTTCAGCAGCATCTGTGTTGATATTTCCATGAAGTTCATGAGACCATCTCCGAACGTGTCTTGAATTCAGAGTTGATGTTTGCTCAGGTTATGGGCAGTTTTGAACTGCCAACTTGTGTACTTAATTCCTAGCTGTGTACAAGTGATTTTGCACTGAATTCTTGCAGCATTTGCGAAACATTCCCAATCAATGTGTAATAAACAGGTCATCATCTCCAGTTGAACACAAGAACAAGTAAATTCACACAATTTTGCAGAGAGTAATGTTTAGGGTTTGGTTTGAGAGACTTGTTTGAGGTGCTGTTCCCTTGCCCCATGTGTTTGTTCAGCGAAATCCAGCTAGCTTTGTGCGTTTGGGCTCTGTGTTATTCCAGTTATTTCTGCTACAAGATTGAGTACTGCCTGTGTAAAAGGACTGTTGTGTTGGGGAGAAGAATTTTCTAGAAAGGTCAAGTCCTGCAAGTGTACCATTCTACCTTTGAATGGTTGCTATAGGAAACCAGTCGACAATTATACCATCTAGCTGCTCAACTGTTGCTGTTTTTGAATGTTTGTTTTTTTTCAAGCTGAGCCTTCAAGATCAATTTTAACCATTTATTAACCAGCCCAAGGTCACTTCCTTGCCAAGACCCATGGTGGGACAGTGGTTAGCACTGCTGCTTCACAGCAGGAGTGTTCCCTTCCAGTCGAGGAACACTTCAGCAGTCACGGGCTTTCAGCTTCTGATCTTCGGGTAAGAATTCTCCAAGGCGGCCTTCATGACACACGACAACACTGCCACAGCAACCTCTGCAAGACGTGCCGGATCATCGACACGGATGCCATCATCTCACGTGAGAACACCATCCACCAGGTACACGGTACATATACTTGCAACTTGGCCAACGTTGTCTACCTGATAAGCTGCAGGAAAGGATGTCCCGAGGCATGGTTCATTGGGGAACCATGCAGACGCTACGACAATGGATGAATGAACACCATTCGACAATCACCAGGCAAGAGTGTTCTCTTCCTGTTGGGGAACACTTCAGCAGTCATGGGCATTTGGCCTCTGATCTTCGGGTAAGCATTCTCCAAGGCAGCCTTCACGACATACAACAACGCAGAGTCGCTGAGCAGAGACTGATGGCCAAGTTCTGCACACATGGGGACAGTCTCAACCGGGATCTTGGGTTCATGTCACACTACCTGTAATCCCCCACGACTTGCCTGGGCTTGCAAAATCTCACTAACTGTCCTGGCTGGAGACAATACACATCTCTTTAACCTGTGCTTAATCCTCTCTCCACTCATAATGTCTGTACCTTTAAGACTTGATTACCTGTAAAGACTCACATTCCAACCATTTATTCTGTAAATTGAGTTTGTGTCTTTATATGCCCTGTTTGTGAACAGAACTCCCACTCATCTGATGAAAGAGCAGCGCTCCGAAAGCTTGTGCTGCCAAATAAACCTGTTGGACTTTAACCTGGTGTTGTGAGACTTCTTACTGTGCTTACCCCAGTCCAATGCCGGCATCTCCACATCATGGCTTCACAGCGCCAGGGACCTGGGCTCGATTCCCGGCTTGGGTCACTGTCTGTGGAGTTTGCATGTTCTCCCCATGTCTGTGTGGGTATCTTCTGGGTGCTGCGGTTTCCTCCCACAGTCTGAAAGATGTTCTGGTTCGGGTGCATTGACCCAAACAGGTGCCGGAATGTGGCGACTAGGGGAATTTCACTAACTTCATTGCAGTGTTAATGTAAGCCTTACTTGTGACTGATAAATAAACTTTAACTTTTAGAAATGTACCCTTACTGCATTGATCTATTAATTCAAGTGACCATTGCTTTCCTGCTACTGCAGGTATAAAACCTTGGCAATTCTTAACAGCACTGGGTGTACATGGACTGTCTGGGTTCAAGATAGCGACTTACCATCTTCTTGAGGGTCATAAATGCTTGTTTGGTCATTAATGCCCACATTCCATGAAAGAAATTTGAATGATATACCTGGCTGACTGATCAGATTTTTTTCCTACCATGTCACTTATGGGCTCGGCTAATAGGTGCAAGATCTGTTAACCTTGTCTGGTTTACTCTATCCATATGCAACGCTGATTTCTTGGAATATAGGATCCCAATGTGCATAAAATCAAAAGAGTTTTATAAAATGGAATGCCCACTGAAAGCTGACGGCTGCCAACTCAGTGAGTAATACACTTGCCTTGAGTTAGAAGGTTCTGGGTTCAATCCTGCTCCAGAAACCTGATAAGTGGGAGGCCTTCAAAGGAGGAATTTTGAGAGTGCAGAGCTTGTATGTTCCTGTCGGGATTAAAGGCAAAGTGAATAAGAATAAGGAACCTTGGTTCTCGAGGGATATTGGAACTCTGATAAAGAAGAGAGAGATGTATGACATGTATAGGCAACAGGGAGCAAATGAGATGCTTGAGGAGTATAAAAAGTGCAAGAAACTACTTAAGAAAGAAATCAGGAGGGCTAAAAGAAGACATGAGGTTGCTTTGGCAGACAAGGTGAAGGATAATCCTAAGAGCTTCTACAGGTATATTAAGAGCAAAAGGATAGTAAGAGATAAAATTGGTCCTCTTGAAGATCAGTGGTCGGCTATGTATGGAACCAAAAGAAATGGGGGAGATATTAAATGGGTTTTTTGCATCCATATTTACTAAGGAAACTGGCATGGAGTCTATGGAAATAAGGCAAACAAGTAGGGAGGTCATGGAACCTATACAGATTAAAGGGGAGGAGGTGCTTGCTGTCTTGAGGCAAATCAGAGTAGATAAATCCCCAGGACCGGACAGGGTATTCCCTCGGACCTTGAAGGAGACTAGTGTTGAAATTACAGGGGCCATGGCAGATATATTTAACATGTCGGTATCCACGGGTGAGGTGCCGGATGATTGGAGGATAGCTCATGTTGTTCCGTTGTTTAAAAAAGGCTAAAAAAGTAATGCGGGAAATTATAGGCCGGTAGGTTTGATGTCAGTAGTAGGTAAATTATTGGAAGGAGTACTAAGACATAGGATCTACAAATATTTGGATAGACAGGGACTTATTAGGGAGAGTCAACATGGCTTTGTTTGTGGTAGGTCATGGTTAACCAATCTATTAGAGGTTTTCGAGGAGGTTACCAGGAAAGTGGATGAAGGGAAGGCAGTGGATGTTGTCTACATGGACTTCAGTAAGGCCTTTGACAAGGTCCCGCATGGGAGGTTAGTTAGGAAGGTTCAGTCGCTAGGTATACATGGAGAGGTAGTAAATTGGATTACACATTGGCTCAATGGAAGAAACCAGAGAGTGGTAGTGGAGGATTGCTTCTGAGTGGAGACCTGTGACTAGTGGTGTGCCACAGGGATCAGTGCTGGGTCCATTGTTGTTTATCATCCAGATCATTGATATAGATGACAATGTGGTAAATTGGATCAGCAAATTTGCTGATGATACAAAGATTGGAGGTGTAGTGGACAGTGAGGAAGGTTTTCAAAGCTTGCAGAGGGATTTGGACCAGCAAGAAAAATGGGCTGAAAAATGGCAGATGGAGTTTAATGCAGACAAGTGTGAGGTATTGCACTTTGGAAGGACCATCCAAGGTAGAACATACAAGGTAAATGGTAGGACACTGAAGAGTGCAGTAGAACAGAGGGATCTGGGAATACAGATACATAATTCCCTAAAAGTGGTGTCACAGGTAGGGTTGTAAAGAGTACCTTTGGTACATTGGCCTTTATAAATCAAAGTATTGAGTATAAGAATTGGAATGTGATGGTGAGGTTGTATAAGACATTGGCGAGGCCGAATTTAGAGTATTGTGTGCAGTTTTGGTCACCTAATTACAGGAAGGATATTAATAAGGTTGAAAGAGTGCAGAGAAGGTTTACAAGGATGTTGCCGGGACTTGAGAAACTGAGTTACAGAGAAAGGTTGAATAGGTTAGGAGTTTATTCCCTGGAACGTAGAAGAATGAGGGAAGATTTGATGGAGGTGTATAAAATTATGATGGGTATAGATAGTGAATGCAAGCAGGCTTTTTCCACTGAGGCTAGGGGAGAAAACAACTAGAGGACATGGGTTAAGGGTGAAGAAGGAAAAGTTTAAAGGGAATATTAGGGGGGGTGCTTC
Organism: Mustelus asterias; assembly: GCF_964213995.1. Lineage (NCBI taxonomy): Eukaryota > Metazoa > Chordata > Chondrichthyes > Carcharhiniformes > Triakidae > Mustelus > Mustelus asterias. The sequence goes on from NC_135824.1 coordinate 4,707,151, forward strand.
TTCACACAGAGAGTGGTGGGAGTGTGGAATGAGCTGCCAGATGAAGTGGTGAATGCGGGGTCACTTTTAACATTTAAGAAAAACTTGGACAGGTACATGGATGAGAGGGGTGTGGAGGGATATGGTCCAGGTGCAGGTCAGTGGGACTAGGCAGAAAAATGGTTCGGCACAGCCAAGAAGGGCCAAAAGGCCTGTTTCTGTGTTGTAATGTTCTATGGTTCTATAATTTGGTGTTCTACTGTAAACTGAGGAAGCACTACACTTGTTGGAAGTGCTAACCTTTCTATAAAAAATGTTAAACTGGGCCCAATCTACCCTCTTAGGTGATGTAAAGGATGCAATGGTTTACTCTGAAGAAGAGCAGGTGAGTTTTTTCCAGTGGTGTCCTGGACAGTATTTACCCTTTAATCAATAGTTCATGTCCAAATGCCACAAGACCTGGACAATATCCATGCTTGGGCTGACAGTGGTAAGTGAGATTCTTGCCAGGCAATGACTATCTCCAACCAATGAGAATCTAACCATTACCCATGATATTCAACGGCATTATCATCACTGAATCCCCTGCAATCAACATCCTGAATAGAATGGAACAGAAATTTAACTGGACTCGCCATTCCTGGGGCTACAACAGGCTAGAAATGCTGCGGCAAGTAACTTGTAACTCAACTCCCTAAAGTCTGTCTACTATCAGCAATGATGTGGAGATGCCGGGGTTGGACTGGGGTAAACCCAGTAAGGAGTCTAACACCAGGTTAAAGTCCAACAGGTTTATTTGGTAGCAAAAGCCACTAGCTTTCAGAGCGCTGTTCCTTTGTCAGGTGAGTGGGAGTTCTGTTCACAAACAGGGCATATAAAGACACAAACTCAATTTACAGAATAATGAATAATGATTGGAATGCGAGTCTTTACAGCTAATCAAGTCTTAAAGGTACAGACAATGTGAGTGGAGAGAGCATTAAACACAGGTTAAAGAGATGTGTATTGACTCCAGACAGGACAGCCAGTGAGACTTTGCAAGTCCAGGCAAGTTGTGGGAGTTACAGATAGTGAGGTTAAGGCTGTCCTCATGTGTGTGGAACCTGGCTATCAGTCTCTGCTCAGCGACTCTGCGCTGTCGTGTGTTGTGAAGGCCGCCTTGGAGAATGCTGACCCGAATATCAGAGGCCAAATGCCCGTGATATGGAATGTTCCTCCTCACTGCCCCGTCCCCACCTATCCTGCTCTTCTCACTGCCCCACTCCCAGGCCCCAGTCCAGGGTTTTTTCTCAGGCTCCTGCGGCACATACTGTTTAAAAACTCTGAGCAGGCCGCAGCGTACTAGTGTGTGACGGCACAGCGATTGGGAACAACTAACCTCCACAACACGGGCTGGAGGGGTTCATGAAGACAGCTCGCCAATACTTTCTCCAGGGCAATTAGGGATGGACAATAAATGCTTGTCTGGACAGCGACACCCACATCCCCGGAATGAATATTTAAAAATTACTTCAGAATAATAGATTGGTCATTATCGCTGCTGTGGGATCTTGCTTTGTGCAAATTGACGACTATGATTTCCTTTGTTACAGCGCTGTCTACACTTCGAACTGGCTGTGAACTGATTTGGGAAGTGTGCTGTACAAATGCACATCTTTAAGACTCTCCATTGAAATTCTTATTTGTTTTCCCCGATTTACATTTGTTTAATAAACTTTATCAGCTATTCGTTGACTGGGGTCAACTTTGTCACTGGCTTATAAACAAATCTCGTGGCGTGTGTCTCTGGTGTCCCTGAAAGAATAAGTCTCGATGCGAGGGAAAGCGAAGCAGAAAGTTTGAAAGGCAGGTTCTGAAGAGCAAAGCACAATTTTGAAAAGCTGTGTGGCGTCTGCTAGCTGAACATCTGCATGGCTGTCAAGGTAATAAATAGAATTACAAATGCATTAACTATTCCTCTTGCATTAGAACCGCACTAAATAATTCACGTAATTTTCAACCCTTTATTCTAGAAGGTTGCAAAACCTAATTAAAAGTGAGGAGCTGGTTCTTCATTTTACAAAGAAGCGTTGCTTCGTTCAAATTGGATGCGTGCTATAAAAAGAGAGTTTTATTTATTGATTTTTGGTTTACATATTAAAAGAGTATAAATGCAAGAGAGACTTGTATTAATAAAAAACCTTTCACAGGAGATGAGTGGCGATGTTCTCAGTAGTAGTCACTGTAGCTGAATAAAGAGACAGATGTTTAAAAATATATCTATTGACCTGTGAACCTCTACTCTCCTTCAGTGGCATATCTCAAAGGAATCTGCATCAGTATAGAGGAGCTATTTGGCCCTTCGATTCCATGCTGGCCCTTTAGCAAGATACAAACATACGGAATAGGAGCAGAAGTACCCTCAGAGAAAAGATTTCCATCTGTGTCCTAAAAATGTGACCCCCCAATTTTAAAAGTGTCCTCTGGTTCTGGACTAATCAACAAGAGGGAACATCTTCTCCACATCCACCTTGGAAAGACTTTTCAGGAACTTATATTCTTCATTCAAGTCACCCCTCCCTGTTCTTCTAACTCGAGTGGAAACAAGCCCAGACTGCCCAACCTATCATAAAACAACCCACTCATTCCATGCATTACCCCAATAGACCTCTTCCGAATTGCCTCCAATGCATTTACGCCCATCTATAAACAGAATGGTGTTTTGATTTAGTTATGGTTCAGGTCAGAAACTCCAAAGTATTTTGTGGAGCCCGGCTGGATCATAAGTTTTGTAATTTGAATTTGGCTAGGGTAAGCATGAGATGTTTCACTTCAGGTATGATTCAAATGACCCACTCGGGAGCTTTTGTCAAACAAAGTTTAGTTAAGAATATAGTTAATGTTTACAGTAAGGAAATTAGTAAGAACTTTTATCAATTACAAACAAGAAACAAACCAATCACTATATTGTATAACTCCGAATGAATATGTTCCAATTAAAACCAAAACCCATAGACAGCAAAAACTCTTCACAGGTTTAACACAGTACAGGCTACTGCTCACGTGATAATGGAAATTGAGTCCTTTGGTTGAAGTCTGCACTTCTCTGGATTCATTCCGAACAATTCGAAGACAAGACAGCTTCCCAAAACACCAGAGAGACTCTGTTCCATCCCCCAACAACAGCAAGTTTTCACCCTTCAGGAAAACAAGATCTTGTTTCCAGCTAACCAACAGAATTTTCAAAACAACAGGGAGAGAGGGAAAACACTTCTTTTCAGCTTGCTGTCCCTTCTAAAACTCAACTGCAGCTCAGAACTGAAATTAAAAACAACCCTTGTCACCTGACCTGCCCACAGTGTTTCTTTCTCCCAACATCAATCACCTCAGGCTGTGAGCATGATTTAAAAAAAATCTCTTAAAGGTGCACTAACCTCACAATTTTGATTTCCCCTTTATAAGCGGTGGCATATTTCCCAACCCCGCAGATTCGGTGTAATTTTTATGAATAACCCCACAGCAAACTTGGCATCAGGCAAACGCAAAGGGGTAGTTTATTTGCACACACTTAAACACACGAGGAGGGGTGCAACATTGCATCCTTTCTCACTTGTACAATAAGAAGGGGAACAGGGAAAGAAATATTTACAGGGCAAATCTACAGAATCAAAAAATGTTGTTTCATGTGATTCCAGAATCAATGTTGATGTATTCTTTCACAGAGGCCAGCAGCTTAAAGACTGATGCTGGATCATTCACTTTTCGCACAGAGGTGACTTCCATGATGGGATAGGCACATAGAGACAAAGGAGTCCTGTGGCCACTGGGACAGAGGTTCCAGTAAAAGCAGTGTAAATGGCGCCAGGACTGAACATTTTTCTTGAGCTAGATGGAAAGTGGCAGAGTGACTGACAGTAAAGTAAGACAGTGTTACAGGTTCCTCCATCTCAGGGATACTGTCACTCCCTCCTGTCCACTTTCACTTTGACAAAGGATATTTATTCCTTTGTCTGGATTCTTGAGATTGTTACTGCTCCAAACGTTAAGAATTTCGAAGGAGGTTGCAGGGCCCTTTGTCCTAGCAGACTCGTAGTCTCCATTGGCTAGGTCTGGCAGAGGGTGGCCTTTGTATAATTCCTGTTGAATATTTTCATAGAACCCTTACAGTGCAGAAGCAGGCCACTCAGCCCATTGAGTCAGCACCGACCCTCTGAAAGAGCATCTTATCCAGGCCCTATCCTTGTAACCCCACACATTTCTCCTGCTAATCCCTCTAACCTAAACACCTTGGGAGACTAAGGGGCAATTTAACATGGCCAATCCACCTAACCTGCACATCTTTGGACTGTGGGAGGAAACTGGAGCACCCGGAGGAAACGCACGCAGACATGGGGAGAATGTGCAAAATCCACACAGACAGCGACCCAAGACCAGAATTGAACCCGGATCCCTGGTGCGGTGAGGCAGCAGTGCTAACCACTGTGCCATTGTGCCGCCCTATGATCTCTGCAGCCCACAGGGGGCCATTAGCATCTCTTCCAAGATAATGTGGTGTCAGGTCCTCAGAAATTGCCAGCAAGTTCCACTTGTTCAGGGTTCTGGGCAGACATAGCTTCTGCATTTTTAAAGTCTTTATCCAGTTTTTAAAATTTCAGGAAGTAGCCATGTTGATGTATATAATAAATCCTTCCAGGATGTTGCCTGGTCTGGAGGGTATTAGCTATGAGGAGAGGTTGGGTAAACTCGGTTTGTTCTCACTGGAACGACGGAGGTTGAGGGGTGACCTGATAGAGGTTTACAAGATTATGAATGGCATGGACAGAGTGGATAGTCGGATGCTTTTTCCTAGGGTAGAAAAGTCAAGTACTCGGGGACATAGGTTTAAGGTGCGTGGGGAAAAGTTTAGAGGAGATGTGCAAGGCAAGTTTTTTATACAGAGGGTGGTGAATGTCTGGAACGCGCTGTGCGGGGAGGTGGTGGGAGCAGGTACAATAGTGAGGTTTAAGGCGCAACGAGACGAATACATGAATAGGATGGGAATTGAGGGATATGGACTCCATAAGTGCATATGGTTTTAGTTCAGTCGGGCATCATGATTTGGAGGGCCAAAGGGCCTGTTCCTGTGCTGTACTGTTCTTTGTATATATTTCATAAAAGTTTTGTCTCCACGACACCAGTCTGTACACAGCTAGATCCCACAGACAGCAATATAATCACCACTTTAAAGACTAATGTGGCTCAAGTTTATTAGCAAAGTGGTTGAAAGCCAGTTCATGTTCAGGAAACTGACCTGGCTTCAGTGTATCCCTTACAATATTGAAATATTGTTCCTTTTCTAATCTTTTTAATGGCTGTAGGTTGTTAGCCATGGCTCTCAGTGGATTCAAGTTCCAACTCCATGAGAGTTGACCCCTGAACCCAGGCTGACAGACCCTGGAGACACTGGGGATCAGCCGTCAAAAAAACGTCAGACCCGGTCCGTCTGTCCTCTGGCTGGATGTACGTTTAAAGTTTTTTTTTTATTAGTGTCACAAGCAGGCTTACATTAACATTGCAATGAAGTTACTGTGAAAATCCCCTAGTCGCCACACTCCGGCACCTGTTCGGGTCAATGCACCCTGACCAGCACATCTTTCAGAGATGATCCGATGGCACCGCAGCAGAGAGCAGGGCAGTTCGCCCTGAACGCCCTGACTGATAATTACCCCTCAACCAACATCACCAGAACAGATGATCGGACCATTCATTTGATTGCTGTTTATTGCAGCTTGCTGTACGCAGTTTGGCTGCTCCATTACTACAATATTTGATTTGATTTGATTTATTATTGTCGCATATATTAGCAGACAGTGAAATGTATTGTTTCTTGAGCGCTATACAGACAAAGCATACCGTTCATAGAGAAGAAAAAGAGAGAGTGCAGAACGTACTGTTACAGTCATAGCTAGGGTGTAGAGAAAGATCAACTTAGTGCAAGGTAGATCCATTCAAAAGTCCGACGGCAGCAGGGAAGAAGCTGTTCTCGAGTCGGTTGGTGCGTGACCTCAGACTTTTGTATCTTTTTCCCAACTAAAAGCAAAGTACTAAAAATTACTAAATACTAAAAACAGCATTTCATTGGCTACGCAACGCAGTGGGATGTCCTGATTTTTAGAAAATGTAATATTCATCTTTTTATCTCGAGGGAGTTCTTCGCTTCAATAAATTGACGCAACACTAGCACCCTCTGCTGTTGGGATCAGCAAAAATCATTTTTATTCGCTGACAAAAGTTTTTGAAGCAAAGTTTATTTATTAGTGTCACAAGTTGGCTTACATTAACACTGCAGTGAAGTTACTGTGAAAATCCCCTAGTCACCACACTCCAACACCTGTTCGGGTACACTGAAGGAGAATTTAGCATAGCCAATGCACCTAACCAGCACGTCTTTCAGACTGTGGGAGGAAACCGGAGCACCCGGAGGAAACCCACGCAGACATGGGGAGAACGTGCAAACTCCACACAGACAGTGACCCAAGCTGGGAATTGAACCCGAGTCACTGGCGCTGAGAGGCAGCAGTGCGAACCACTGCGCATCTCACAAATTGTCCATATTTGATCTAACATTTATAGAGAATTTGTGATTGGGAATTCAAAGGTGGGGTTCCTTGGGGTCTCGGCAGCTGTCAATGTAAAAGCCCAGAATTCAATCAACCAGCCAATAAAATTGACCCCAGATGAACTGGTGTCAGGACAACATTTTAAGCTTCATGATTACTTCAGCAGTCTACATTAATATCACATACTTAACACAATAGGTTAGATGATAAAAGTTATTTTTTAAGGTATGACATAATGGAGGAATGTGAGTTAGAGAACCATGGGGATGGAATTCCAGAACCTGGGATTTCTGCAACTGAAGGCATGTCCCACAGATGCACAGGGGGATACATAGGCACAGATACCTCAGAGAGTTGTGGGTGTGGAGGAGGTTACAATCACAGGGAGGGCGGCGCCATGGAGGGATTTGAAAATATGGACGAGGATTTTAAAGTCGAGACGTTGCCTGACCCCGAGGCAATGCATTTTGCAGATTGGTACAGGGTAGAATGTGAGGCTAGTCTGGAGTGCGTTGGAATAGAGTCGAGAGATACAGCAATCATCAAATCTAAAACAGAAACTTACATTTGTATTGTGCCTTTGACGTGTAAAAAAATCCCAACATGTTTATCAATGCTTCCATCAATAAATTAATTAGACATTGCTCTGATGACCACAAAAGCCCCGGGATCATCTCCCCATGGGCTTCCCAGAATACCAGCTGCCTTACTGAGCAAGTGGAGGCTCGTCCAATGGCAAGCAGCCAGCCACCTGTAACTTTACCCCGACTGGGGCTGTAGGTCCCAAGCTGAAGATTACTGGACTGTAGGCCATAGGAGCAGCCCCTTGGTGCCCATTAAAGGTGACAGGAAACTGGCATTTACTGAATTACTACATACACCAAAGGTGGAAGTGTCGCCTGGGTGGGGAGACGCGTTTAGGTGCATGAATGGCCAAATGTTTGACTTTTTTGTGGAAATCCAATTTTCCTCCACAATCCCGTCACCATCGTGCTATTTTCCTCTGGCCTTTTGTGGGTTGGGAATTGCCTTGCGTGAAAAACACCCCCCCACCCCCACAGAAATCACCCCCACCCCTGCTGAAACCACCCCACTGCTGCTGAAATTGCCCCCCACCCCCATTGAAATCACCCCCTGCAGAAATCACTCCCACCCCCTACAGAAATCGCCCCCACTCCCGCTGAAACTGCCCCCCACCCCCACTGAAATCACCCTCCACCCCCCACTGAAACTGCCCCCCACTGAAATCATCCTCGCTGAAATCAGCCCCACCCCCGCTGAAACCACCCCCACTGAAATCACCCTTCATCCCCGCTGAAATCACCTCGCAGTCACCTGATCAAGGAGCAGCACTCTGAAATCTCGTGATTCCAAATAAACCTGTTGAAGTTTAACCTGGTGTTGTGAGACTTCTATAAAACATAAGAGCACTGAGGTTATGTTGAACTTGTCTAAGACACTAGGTTGGCCTTGGTTGGAGCACTGCATCCTGGTCTGGATGCTGAACTTTGAGGGATCTGAAGTGATCAGAGAGGATGCAGAAAAGATTCACAAGAATGGTTTCAGGAATGAGGAATTTTGGGTTGGAAGAGAGATTGGAGAAATTGGGACAGTTTTCCTTGAAGAAGGTCGATAGGGGATTTGATAGAGGTTTCAAAATCATGAGATTCCTGGACAGTCATGATGTGGAGATGCCGGCGTTGGACTGGGGTGAACACAGTAAGAGTTTTCACAACACTAGGTTAAAGTCCAACAAGTTTATTTGGTAGCAAATACCATTAGCTTTTGGAGCGCAGCTCCTTCGTCAGATGGAGTGGAAATGTGCTCTCAAACAGGGCACAGAGACACAAAACCAAGTTACAGAATACTGATTAGAATGCGAATCCCTACAACCAACCAGATCTTAAAGATACAATGTGTATCATTGTCCCCCCCCCACCCCACCACCCTCCCCCCCCCACCCCACCACCCCCCAACCCACCACCCCCCTGCCACCCCCCCACCCCACCACCTCACCACCCGCCCCCCCACCCCCCCCACCCCCCCACCCGCCCCCCCACCCCCCCACCCCCCCCCCCCCCCCCCCACACTTAATGCGAGGTAAGTCCATTCAAAAGTCTGATGGCAGCAGGGAAGAAGCTGTTCTTGAGTCGATTGGTACGTGACCTCTGACTTTTGTATCTTTTTCCCGACGGAAGAAGGTGGAAGAGAGAATGTCCGGGGTGCGTGGGGTCCTTAATTATGCTGGCTGCTTTGCCGAGGCAGCGGGAAGTGTAGACAGTGTCAGTGGATGGGAGGCTGGTTTGTGTGATGGATTGGGCTACATTCACGGCCTTCTGTAGTTTCTTGCGGTCTTGGGCAGAGCAGGAGCCATACCAAGCTGTGATACAACCAGAATGAATGCTTTCTATGGTGCATCTGTAAAAGTTGCTGAGAGTCATAGTTGACATGCCAAATTTCCCTAGTCTTCTGAGAAAGTGGAGGTGTTGTTGGGCTTTCTTAACAACAGTGTGGGCATGGGGGGACCAGGACATGTTGTTGGTGATCTGTACACCAAAATACTTGAAGCTCTTGACCCTTTCTACTTCGTCCCCATTGATGTAGACAGGGGCATGTTCTCCTTTACGCTTCCTGAAGTCAATGACAGTCTCCTTCGTTTTGTTGACTTTGAAGGAGAGATTATTGTTGCCACACCAGCATATCCAACCTCTCTTCATAACTTAAGTGTTCCATCCCAGGCAACATCCTGGTGAATCTCCTCTGCACACCCTCCAGTGCGTTCAAGTCCTTCCAGTTGCTGACACTGAATCTCCTGCTGCCATTGACATCTCCTCTGGATCCAGCTTTGATTTCTCATTCCCATTGTCATCACCTTTGGCCTTGCACCCTCATGTTTTAGTCCTTTAATCTCTCCTTTCCCCAACCAGTCTCAGATTTTTCCTTTTCTTCCCTTCTCGCCCCCTCTTCCTGTCTCTACATTTTGCTGAAAACCCTGTCACGTCTCTTTTTCCCACTCTAATCAAAGTTCATCAGTCTGAAACATTAACTCTGTTTCTCTCTCCACAGATGCTGCCAGATCTGCTGAGTGTTTCCAGCATTTTCTGTTTTTTATTGCATATCTCCCTACCTCAGCTGTATGTCTCTGTTTTGTGCCGAGTTGCAGATTGAGGAGATGGAATGTTCCTTTATCCTAACTCTGCAAACAATGCAGCTGAATTTAATCTGCGCAGCCCATTGCGTGTTCTGATGTTCGTTACCCTCCTGTACGCGTTAAATTACTTCCAGCACTCAAAAGTATTTTTTAGATTGTGTAAAACTGGCCGCCTCCTGTTTGTTTGCCTTGCACGCTTCCAATTATTCATAAATCCAACAGGTTTATGAGACACTTTTATAAGATCCTGAAGTGACTTCACAGGGTGGGAGCTGGAAGGATCTTTTCCCATGTGGGAGAGACTAGAACCAGGGCACACAGTTTAAAAATAAGAGGGTCTTTCAACTACAACTGAGATGAGAAGACATTTTTTCTCTCAGAGGATTGTGAATCTTTGGAACTCTCTTCCCCAGAGAGTGGTGCAGGCAGCGTCGATTAATATATTTCTTTTAAGTTTATTTATTAGTGTCACAAGTAGGCTTACATTAACACTGCAATGAAGTTACTGTGAAAATCCCCTAGTTGCCACACTTCGGCGCCTGTTCGGGTACACTGAGGGAGAATTTAGCATGGCCAGTCCACCCTAACCTGCACGTCTTTCGGACTGAGGGAGGAAACCGGAGCACCCGGAGGAAACCCACACGGGCACGGGGAGAATGTGCGGACTCCACACAGACAGTGGCCCAAGCCGGGAATCGAACCTGGGTCCCTGGCGCTGTAAGGCAGCAGTGCTAACCACCGTGACACCGTGCCGCCCCATTAAGGCAGAGGTAGATAGATTCTTGACTAACAAGGGAGTCAAACTGGAGTTGAGGCAACAATCAGATCAGCCATGGTCTTATTGAATAGCGGAGCAGGCTCGAGGGGCCAAGTGGCCTCCTCCTGCTCCTAATTCATATGTTCATATGTACTTGCTTCCTGCAGAATGAACGTTGTGAGAAACCTGTTGTAGTGCCTCGTAATACTCTGGATATTAAATGTTGTAACCATGGTACTGAAGAATCTTGCTTCAGACACCATGAAGTAGGCTTCGTAGTTTTGACTATATTAATAGCAAGTCTTTATTAACAACTCATAACTATATACATACTTACATAGAGGGTACGTGTATGGGGCTGATTCAATCCTAGGCCACTACACCGTCCTGTCCTTCTCTGGACTGACCCTGGCTCTGGGTCATGTGCCTTCTTACATCACTGTGTGGGTGGTACTGTAGTCAGTCCCACATTAACCCTGTATATACCAGACCCAATTACAACAGGTACCTTTGATAAAACATTATTTTCATTTTGGATAATTGTGAGGGATAGTTTTTTAAAAATTCATTTATGGGATGTGGGCTTTGCTGGCTAGGCCAGCATTTATTGCCAATCCCTAATTGCCCTCAAGAAGGTGGTGGTGAGCTGCCTTCTTGAACCGCTGCAGTCCATATGGTGTAGGTACACTCACAGTGCTGTTAGGAAGGGAGTTCAGGATTTTGACCCAGAGACAGTGAAGGAACGGCCGATATATTTCAAAGTCAGGAAGGTGAGTGACTTGGAGGGGAACTTGAATCATAGAGTCACTACAATGCAGAAGGAGGCCATTTGGCCCATTGAGACTGGACCGACTCTCCGACAGAGCCCACCGACTCTCCACCTGTACCACCTTGCTGCCCATATAATGCATGAGAAAAGGTTGAGGCATTGTTGTGGAGAATGCACCAGGGACAATCCCGCATGTGCTAATAATTTCACTAATCAATTTAAGATTATCAGTTTGGTTTGCAATGTAGCTCAATAAAGCTTACCAGAAGCTACATATATTCATACGCAGCCAAAAGGAACATGTCCAGGCATTGTGCCTTTTTGAAATATGTGTGAGGGGACAATGATAATGTCTCAACCAATCAGAGTTGGCTTGCCAACCAATCAGCATCCTTTTCTCCTGCACTGGCTGCCTCACAGCGCCAGGGACCTGGGTTCGATTCCCAGCTCGGGTCACTGTCTGTGCGGAGTTTGCATGTTCTCCCCGTGTCTACGTGGGTTTCCTCTGGGTGCTCTGGTTTCCTCCCACAGTCCGAAAGACGTGCTGGTTAGGTGTATAGGTCATGCTAAATTCTCCCTCAGTGTACCCGAACAGGCACTGGAGTGTAGCAACTCGGGGATGTAGGCAGGGGCATGTTCTCCTTTACGCTTCCAAAAGTCGATGATAATCTCCTTTGTTTTGTTGACATTGAGGGAGAGATTATTGTTGCTGCACCAGTTCACCAGATTCTCTGTCTCATTCCTGTTCTCTGTCTCGTCATTGTTTGAGATCTGACCCACTATGGTGATGTCGTCAGCAAACTTGAAAATCGAATTGGAGGAGAGTGATCAGTTTCCTGATTTTTCCCTTCCCAGTGATTCATAGCTGAAGGATTGAAGCAGGGATTACGCTGCCACGTTGTGTTGTACCACAGTACGGAGCAATAATAATACATAAGTGTCTGTTGTGTTAAGTATGAACTGTTTTTTAAAATCACTTTTCTTCCCATGAGTTGCTGGTCATTTTATTAATTCCAGATGCAGTTTCAGCTAATGCACGTTGGCCGGCAATGCTGATTGGCTGATAGAGAGCTAACTCCAACATCAGCAGGGTATATCACACAGAATGCAATAATTAGGAGGAGGCCATTCAGCCCCTCGAGCCTACTCTGCTGTTCAATAAGATCATGGCTGATCCGATTGTGGCCTCAGCTCCACCTGCCTGATCCCATAATCTTTGACTCCATCGTAACTCAAAAATCAGCCTAACTCAGCCTTGAATACACCCAATGATTCACAGCCTCCACTGCTCTCTGGGGGAGAGAATTCTTTGGAACTGTGACGGAAGGTACAGAAAAATGAGGCGGAGTGTTTATGTTACTGCAGTTGCTGGAACTTTCACCCATGTCTTTGTTACCTCCAAACTTGACTGTTGGGGTGATCTCTCACCCTCCACCAATATTAATCTTGAGCTCATTCCATCTCCGCTGCCCGTATCCGAATTTACACCAGGTCGCGTTCATGGTCATCAATAGATTCTTAATTCCAGATATTTTTTATTGAATTCCTGGAACCCATTTTGTTGTGTGACCCCCTGGTTATGCAGTGCCTCAATTCTAAAGTTCTCACTCATGCTTTTATATCCCACCATGGTCTTTACCCACTGTGCCTCTGATTTAATGTTCAATAAGGCACATCTGCAACCTCCTTCAGCCCTAAAACCCTCTCTGATTCTCCAATCCTCTGGCTCTTCCCTGCCTCTAACCTCTCCACCATTGGTAGCCCTGCCTTCAGCTGACTGAGCCCGATATAAGCTCTGGAATTTCCTCCCTGAGCCTCGAGCCTCTCTGCCTCCTCAAGATGTTCCTTAAAACCTACCATTCTGACAAAGTTTTCAGACCCAATATTCAATGACACGGAGTCTAATGTGATCTGATGCATTCTTATCTCGGGGACATTTTCCTATGTTAAGGTACTATTTAAATGCTAGTGGTTGCAATGGCCTAGTGGTATTATCGCTAGACTATTAATCCAGAAACTCAGCTAATGTTCCGGGGACCCGGGTTCGAATCCCACCACTGCATGGAATTTGAATGATGGATGGTGGAATTTGAATTCAATAAAAAATATCTGGAATTAAAAATCTACTGATGACCATGAAACTGTCGGAAAAACCCATCTGGTTCACTAATGCCCTTTAGGGAAGGAAATCTGCCATCCTTACCTAGTCTGGCCTGCATATGACTCCAGAGCCACAGCAATATGGTTGACTCTCAATTGCCCTCGGACAACTAGGGATGGGCAATAAATGCTGGCCCAGCCAGCGACGCCCATGTCCCATGAATGAATTTTTTAAAAGCTCTGAAACGAGATATAGATAGCACGATACTGGGAGCCATCAGACATCACAGAAACAACTTGTTGCATGAATGCATTAAAAAGCTCCAGCGTAACCTTGGAAAATTTGTTCTATAAACATAATCATGGGGCGGCACGGTGGCACAGTGGTTAGCACTGCTGCCTCACAGTGCCAGGGACCCGGGTTCAATTCCGGCCTCGGAATTGTGCGGAGTGTGGAGTTTGCACATTTTCCCTGTGTCTGCGTGGGTTTCCTCCGGGCGCTCCGGTTTCCTCCTACCCTCCAAAGATGTGCAGGTTAGGTTGATTGGCCATGCTAAATTGACCCTGGTGTCAGGGGGATTAGCAGGGTAAATGTGTGGGGTTACGGGAATAGGGCCTGGGTGGCATTGTGGTCGGTGCAGACTCGATGGGCCGAATGGTCTCCTTCTGCACTGTAGGGATTCTATGATTCTATGAACCATTCACCTATAATTCAGGAGGTGAATGGAGGTAACAGCCTCCTTTAGGTATTTAATGCAGACGCTTGTATTTTTAAAAAATTTGTGACCAACTGGTCCAGGTGGAGGGGGGGGGCGGAAGGAGCCTCACGTGGGAAGCTTTGAAAAGTTAGCTTCACAATAGGCGCCCGGCCATCTCATTTGGAGAAGCAGATGAGAAGCAGATGGTTTGGTGGCTTCAGGAACATTCATCATCGCAGCATAAAATGGTACAGCTGTGGCCTCAGCGACTGAGCAGTGAGATGTTCCAGACCATCTCTGCTGAGCCCTTTTAAGTGGTTTGATGGCTAAGCTCAGTAGCTTGCCACGCTGCTTTGAGTTAGTTGGTTTGGAAGAAGAGCTTGTTGCATGTCTTGGAATCGGTCGGGCTCACGGAGCACTGCAAGTGCTTTCCCTCCAACTCCCTCATTATCCACCTTCCATTATCTCCACTCATGTTAACCCAGCTGGTGAGTGTGCCAGTCTGGAAGGTAAATGTTGGCAGATAAAGTTTATAAGGTTAGGGGGAATTTTTCTCCGAGTAGATTTGATTTTAATGAGGTGTTTTTAATCTCAATATTTGAAAAATGTGAACGCGTTGTTCCCGTACCGGGCTCACTTTATGATTCTCTCACTCTTTTTGGATAAGCTTTGGATCTTGTGTCACACATGGTGTTAATCTTCTGCTTATTGGTTCAATACGGATCTGACCAAACATTTGGTCTGAATTATAAAGCTGAGCTGCCCTCACAGCTGGAATTCTCCTCATTCCTGCAGATTCCAGATCAGATGTTGGGAGTGTTCCGAGTTCAGAAAGGAGACTAACTAGACAGGACGTTTCAGAACATCCACATTCAAATTCGATCCTCTCAGTTCAAAGAACAATTGTGTCGGCGGGGGGCTGGGAGAATGCAGATGTCTCAACACAAACAATGGCAAAAGTTATGATATATTTCTGTGTTAAAACAAAAAGAAAGCTGGAAGGGAATTGAAAAGCTTTGGTGCACAAATCATAGAATCATAGAATCCCAACAGTGCAGAAGGAGGCCATTCAGCCGATTGAGTCTGCACCCACCACAATCCCACCCAGACCCTATCCCTGTTACCCCACGTATTTACCCTGCTGACCTTCCTGACACTAAGGGGCAATTTAGCATGGCCAATCCACCTAACCCGCACATCTTTGGACCATGGGAGGAAACCGGAGCACCCGGGGAGAACGTGCAGACTCCACACAGATAGTGACCTGAGGCCGGAATTGAACCCGGGTCCCTGGCGCTGTGAGGCGGCAGTGCTAACCACTGTGCCACCGTGCCACCCCAAAACATACACCCCAGATAGGACTCGAACCCACAATCCCTGGCTTCGGAGGCCAGTGCCTTATTCTTTAGGCCACTGCGGCTACACTTGATCATGTCTGGTCATTATCAGTTTCTGGTTGTGGGATCTTGCTGTGTGCAAATTAGCTGCTGTGTTTCTTACCTCACAACAATCACTACACTTCAAAAATACTTCATTGACTTTAAAGTGCTTTGAGACATTCAGAAGTTGTGAAAGGTGCTATATAAATGTATTTCTTCCTCTCCTGAGTTTTTCTTCAAGTAAACTAAAGTAAAAGTAAAGTTTATTTATTAGTGAGAAAGACCATAAAGAAATAAAAGGTAGAGAACAGTAAAAAACAATATAAAATAGAATGAAAACAAAGGGGTGGAGGTGGGGTAGAGCAAATCATCTGAAGTTGTTGAATTTGATGTTGAGACCGGAAGGCTGTAAAGTGCCGAGCCGGAAGATGAGATGCTGTTCCTCCAGTTTGCGTTGAGCTTCACTGGAACATTGCAGCAGGGCCAAGGACAGACATGTGGGCATGGGAGCAGGATTGGGTGTTAAAATGGCAGCAACCGGAAGGTCAGGGTCCTGATTGCGCACAGACTGAAGGTGCTCAGCAAAGCGGTCACCCAGTCTGCGCTTGGTCTCTCCGATGTAGAGGAGACCACATTGGGAGCAGCGAATGCAATAGACCAAATTGAAAGAGGTGCCAGTGAAACACTGCTTAACCAGGAATGAATGTTTTGGGCCTTGGATGGTGAGCATGGAAGAGGCAAAGGGACAGATGTTACACCTTCTGTGATTGCATGGGAAGGTGCCAAGGGTGACGGGAGAGGTGTTGGGTATAGTGGAGAAATGGACTAGGTTATCCCGGAGGGAATGGTCTCTGCGGAATGCTGACAGAGGGAGTGAAGGGAAGATGTGTTTGGTGGTGGCATCACGCTGGAGTTGGCGAAAATGGCGGAAGATTATGCTTTGCGTGCGGAGGCTGGTGGGGTGAAATGTGAGAACAAGGGGTCTATCCTTGTTCTGGGAGGGAGGGAGGGGAGGGGATGAGGGTTGTGGCAGAGGAGATGGACCGCACACTGTTGAGGGCCCTGTCGACAACTGTAGATGAGAATCCACGGTTGAGGAAGAAGGAGCCCATATTAGAAGCACTACTTTGGAAAGTAGCTTCATCGGAACAGATGCGATGGAGGCGAAGGAGCTGAGAGAAAGGGATGGAGTCCTTACAGGATGTAGGGTGTGAAGAGCTGTAGTCCAGATTGCGAGGAGAGAGCTGTGGGGGTGGATGGAGGGCCAGAGATTGCAAGGAGGGAGCGGTGGGGGTGGATGGAGGGCCAGAGATTGCGAGGAGGGAGCTGTGGGGGTGGATGGAGGGCCAGCAGTTGATGGAGATGGGAGGGAGTGACAAAGATGTCATGGACAAAGAGACAAAGGGAATGTAAATGGTGGTGATCAAGGCTGAGAAGGGAGTCAATAGCGGCACATTAATGGATCGGAATGTGCTAATGGCAGAACAAAGGGAAGCAGAGTGTTAAAGGACAACCTGGAACAGGTCACAGATGGTCCGAGCGGGATGGGGGGGGGGGGGGGGGGGGGGGGGGGGGGGGGGGGGGGGGGGTGGGGGGGGGGGGGGGGAGAGCAGTCAGTGATAAGGAATAAAGATGGAAAGTGAGATTTAAAATATTGAAAAATGTAACAATGGAAGAAATGAAGATAAATTAAAAAATAAATGAAATAACTTAGTGGAAATGGGATGAAGGCAGAGAGAGGAGTTTATGCTCGGAAGTTGTTGAACTCAAGATTGAGTCTGGAAGGCTGTAACGTGCTTAATCGGAAGATGAGATGTTAATCCTCTAGATTGTGTTGGGTTTCACTGGAACATCGCAAAAGGCCAAGGATGACATGTAATTTTCTTGCAGTTCTGTACAGAAGGTAAACTAAATTCTGTGCCATTTGTCTCCGACTGTATTTTATTTTTGAACATATTGGCACCAGTGTTTCTAATAAATTTATTTGGAACTTACTGGGCTGAAAAATGGCAAATGGAGTTTAACCCTGATAAATGTGAGGTGATTCATTTTGGTAGGACTAATTTAAATGTGGATTACAGGGTCAAAGGTAGGGTTCTGAAGACTGTGGAGGAACAGAGAGATCTTGGGGTCCATATCCACAGATAGTCAGACACTTTAGGAACATTTAAGCGGTTATTGGATAGGCACATGGAGCACACCAGGATGATAGGGAGTGGGATAGCTTGATCTTGGTTTCAGGTAAAGCTCGGCACAACATCGTGGGCCGAAGGGCCTGTTCTGTGCTGTACTGTTCTATGTTCTATGTTACAACATCATTACAAAATACCGAACAGGACATTTCTGTAAGAGCTTCAGAGACCATTCGCAAAGCTGCAATGTATAATGCTGGATTGTGCTCTCTCAGTTAATCTGTTTGGACAATGGCTTTGTAATTTCAAAACCATCCTTGTAATAAGTGAACCGTTTACTCATTCAGGTTGATTGTCCTCCATGTATTCTCCTTATGACCTGGAGTAAGTCATTAGTTAGATTTCTATTAGTCCCTCAGTACTAAAGCTGCATAGAAAGTGTTCAATGTAAAGCTGATTGCAGGGAGACATTCCCAATTAATTCTATTCTATTGAGCTCCAATGGATCGAGCCCTTCCCAATTACTCCTATTGTATGGACTGGACGTTTTGGGATGTCCAGAGGCCATTGTCGGTATTGTGTAAATGCGACTTCTTTCTTCAACTTTCACACTGTGCTCCCTCAGGATTACTCGGCTTCCTCTCACTGAGCACCGTGTAGTAGGACTGAGATTGAAAGCGGTTTTGGGATTCTAATAGACTCAACAGGTCAAATTATTATAGAGATGTGACCAGCAAAGCGAGTAGAACAGTCAAAACTATAGACGACAACATAGAATAGTGAAGAGGCCACTCGGGCCTCCGAACCTGCCCCCACTGCCCACCCCCCATTCCATTGGATAATGGCTGATGCTAGGTGAGTTGTTAATTTTAAACATGGATTGATTTTATTTTGTTAGTCAAGTGTATTAAAGGGTTAATTTAAATGGTAAAAAATTGCAGCATGCTGCTGTGCAGAGGGACCTGGGTGTCCTTGCGCAAGAATCACAAAGAGTTGGTTTGCAGGTGCAGCAGGTAATTAAGAAGGCAAATGAAATTTTGTCCTTCATTGCTAGCGGGATGGAGTTTAAAAACAGCAAGGTTATGTTGCAGCTGTATAAGGTGCTGGTGAGGCCACACCTGGAGTACTGTGTACAGTTTTACTTGAGAAAGGATATACTGGCAATAGAGGAGATTCACTAGGTTGATTCTGGAGTTGAGAGGGTCGGCTTATGAGGAGAGACTGAGTAGACTGGGGCTATACTCATTGGAATTTAGAAGAATGAGGGGAGATCTTATAGAAACGTATAAGATTATGAAAGGAATAGATAAGATAGAAGCAGGGAAGTTGTTTCCACTGGCGGGTGAAACTAGAACTAGGGGGCATAGCCTCAAAATAAGGGGGAGCAGATGTAGGACTGAGTTGAGGAGAAACTTCTTCACACAAAGGGTTGTGAATCTGTGGAATTCCCTGCCCAGTGAAGCAGTTGAGGCTACCTCATTGAATGTTTTTAAGGCAAGGATAGATAAATTTTTGAACACTAAAGGAATTAAGGGTTATGGTGAGCGGGTGGATAAGTGGAGCTGAGTCCACAAAAAGATCAGCCATGATCTTATTGAATGGCGGAGCAGGCTCGAGGGCCAGATGGCCTACTCCTGCTCCTAGTTCTTATGTTTAATGGGAGAAAATCCCAATTGAGTGATGGAGAATCAGTTTGCTTTCCAATCAGTTTGGCTAAGGTGGTTTGCTGGGAAGATGGATGTATTGGAATCACCCTAGAATCCCTACAGTGCAGAAGGAGGCCATTTGGCCCATCAACTCTGCACTGATGCTTTGACAGAGCATCGTACCAGGTCTATCCCTGTAACCCCATGTGTTAACCCACTAATCCCTCTAACCTACACATCTTGGGTGGGACAATAAGGGGCAATTTAGCATGGCCAATTAACCTAGCCTACACATCTTTGGAATGTGGGAGGAAACCGCAGACCCACACAGACACAGGGAGAACGTGCAAACTCCACATAGATGGTCATCCGAGGCCAGAATTGAACCCGGGTCCCTGGCGCTGTGAGGCAGCAGTGCTCACCACTGGGCCACCATGTTGATGTTGGTCAGCCAATGGTGGGGCGGGGTGATTGGAGGTAGTAGCTCATGTGACGAAAACTCCAGAGTTGGCATCCCTAACTGCAAGTCAGCTCTATAGAAAAAGATTATGATCATGAGAATTAATTTTCCCAGAAAACCAAAGCTCAGGATTTTGAATAGGAAAATGGCAAATAAGAAAATGGGAGCTACCCAGTGGAGATTTGTGAAGGGCTGTTTGGATTGGCTGTGGAGGAATGCAGCATGATCAACTCACACCCCCGATATCCTAACTGGTGATAAATTAGTAGCTCTGTTACTCTTTAAATACATTTCTGTGTTTGTATTTTGATTGTTCTTGTCCCCTGGCCAGTTAGACTCTGATTGTGAAAGATTTGTTCAGGTCCCGCTTGTAATCCAGCATATTAAATAGTTCAAATGACAAGTTCTCCTCTCTCTGTTACCTCGTCAAATAATTCAATAAGATTGGTTGCGCAAGAATTTTCCTTTCAAAAATCACATCGAATATTCACTATTATATTTTTGGTTTTTAGATATCTTCTTCCTTCAGCAGGGATCACATTATTTTTCTTGTTATCGATGTTAAACTGACTGGTCTATGGTTCCCGAGAGATGCTCCACCTTCATTTCTTAATCATAGCTATAATGTCAGCTTCCCACCAATCCCTTGGCAATACATTGTTTTCTGATGCATTATTAATCGTGTAAAGTTGTATCTCTGCTATCTCGTCCCGAGATTCTTTTAGAATCGAGGATCGAATCTGTCTGGATCATGGATTTTATCATCTTTTGAGTTTATATTTCTCCTCATAAATTTTAAATGCTGTTGTGTACTTTCCAATCTCGCCCTCCAATAGCACATTCACAATGTCCTCTGTCTCCCTGGTAACGGAAGGTGCAAAAGAATCGTTACGAGGATGTGGCCAGAACTCCCAGGTTTTGCCTATCAGTTGGACAGAGGAAAAGAGTTGGAAGGGGACTTGTGAACGTAAGAAATAGGAGCAGGAGTAGGCCATTCAGCCCATCGAGCCTGCTCTGCCATTCAACAAGATCATGGCTGATCTTCCACTCCAATTCCACTTGCCAATCCTGCCAAATGGAAGGGATCCCAGTAACAGCTCAACTGTCTTTCTAGGCATGAGGCCCAATCCTCTGTCTTTTAGCATCTGTTTCCCGTCACTTCTGTTTGAAGATGGTAAAAAATCCACAAATAAAGGATGGGAGGGTAGAATGCCGTCACACACTCTGTGAGAATGAGTGATATGTGGGTCTTTCAATTCCAGCCTGTCTAGACCAACAGGAAAGAGGGTGTCATCTGCTCTTCATTCACTGCCATGTTATCGCAACGACTAGACCCAACCTAATTTGCCCAGCGACCTACAGCATATATTTCACAGCATTGTGTTCACTTTCTGTGACAAAACCTGAGAAACATGCTCCTGATTTACAGTCGATATGGGAGTGTGTGTGTGTGTATAAATGTACAGGTGTGCTGTGTGTGTGTATAAATGTACAGGTGTGCTGTGCGTGTGAGTATAAATGTACAGGTGTGCTGTGTGTGTGTATGTACAGGTGTGCTGTGTGTGTGTATAAATGTACAGGTGTGCTGTGTGTGTGTGTATAAATGTACAGGTGTGCTGTGTGTGTGTGTATAAATGTACAGGTGTGCTGTGTGTGTGTATAAATGTACAGGTGTGCTGTGTGTGTGTATGTACAGGTGTGCTGTGTGTGTGTATAAATGTCCAGGTGTGCGGTGTGTGTGTGTATAAATGTCCAGGTGTGCGGTGTGTGTGTGTATAAATGTCCAGGTGTGCTGTGTGTGTGTATAAATGTACAGGTGTGCTGTGTGTGTGTATGTACAGGTGTGCTGTGTGTGTGTATAAATGTCCAGGTGTGCGGTGTGTGTGTGTATAAATGTCCAGGTGTGCGGTGTGTGTGTGTATAAATGTCCAGGTGTGCGGTGTGTGTGTGTATAAATGTCCAGGTGTGTGGTGTGTGTGTGTATAAATGTACAGGTGTGCTGTGTGTGTGTATAAATGTCCAGGTGTGCTGTGTGTGTGTATAAATGTCCAGGTGTGCTGTGTGTGTGTATAAATGTACAGGTGTGCTGTGTGTGTGTGTGTATAAATGTACAGGTGTGCTGTGTGTGTGAATGTACAGGTGTGCTGTGTGTGTGTGAATAAATGTACAGGTGTGCTGTGTGTGTGAATAAATGTACAGGTGTGCTGTGTGTGTGTGTATAAATGTACAGGTGTGCTGTGTGTGTGTATAAATGTACAGGTGTGCTGTGTGTGTGTATAAATGTACAGGTGTGCTGTGTGTGTGTATGTACAGGTGTGCTGTGTGTGTGTATAAATGTACAGGTGTGCTGTGTGTGTGAATGTACAGGTGTGCTGTGTGTGTGTATAAATGTACAGGTGTGCTGTGTGTGTGTATAAATGTACAGGTGTGCTGTGTGTGTGTATGTACAGGTGTGCTGTGTGTGTGTATAAATGTACAGGTGTGCTGTGTGTGTGAATGTACAGGTGTGCTGTGTGTGTGAATGTACAGGTGTGCTGTGTGTGTGTATAAATGTACAGGTGTGCTGTGTGTGTGTGTATAAATGTACAGGTGTGCTGTGTGTGTGTATAAATGTACAGGTGTGCTGTGTGTGTGTATGTACAGGTGTGCTGTGTGTGTGTATAAATGTACAGGTGTGCTGTGTGTGTGAATGTACAGGTGTGCTGTGTGTGTGTATAAATGTACAGGTGTGCTGTGTGTGTGTATAAATGTACAGGTGTGCTGTGTGTGTGAATGTACAGGTGTGCTGTGTGTGTGTATAAATGTACAGGTGTGCTGTGTGTGTGTATAAATGTACAGGTGTGCTGTGTGTGTGTATGTACAGGTGTGCTGTGTGTGTGTATAAATGTACAGGTGTGCTGTGTGTGTGTGTATAAATGTACAGGTGTGCTGTGTGTGTGTATGTACAAGTGTGCTGTGTGCTGTGTGTGTGTATGTACAGGCGTGCTATGTGCGGCTCTCCACCCTATTTTCCTGACTTCTCTGCCCATGAAACCAGCCACCCTCATTGAATGATCCAGCAATATCTCCGTGATTCACATAAAACAAATTGTTTAGATGTGCAATGATTGTTCTTTCGATAAATACTGCAATCATTGAGAGTTTATGGGAACATCCCAGCAGCAGTAGCTTGGATTTACGCTGCAACTTCAACCGAAAATGTCACAGGTCCTCCACGGGGCGTTCCGTCACAATTACGCACCGCACCTTATGCGGAGATGTTGGGGGAGGTTGTGCAAAGCTGTGTCAAGGGAGATAGATTTTTAGGAGCAGCTTAAAAGGAAGGGAAATGTGTCGTGAGGGGATTCCAGAGTTCGGGGCCCAGGCAGCTGAAATCACAGCCGTAAATGGCGGAGCAACAAAACTTGGGAATGCGCAAGAGGCCACAGGGAGATAGTCATCGACTTCAGGAAACGTAGTGGCGGACGTGTCCCTGTCTACATCAACCGGGATGAAGTGGAAATGGTCGGGAGCTTCAGGTTTTTAGGTGTCCAACAACCTGTCCTGGTCCCTCCACACCGACGCTATAGTTAAGAAAGCCCCACCAATGCCTCTACTTTCTCAGAAGACTAAGGAAATTTGGCATGTCCGCTACGACTCTCACCAACTTTTACAGATGCACCATCGAAAGCATTCTTT
Organism: Mustelus asterias; assembly: GCF_964213995.1. Classification (NCBI taxonomy): domain Eukaryota; kingdom Metazoa; phylum Chordata; class Chondrichthyes; order Carcharhiniformes; family Triakidae; genus Mustelus; species Mustelus asterias. Next base: position 4,730,478 of record NC_135824.1, read on the forward strand.
CTGGATGTATCACAACTTGCTTTGGCTGCTGTTCTGACCAAGACCGCAAGAATCTACAAAGGGTTGTGAACGTAGCCCAGTCCATCACTCAAACCAGCCTCCCATCCATTGACACTGCCTACACTTCCTGCTGCCTCAGGAAAGCAGCCAGAATAATTAAGGGCCCCACGCACCCCAGACATTCTCTCTTCCACCTTCTTTCGTCGGGAAAAAGATACATTGAGATCACGTACTAACCGACTCAAGAACAGCTTCTTTCCTGCTGCTGTCAGACTTTTGAATGGACCCACCTTACATTGAGCTGATCTTTCTCTATACCTTAGCTATGACTGTAACAATATATTTTGCATCCTCTCCTTTCCTTCTCCCCTATGTACTCTATGAACGTTATGCTTTGTCTGTGTAGCATGCAAGAAACAATACTTTTCACTGTATTTTTTGATTTATTAGTGTCACATGTATTAATTTACAGTGAAAAGTATTGTTTCATGCGCGCTATACAGACAAACCATACCGTTCATAGAGAAGGAAACGAGAGAGTGCAGAATGTAATGTTACAGTCATAACTAGGGTGTAGAGAAAGATCAACTTAGTGTAAGGTAAGTCCATTCAAAAGTCTGACAGCAGCAGGGAAGAAGCTGTTCTTGAGTTGGTTGGTACGTGACCTCAGGCTTTTGTATCTTTTTCCTGATGGAAGAAGGTGGAAGAGAGAATGTCCGGGGTGCATGGGGTCCTTAATTATGCTGGCTGCTTTGCTGAGGCAGTGAGAAGTGTAGACAGAGTCAATGGATGGGAGGCTAGGTTGTGTGATGGATTGGGCTACATTCACGACCTTTTGTAGTTCCTTGCAGTCTTGGACAGAGCAGGTGCCATACCAAGCTGTGATACAACCAGAAAGAATGCTTTCTATGGTGCATCTGTAAAAGTTGCTGAGAGTCGTAGCTGAGATGCCAAATTTCCTTAGTCTTTTGAGAGAGTAGAGGTGGGCTTTCTTAACTATAGTGTCGGCCTGGGGGGACCAGGACAGGTTGTTGGTGATCTGGACACCTAAATACTATCCCAATACATATGACAATAATAAATCAAATCAAACAATTAGACAACTGCAGATTTCTCGCATGGTTGATATGATAGGGTGAATAATCAGTTTATCTGTTTTTAGTAATTTGTTTGTGGGAGGAATGTTTATCAGGACAGAGAACTCCGATGTTCAACTTCAAATGGAACCAAGGGATCTTACACAAGAACTGGAATTTGGAATTTTGGGATGTGTGCGCCTCTGGCTCAGCCCTTGAGAAGGTGGTGAGCTGTCTTCTTGAACCGCTGAGGAGTAGGTACACCCATAGTGCTGTTAGGAAGGGAGTTCCAGGATTTTGACCCAGCGACAGTGAAGGTACGGCGATATATTTCTAAGTCAGGATGGTGAGTGATTTGGAGTGGAACTTGCAGATGGTGATGTTCCCAGGTATCTGTTCTCCTAGCTGGTAGAGTTTGCAGGTTTGGAAGGTGCTGTCGCAGGAGCCTTGGTGAGTTGCTGCAGCGAATCTTGTAGATGGTACACATGGCTGCTGCTACTGTGCGTCGGTGGTGGAGGAAATTAATGTTCGTGGATGGGGTGCTGATCAAGTGGGCTGCTTTGTCCTGGATGGTGTCGAGCTTCTCGAGTGTTGTTGGAGCTGCACCCATCCAGGCAAGTGGAGAGTATTCCACCACACAGTGCTAAGATCCAATGAAAGCTTCTGAACCAGTCAATTGTTTGAATAAAATTGAAATAATTGAGGGGTAAGGAAAGAAAGATATATTTTTATGAGTTTCATTATATTCTGCAAAGATTTCAAAGAGCTTTATACACAGCAAATTACTTTAAAGCTATCTATGTAGATGAACAATTCATTGAGAATCTTGGTGGCATGGTAGCACAGTGTTAGCACTGCTGCCTCATGGCTCCAGGGACCTGGGTTCGATTCCCATCTTGGGTCACTCTCTGTGTGGAGTTTGCACATTCTCCCCGTGTCTGTGTGGGTTTCCTCCGGGTGCTCCAGGTTCTTCCCACAGTCCAAAGGTGTGCAGGTTGGGTGCATTGGCCATGTTAAATTGCCCCTTAGTGTCCTGAGATCCGCAGATTAGAGTGATTAGTGGGGCAAATATGTGTGGTTATGGGTATAGGGCCTGGGTGGGATTGTTGTCGGTGCAAACTCGATGGACTGAATGGCCTCCTTCTGCACTGTAGAGATTCTATGATTCCTAAACATTAAGACCATAAGACATAGGAGCAGAATTAGGCCACTCGGCCCATCGAGTCTGCTCCGCCATTCAATCATGGCTGATATTTTTCTCATCCCCATTCTCCTGCCTTTTCCCCATAACCCCTGATTCCCTTAGTAAACAAGAATCTATCTATCTCTGTCTTAAAGACACTCAATGACCTGGCCTCCACAGCTTTCTGCGGCAAAGAGTTCCACAGATTCACCACTCTCTGGCTGAAGAAATTCCTCCTCATCTCTGTTTTAAAGGATTGTCCTTTTAGCCTGATGTTGTGCCCTCTGGTTCTAGATTTTCATACTAGTGGAAACATCCTCTTCACCTCCACTCTATCCAGGCCTCGCAGTATCCTGTAAGTTTCAATAAGATCCCCCCTCATCCTTCTAAGCTCCAATGAGTACAGACCCAGAGTCCTCAACTGTTCCTCATAAGACAATGTTCTCAGTCATGAAGTGGTAGCAGTCACTTTTAGGAGATTGATTTTGGGACTTTGTGCCACTTCTCTTGCATGTACCGGACTGGGAGTGAAAGCGTTAAAAACAATAGTTGCATGAAGGATAATTGGAATATTCCTGGAGTTGCTGAGGATGTGCTGTAGATGGCAGCAGCTACACACGCTGACAAAGGAGGAACCTCAGAACCAACCTCCCCGGAGGCTGAAGAAGTTCAGACAATCAGAGGGCAATCAGGGAAGCAGAATACTGGGAGCTTTTCCTTCCATGTTCTGGTCAAGGTCAGTCCAGAGCCAATGAGGCTTGATGAGAAACTCAGTGAGGCAGCTTTCAAATCCAATCAAATGTAGATATTTCTTTTATAGATGCACAGCTTTTCAGCCCCTCTCTTCCTGGCCCTGTCCCAATCTACAGCCATGGCATAAATCAGTGAATGCCCAGAAGGCTTTACTGCATTTTAGACTTCATTATAAATGTAGCACTTTAATCTTCAAAGATAAAAAGGTAACAGGAATATATTAAAGTGAAATTTCACAGAATTCCTAACATGCTAGCGATCCTCAGTCTTTAATGATTTTGAATACCTTGTTACTGGAATATGAAAATCACGGGGCACAGAGGAGGGAATCTTCTTCCCACCACACTAATGGCGGGATTTTCCAGCCAAAGCCTGGAAAATCCCACCCGAGTACAATGGACCTTTGCACGGTCCATGTCCCGCCTGCTACGATTCCCGTGGTGGGCGGGACGGAAAACATTCCGCCCTATATACACAGTGGTTAGCACTGCTGCCTCACAGCACCAGGAACCTGGATTCGATTCCCAGCTTTGGTCTAGACACGATGGGCCGAATGGCCTCTTTCTGCACTGTAGGATTCTATGATTCTGTATCTTTTCCACCGACATCACAATGCTCCCATTTTCTCCCTGGAAAGCCCAAGACCATAAAATTAATCTGGATGTTCCCACAGCTCCCCCAGCCTTCCCATTCAAAGTTCAGGATCGCGTTGTCCTCTGGGTTGGGAGGTTGCTCCAGTTGCACTCCTAGACTTGAATGTGTCATTAGGCTCTCATTCCAAGAAAGCTTGGGGTAAGGTGTGAAACCCTTTCGAGTGGGCGTTAATGGACCCACGGTGTTACCTGGGGTGAGAGCTCTCTTGATTCCTAATGTAACAGCTCCAAAATACGGATCATTCCTTCCATCACACTTTGTGGGATCTTACTGTGTGCAGGACAATGCTCACCACACTCCGCGTACAATTCATCGGTTAGGACTTTTGATGAGTTGTGACGCAAATCAAAGTCTCACTTTCATTTTGATCATTAAAGTTCCCCGAGCGTCACGGTATGAAAACCGCAGCGTTAGATCACTCATACTTCAATCATCTATTTCCCTGATTGCCTCTACCCAGTCCTTCCACAGCAAAAACACGAGGTGACCAACAGCTGCTGGTGAAGAGGTAAGTCTCAAACCGGGTATTCAACTTTCATCATACCTGGCAAGATGCCCTTCCTTCAACACAGTAAGAAGTTTAACAACACCAGGTTAAAGTCCAACAGGTTTATTTGGTAGCTGTGGTAGGTTTATTTGGTAACTGCCGGCTCCAAGTGGAGAGGATCTCCAAGAAGATCACGCATATCGACACAGACGAACTGCCGCCTTCCTTCAACACCCAGGGAGAGGCCAAGGGTCTTAATGAATCATAGGGTCCGATTTTACCTCAAGTTGGGTCCATTTTCGGGCACGGAAACTTGGTAAAGTCGGGCGTGAGGCGAGTGGCGCGATCCGCGCCCACCTCCGTGCCGGTTTCCTCGTTGCCAAGGGCCTAAAATGGCCGCCGTCGGGACTGCGCTGGAAACGGGTACGACTTAATGGGCTGGACGCCCAAACTTACCGGCACTTTCCCTTTTACCACTGCGTTCGCCCGTCCAGATTCGCCGTGAAACAGACATGCTCGGCAAAGGTCCGATTCGGACGCTCCAGCTTCTGAGGAGGTAAGTTCAGAGCTTCCGGCGGCTCTTTGGCTCAGATCAGTGATGTGGGGTGAGGGAGGTGGATCAGATGGCTCTCTGGTGTGGGGGGGGGGGGGGTGCGCGGGAGCAGGGGGGTGTCCGCTGCCACTCTGCGTGCGAATGGTGGGGGGAACAGGGGCAAGGGGCCGCGATCGGTCTGGGTAGCGGGGGGGGGAGTGGTGGTGGGGGAATAAGGGGGTCAGTTATGTTGTGGGGGTGGGGCAATGTCTGTGGGGGCCAGGGGGGAGGCATTATCTGGCCCAGGAGCGATGTGGCAAGGGAGCGTTTTTCCATTTTTATTTCTGTGCATGCACAGTTGGAGGCTCCGATCGGAGCTGCAGGGTTTCGGGCGCGTTAAGCCCCACCCCCAGGCTTGTGCAGCACGATTCAGAATCACTGATATTTTTTCAGGCAGAGTGTGTATGGGGGTGCCTGAGAACGGGTGTAAAAGTCAGATCTGAAACACTCCCAGATTCAGCACTGAGAATCAAAATGGTAAAATCAGGCCCATAGAATCATAGAAACCCATCAGTGCAGAAGGAGGCCATTTGGCCCATCGAGTCAGCACCGACCACAATTCCACCCAGCCCCTATCCCAGTAACCCCACACATTTACCCTACTAATCACCCCTGACACTAAATCAATCACAGGCTCCGGAGTGTGGCGACTGGGGGATTTTCACAGTAACTTCATTGCAATGTTAATGTAAGCCTGCTTGTGACACTAATAAATAAACTTTGTCAATTAACCTAACCTGCATATCTTTGGACTGTGGGAGGAAACCCACAGAGACATGGAGAGAATGTGCAAACTCCACACAGGCAGTGACCCAAGGCTGGAATTGAACCCAGGTCCCTGGTGTTGTGAGGCAGCAGTGCTAACCACTGTGCCACCGTACCACCCATAAAAAGCCTATTGCACCTGGTATTCTCAGGTAGTCCCCATCCAAGTACTAACCAGGGCCGAGTCTGCTTAGCTTCATGCAATTGGAAAAGATCTGGCGTTTCAGACTAGTATGGCCATTGGCTAAAAGCAAATTACTGCGGATGCTGGAATCTGAAACCAAAAGAGAAAACACTGGAAAATCTCAGCAGTTCTGGCAGCATCTGTAAGGAGAGAAAAGAGCTGACGTTTCGAGTCCAGATGATCCTTTGTCAACGATGGTCATAGGCTAATGCCAAGTTCTCAAGTCATAGAATCATAGAATGATGCAGCACAGAAGGAGATGATTCTGTAGTCTTTGAAAGAGATTTCCAATTTGTTCCACTCCCCCGTCTGCATTCTTTACTTTTGCAAGTTTTTTTACACCATGTACGTATCAATTTCCTTTTTGAAAGTCTATCAGAAACCATCTCAATGAGTTTATTCAGCATTTTACTGATGTCCCAGTTTCAGCCAGAGCTCTGAAATCTGGATAATGGAAAGGGGATTTGGCCATGGTTCCTGCTCCTGATTGTTACCCAGCTGGCTGTCCTGGATGCAATGTGTGGGTGTGGATGTTGGGTTTGAACAGAATTGAGCTCAGCGGCAATATCCTCCTGTACTCACTGTCCAAATGATTGAAGTTTTAATGAGCTAACGGTGGCCATGGAACTGACCCCTGAGGCGGTCGACGTCCTCTCCAGGGGGAGAAAAACCAAAGCATCGAGGTGGTGAGAACTGGCCACTCATCTCATTGCTGCTTGCGGGATCTTGCTGTGTCATATTTGGCTACATAATAACGTCATCGCATTTCAAATGTAACTTACTGTGTGCGCAGTCTTTTTGGGACATTCATAAATGATGTTACAAAGCGCCATCTGCGGTTATTCCAATTGTATACACACCTGTGATCACCAGATTTCAAATGGTAACTCACAGCAACAATGCAAAGTTAAAACACTAGCTTTCTAAAAGTATTTATGGCACAGAAACAGGCCACTCAGCCCAACAGATCTATGCTGGTATTTATGCTCCACAGCGAGACTTATTTCATTCCTCTAAATTGTTCAGGGTTAGAAACTCCAAAGTGGTTTATGAAGCCCATTTGAATCATAAGTTTTGCATTTTGAACTTGGCTGGGATAAGCATGAGATTGTGTACAGTTCTGGTCACCCTATTATAGAAAGGATATTATTAAACTAGAAAGAGTGCAGAAAAGATTTACTAGGGACTTGATGGTTTGAATCATAAGGAGAGGCTGCATAGACTGGGATGTTTTTCTCTGGAACGTAGAAGGCTGAAGGGGGATCTTATAGAGGTTTATAAAATAATGAGGGGCATAGATCAGCTAGATAGTCAATATCTTTTTCCAAAGGTAAGGGAGTCTAAAACTAGAGGGTATAGGTTTAAGGTGAGAGGGGAGAGATACAGAAGTGTCCAGAGGGGCAGTTTCTGCACACAGAGGGTGGTGAGTGTCTGGAACAAGCTGCCAGAGGTAGTAGTAGAGGCGGGTACAATTTTGTCTTTTAAAAAGCATTTAGACAGTTACATGGGTAAGATGGGTATAGAGGGATATGGGCCAAATGCGGGCAATTGGGACTAGCTTAGGGGTTTAAAAAAAAAGGCGGCATGGACAAGTTGGGCCGAAGGGCCTGTTTCCATGCTGTAAACCTCTATGGCTTTATGACTCTATATTTCACTTCAGGTATGATTCAAGTGACCCACTTTTATCAAACAAGGTTTAATTAAGAATATAGTTAACATGTATAGTAAGAAAATTAGCAAGAACTTTTATCAATTACAAACAAGAAACAAACAAAAATCATGGTAATGTATAACACTGAATGATATATATAAGCTGTTCCAATCAAAACCAATATCCATAGACAAAAGACCCTTTTCACAGGTTTAACACAGCACTGACTAATGCTCATGTGATACTGGGATTGAGGCAGTTAGTTGAATTCTGCAGTCAAATTCTCTTGAGACTCAGAACAGTTCGAAGACAAGACAGCTTCCTAAAACACCAGAGAGACTTTGTTCCATCCCCCAACAACAGCAGGTTTTCACCCTTTGGGAAAACAAGATCTTGTTTTCAGCTAGCCAACAGAATTTTCAAAACAACAGGGAGAGAGGGAAAACACTTCTTTTTTGCTTGCTGTCCCTTCTAAAACTAAAAACTCAAACCTGCAGCTCAGAACTGAAACTGAAAATGAATCCCTGTCACCTGAGCTGCCCACATTTTTTTTTCCTGCCAACAATGACATCACCTAAGGCTGTGAGCATGAATTTTTAAAAAGCTCTTAAAGGTACACTAACATCACACTATCTAACCCCAACAAAATACTCACGGGCTCAAGGTGAGAGGGGCGAAGTATAACTCAGATATCAGAGGGACGTTTTTTACACAGAGGGTGGTGGGGGCCTGGAATGCGCTGCCAAGTAGGGTGGTGGAGGCAGGCACGCTGACATCGTTTAAGACTTACCTGGATAGTCACATGAGCAGCCTGGGAATGGAGGGATACAAACGATTGGTCTAGTTGGACCAAGGAGCGGCACAGGCTTGGAGGGCCGAAGGGCCTGTTTCCTGTGCTGTACTGTTCTTTGTTCTTGTTCTTTGTTCTTCTATTCTTTCCTCCCACCTGTTATTTCCTGGCTTCCCCTTAGATGCCTCCACACCATGAAGGAATCCTCTGCAGATATGAACACACTCGAGGAATATTCAGCCAATTCTTGGCTGATGGTCAACAGTAAACATTCTATTGGGCTTACTCATCCACTAGCACCTCCTGTCTTAACTTCCAAAGGGCAATGAGAGAACAAAAAATGTGATAGTATTGGCAGTTTCCGTATCCATTGGGATCAAATTCTTCTTCTCCTCCAGCTAGTATCTTTGATCTATTTGAGGGTCACAGCAATAAGATGAGTGCCAGTTAGTCTGCTTTCTTGATCCCTTAGTATTTCCATCTCTATACTGAGGATGTCGGCTCCTGCAGGAGTGAGTTTTTTTAGGGACCAGTTCAGAAACTCTGAGATATATTATGAAGTTAGCTAGACCCTCAACTTTATTTGATTTTGGCATTAGTGTGAGCATAAGCTGTTTCGCTCCAGGTATGATTCAATTAACCCACTAGGAAGCTTTTATAAAAATAAATTTTACAACACAGTTAAAATATAACAAAAAAGAATTTGCATAACTTTTATCAGTTGAAATACTTAAATATTCAAGGCATTGTTCTTAACAGCTAATTCCCTCTTTATTTCCAACTTAAGCAATAACCTCACAGACATAAATCCTTCTTCAGGAGTTAGCACAAAGAACAGATATGCTCACATGGATGCTATATTTCCAACATTTTAACCGCACTGGCCAGGTACAGAATTACACCTGTCTGCTGACTCCCATACAACAACCTCCAGAGGAAGATTCATCCCCAAACAGCAGAATTTCAGAGAAAGAGACTAATTAAGGTTAATTTTATGCCATGTCTATTTCCACTAAGAACTGGTTTCAGATCACAGTTATTGGAACAGTTTCACAACTTGGAGGAAAACCTCCCGTTATGTTAGCCCAGATCTATCTAAACCCATTTACAGGTATATTTTGTCCAGGGATTGTGACACCCAGCTACTGGACTAAGCCTATGAACTCTCCATTGGGGCGACCGAGGTGGTTTTAACAAATTAAATTCAGGGAGTGAGGACAGACCACTCAATTGTAGCAAACTGTTACCAGTGGTTCAAGAAGGCGGCTCACCACCAGCTTCTCAAGGGCAACTGTTGTAAGATAAGGTAAATCCACCTTTTAATGGACGTTAATACAATATGTGGAATATGGACAAAACTGGCTGAAATACGGACAAACTTAAACTTCTGTGATTCAAAACACATGGACTTAAAATGGCTGCAAACAAGACATTGACAGACAAAGAGATACACAGCCTTATCAAATCCATCTGGGAGTCGCTTCAGCAGACAAAGGACGATGAGTCATGGCAAAACTAGCCTGCTAGTTATGCAAAAACCGGCCCTGCTGGACCTGACTAACAATGCCACCCATTACAGTATCGATGAACAGTACACATTATAGACGCCAAGTTGCCTGCGAAATCCAACAGCTTTGGGTCCGGGCTGTGTCGTGTAAAACCATCTCTATGGGAAAACGATCAACACCTCCTGAGGACCATCAAAAACCATTTTGCACCTCATCAGCTGCAAGCACTCTCATCAAAATCTGACCGACTCGTCGGGAGAAGCCTGCCAGAAATTCAAAGGCTGCATCTTTTTAAAAACTGGATAAAGACAAAGGACAGAAGGCTCCTTTAGCCGGAGCACCCGGGTGGGTCGCTTCTCCACAACTACAGCCAGGGACCCTCTCTAAGCAGAACAAGCCAACTTTGACTGAGCCACAACCTTGTACCTTATCAACTCCAACAACTGAAAAGACTCTAAAATTACTCTTCAACCACCAAAGAAAGAAATTCAGCAAGTATTTACCAGCAAGGATCCAGGACACCTAAAACCGCATTTTCAGACGCAACCCCAGGCTGAAGGCCTGATTTGCACAGCAAAGATTTTTATATCTACCTGACCACGTGACCAAGGTGCATGTCCCTTGAAGGCAAGATGGCCCTGACCTTTTCTTAAAGGCAGTATTGCCTCTTTGACCCCAGGAGTGGTGAGTATAATCTACAGTCCCCAGAAATCCCCAATTAGCCAAGTGTTGAGGAATGGTGGTTGGGAATTGTGTAAAATTGTGTAAACCTAAAAATATTTGTTGTGTCGCTATAGTCTCTTCCTTCCATAGCATAGTAACTGGTTATGTGTACATGTTGACAGGTCTGGTTAATTTCAGTCCTTCCTGAATAAAGTTTGGCCTTTTGTATCACCCAGTTGTCTCTTTTTTCATTCTGGTAGATCACAGAGCTCGAACATCATTCCGAAGTCTAGAACCGTAAGGGTTCAGGTGCCTCGAAAACGCTCACTCACGCAGGTTCACTGATCAGGCATAAAAAGTAGCTCACTTTCTCTCTCCCGTGAAGGTGTGACGCTTCCGCCATTTCCTCCACCTGCAGGAGAGACACACACGACCAAGAGTGGTAGCAGAGACCATCACACGTGGAGAAAAAGACCCCCTGCACTCGTAATGGGCAATAAATAAAAGCAAAATACTGCAGATGCTGGAATCTGAAACAAAGAACAGAAAATGCTGGAAAATCTCAGCAGGTCTGACAGCATCCGTGGGGAGAGAATAGAGCCAATGTTTCGAGTCTGGATGACCCTTCATCAGAGCTCTGACGAAGGGTCATCCAAACTCAAAACGTTGGCTCTATTCTCTCCATAGGATCATAAGGCCAAAAGACATAGGAGCAGAATTATGCCACTCGGCCCATCGAGTCTGCTCCGCCATTCAATCATGGCTGATATTTTTCTCATCCCCATTCTCCTGCCTTTTCCCCATAACCCCTGATCCCCTTATTAATCAAGAACCAATCTATCTCTGTTTTAAAGACACTCGATGACCCGGCCTCCACAGCCTTCTGCGGCAAAGAATTCCACAGATTCACCACTCTCTGGCTGAAGAAATTCCTCCTCCTCTCTGTTTTAAAGAATCATCCCTTTAGCCTGAGGTTGTGCCCTCTGGTTCCAGTTTATTCTACTAGTGGAAACATCCTCTCCACATCCACTGTATCCAGCCCTCGCAGTATCCTGTAAGTTTCAATAAGATCCCCCCTCATCCTTCTAAACTCCAACAAATAGAGACACAGAGTCCTCAACCGTTCCTCATACGACAAGCTCTTCATTCCAGGGATCATTCTTGTGAACCTCTTCTGGACCCTTTCCAAGGCCAGCACATCCTTCTGTAGATATGGGGCCCAAAACTGCTCACAATACTCCAAATATCTTCCAAGTACTCCAAGTACTTCTCCAAGATACTCCAAGTACTTCTCCAAAATACTCCAAGTACTTCCAAGTACTCCAAGTACTTCTCCCCACAAATGCTGTCAGACCTGCTGAGATTTTCCAGCATTTTCCGTTTATGTTGTTGAATGGGCAATAAATGTTGGCCTCGCCAGTCACGCTCGCATCCCGAGGATGCATTGTAACATCCTCATATCAGCATTAAGTACGGGAAATGGAGAATATGCCATATGGGTTTAGTTTCTGACATTTCCCTGTGGGTAATCATCAGCGAGGAATAATCGAACTCTGTCAGCGATGGCCATCTGCTTTCAATTTGTTGAGAGATTGGAAAATTACAAACTTTATTGAATGTGATTCCTTCCCAACCTCCCCCTGGTTGGGCGTGTTTATAAATATTGTCTCTTCTGTTGGCCACTTGCGCTGTGGGTGGTCTTCTGTTTGCAGCTTGCTTTTAGATTTGTATGTCTGGATTGTCATTTTACATTAACTAATGGAAAACAGGGCAGCCGGACTGATTGACTGCTTTTATATTAATGAAGTGATTTAATTATGTAGATTGCAGATGAGAAAGAAAATGAAATAGTTATACATTTACACTGTGGGGTATTCAATGGATTGAAACTAAAACCTCTGTAGTCATCCTTCATGGTTAAGAGTAGAAGCTTTATACCTGATTTGTTATTCCTTGTCAGTCAACAACAATCTGCATTTATATAGTGCCTTTAATAGAGTCAAAATGTCCCAAGGTGCCTCACAGCAAGCTTTGGAAGGTGATATTAGAACAGGTGACTCAAAACCTTGGCCAATCGGTTGGTTGTAAGCAACGTCTTAAATGAGGAACGAGGTGGAGGGGCTTTGGGAGTGAATTTTAGTTCTTGCTGATAGCAGGGCGGTCAATGTTGGAGTGAGGGAAATCAGGGCTGCTTGAGAAGCCAGAATCGGATGAGTGTAGAGATATCGGAGGGTTGTCTGGCTGAGGGATCGTACAGAGAAAGGGAGGGATGAGGCATTGGAGGATGAGAATTTTAAAATTGATGTGTGTTGATGTGGTGTGTTAGCACTGTTGCCTCACAGCGCCAGGGACCCGGGTTCGAGTCCCAGCTTGGGTCACTGTCTGTGCTGAGTTTGCACGTTCTCCCCTTGTCTGCGTGGGATTCCTCTGGGTGCTCCGGTTTCCTCCCACAGTCCGAAAGACATGTTGGTTAGGTGCATTGGCCGTGCTAAATTCTCCCTCAGTGTACCCGAACAGGCGCCGGAGTGTGGGGACTAGGGGATTTTCACAGCAACTTCATTGCAGTGTTAGTGTAAACCTTTTTGTGGCACCACTAAATATACTTTAAAACTTTAAACTTTAAAACTTTAAACTTTGCCAGACTACAAGGGTCAGTGTAAGTCAGTGAGCACAGGGGAGGTGAGTGGATAGATAATCTCCAAATGATCCTCGATGCCTTGTGGAAAGATACCAGGGAAATAATGCACTTGACACGTATCCTGTGAATATATCATAATAAGACAGGGCCTTGGTGAGACCAGACCTGGAGTATTGTGTGCAGCTTTGGTCCTCCTTATCGAAGAAAGGATATCCTCGCCATAGAGGAGGTGCAGCGAAGGTCATCAGACTGATTCCTGGGATGGCAGGTTGTTGGACGAGGAGAGACTGCGTCGACTGGACCTGTATTCACTGGAATTTGGAAAAATGAGAGGGGATCTCATTGACTCATCTAAAATTCTGACAGGGCTGGAGAGACTGGATGCAGAGATGTTATTTCCTCTGGCTGCGGCGGGGGGTGCGGGGGTGGGGAGGTGGGGTTGGGGGGGTTCTAGAACAAAGGGTCACAGTCTCAGGACATGGCGTAGGCCACTTAGGCCTGAGGTGAGGAGAAATATCTTCACTCAGCGGGTAGTGAACCTGTCGAATTCTCAACCACATGTGGCCTGTGGAGGCCAAGTCACTGAATATATTTAAAAAGAAAATTAGAATCCCTACAGTACAGAAAGAGGCCATTCAGCCCATTGAGTCTGCACCAACTCTCCAAAGGAGCATCCCATCAAGGCTCCTCCCACCTAACTTGCACATCTTGGGGCACTGAGGGGCAATTTAGCATGGCAAATCCACCTAACCCACACACATCATTGGATTGTGGGGGGAAACCAGAGGAAACCCACGCAGATACAGGGAGAACGTGCAGACTCCACACAGACTGTGACACAAGCCGGGAATCGAACCCGGGTCCCTGGAGCTGTGAGGCAGCAGTGCTAACCACTGCGCCGATAGATCAGATAGATTTCTAAGCCCTATCGGTGCCAAGGGGTATGGGGAGAACACTGGAGTATGGTGTTGAGATAGAGGATTGGTCTTGATCTTGTTGAATGGTACAGCAGGCTTGAAGGGTTGAATGGCCTTTTTCTGCTCCTATTTCATACGTTTCTATCGCCTCAGGGGTGGGGTGAGTTAGCCAAGCTCCCAGCACTCTTTGTGCTCCTGGGTTAAGAAGCGGGAAATCAGTCAGCCTCACCTCAGCTATAACAAAGTGCTTTGGGGTTGTTGTATCACAAGAAGTTGTTGTTGTATTTCCCCCTCAAACCTTCTACCGGACACAGATTAAATGGCTCATTTGTTGCTGGGGCAATCTTGCTGTACACAGAGCAGCTGCCAGGTTTGCTTACAGATCAGTATTGGTAATAACTCGGGAGGAACAGTAAGAGTGGTGGGTGCTGGGACTCCATCGGAACGTTTGAGACTGGCAGCGATAGATTTCCATGCGGGAAGTGTTTTAAAGGGGTTTGGAGTTAAGGCCAGCCAATAAAATCACGCTGCAGTTTGGCCATGATTGAACTGAACGCTGGAGCAGGACTGAGGACTCTTCCTATGTTGATGCCCAGGGAATCACACCACCTCCACCCAGGAAAGAATCACATAGGGCCTCAGCTTAACACCTCATTCAAGGGCAGCGCTTCAGCCGCCTCCTCAGTGGACCCTATGCTGGAGTGAGACTCGAACCTGCGACATACTGACTGAGAGGCGAAGAGTGTGGAGCCAGTTCCACTGAGCAAAAACTGATGTAGCGACATGCAGGATGCAGTGATGGGAGCTTAAAGCTCAGCTGCCAAGAATCAATAACTGGCAATAAAATAGTTATTGTTGTGAATTCAAACTCTTCCCTTGGGGGAACCATGCGAATTAATGGAAGGATTCGCAAACAAATTAACAGGGGCAGGGGAAGTTAGTCTGATACGGTGAGAGGCTTTTGTGGCCTCTTACCCAAGAGAATGGTGAGGGGTCGCGGGGTTGAAACCACTCCCAAGGGCTTAAGTATCCCATTGGATGACGATAGGGGCGGCACGGTGGCACAGTGGTTGGCACTGCTGCCTCACGGCGCCAGGGATCCGGGTTCGATTCCCGGCTTGGGTCACTGTCTGTGCGGAGTCTGTGCGTTCTCCCCGTGTCTGCGTGGGTCTCCTCCGGGTGCTCCGGTTTCCTCCCACTGTCTAAAAGACGTGCTGGTTAGGGTGCATTGACCCAGAAAAGTGTTGGAGAATGGTGACTAGGGGAATTTCACAGTAACTTCATTGCCGTGTTAATGCAAGCCTTACTTGCGACTAATAAATAAACTTTAACCCAGAATTTTGATCTAGTCTTCACTCTCTGACACTCACCAGAGCGGATTTTGATCCCGACACTTTCTGAGCCAGAGGCGGGAATGTTAATTCGGAGGCACTTACTCTGAGAGCACAGTGAAGAGTAAGATTGTGCTAGTGCGTGGATTGAAGCTGGAGGCTTGTGATGATTTTTTTCTATTAGACGGGAAATCTTTTCCTGGCAAGCTGCTTCCTAACATTTTACAGCTGAAAATATGTCCAATATTCTGAAATCATTACAAAGCATGGAGAAAAATCACCCTGCCCAGCAGAAGGCACAACCCAATTATACAGCTCCCAGCTTAATCCATGTGACCCTCATTTGCCGTAACCAACTCATAAAAATTTATAGCATTTGGGAGCTGGGTAAGTAGGATGTTAATCTTCCTGCCTGCCGCAGTATTATGTACCTGTCACTGATAAGCCTGACTTCAGAGGGCCTTTCAAACACACGGCTATACATACAGAGCACATCGCATGTGAGGCGAGATTTATATAACAGAACAAACTAATGCACTGACTGTATCGCTCTGCAATTAGACTGCTACTTGCTTGAGTTGCGAAGGTTGCGAGGAGATCCCATTGAGGTTTTTAAAATGAGAAGGATACGGAGGGCAGGATTTTCCGGCCGTGCTGGCCCCAAAACCGGAAAATCCCACCCGAGGTTAATGGACCTTTCCATGGTCGCCCCCCACCCTCACCCCCTCCCCCCCGCTCTGAATCCTGTGGCAGGCGGAATGGGAAAATACATCCCTATATCTGCGCAGGCCTGCCGCCAGTGGGAAAGACAAGGTTGGGAGGCCGGAGAATCTCGCCCGCAGTGTGTTATGATCCCCCCAGCGGGAAAGTGTAAGCCAAAATAACCAAACTTACTGAAATGTAGAAATTACCAGCAAAGTTCCACTCTTTGTAGCTTTTACATTAACACGAATTAGAACGTAGTTACACATGAATTAAGAGGCAAATGATGCTTCAAATAAATAAGGTATATTTCAATACAACTATTTCAATATAACTTGCATTACTGCTGGCTTAAATGTGGCACTGTACGGCTACACTGTTCCACAATACGCTGTTCTTCATTCACACAGGGTAGGTCAGGAGACCCCGACAATTGCTTTCATCTTCCAGTTTTATGGGTGCCATTATCATCAGCAAAGCATTCTTCTATGGCCTCTCTATCCCTTGAGTCGCAACAGCAGAACTTTCCAGAGTTCCTCTTCACCCACCGACCGATAGCACTCCAGGTTCATGGTTTGGTCACTTCTGGGAAAATATCCACCTCTTTAGCATCTCCGAGCTATTCGCTCAGCTTTCCAGGTTTTAGAGCCAGCTCACAGGTCACCTCCAAGAGCTCCCGCCTCCTTCTCTGCCACACAGAGAAAATGGCATCTACCTGAGAGTGGTTTGCTTCTTTTCCTCTCCAGAATTCTATGTTCCTCTTTTTGCTTTCCCTATTTCTCTCTGCATCTGAATGCTGATTGCTCCCCCTCCCCCCTCCAGCTCCTCTGCTTGTAGCTCTCCTTTGTGGCCGCCACCTCATGGCTTCGTTCTTAACTTCCTTCTTGTTGGTACGGCTTCCAAGCCAGGTCATGTGGGCCAATGTTTTTTATTATCCAAAAAAATTACAATTGATTTCTTAAAATTGATGCAAACTTTTAAAAGTCCATCACAAACATTATTAAAAAGAATATTACAAATATTACAATATTACAGATAATATTAAAATATTTCAGATGATATTAAAATATTTCAGATAATATTAAAATATTACAGATAATATTAAAATATTACAGATAATATTATAATACTACAGATAATATTACAAATATTATTGATTCCACTGACATTTTAAAGGGAATTATAAATTTTTCTTACAGTACTGCTTCTGGGTCAAAGGTCATCACAAGAGAAAGTATTTCCACTGGTGGGGAACCAGAAGATGGTGGCTAAAAGATTAGAGCAAATTAGAGCTAGACCATTAAGGAGTGACACAAACATACATAAACATTCATGGGAATCTAAAACGCTCTCCTTTGAAAAGCAATGGATCCTTGGGGATCAAGGGCCAGGACGTTTTACTGGGGGTGATGGTAGCACTGTGATGACACCACTGGACCAGTAATTGACTGGGGGTCGGTTTGGCTCAGTTGGCTAGACGGCTGGTTAGTGATGCAGAGCGATGCCAACAGCGTGGGTTCAATTCCCATACCGGCTGAGGTTATTCATGAAGGCCCCGCCTTCTCAACCTTGCCCTTCACCTGAGGTGTGGTGATCCACAGGTTAAATCACCACCAGTCAGCTTTCCCCTTTGAGGGGAGCCTATGGTTATACAAACAAAGAACAAAGAGTACAGCACAGGAACAGGCCCTTCGGCCCTCCAAGCCCATACCGATCATGAAGCCCTAACTAAACTAAAAAAAACCCTTCTGCCCTTACTCGGTCCGTATCCCTCTATTCCCTCTCTATTCATGCACCCATCCAGATGCCTCTTAAATGTTGCCAATGTGCCTGTTTCCACCACCACCTCTGGCAGCGCATTCCAGGCACCCACCACTCTCTGTGTCATCTGGGACTATGGCGGCCTTGCCATTACTTTTTATCTTTACCTGGTAATCCAGAGACCCAGTTTAATGCTCTGGGGACACAGGTTCAAATTCCACTATGGCAGCTGGTGGAATTTGATTAATTAAATAATCCGGAATATATCGCTAACCACAGTAATGGTGACCATGCAGCTGGCATTGATCGCCTTAAATACCCATCTGGTTCACTAATATCCTTTAGGGAAGGAAATCTGCCCCACTTACCCAGTCTGGCCTACATGTGACTCAGGATCCACAACTACTCTTAATTGATCCTCTGAAATGGCCTAGCAAGTCACTCAGTGCAAGGGCAATTTTGTTTCATTCATTTCTGGGACATGGGCATCACTGGCTGGCCAGCATTTATTGCCCATCCCTAGTTGCCATTGAACTGAGTGACTCGCTTGGTCATTTCAAAGGGCAGTTCAGAGCCTGCCACATTGCTATGGCTCTGGAGTCACATGTAGGCCAGACCAGGTAAGGATGGCAGATTTTCTTCCTTAAAGGACATTAATGAACCAGATGGGTTTTTTTGACAATCGACAATGGTTTCACGGTCATCAGTCGATTCTTAATTCCAGATAACTTTTATTGAATTCAAATTCCACTACCTGCCGTGGTGGGATTCGAACCCAGGTCCCCAGAACATTAGCTGAGTTTCTGGATTGATAGTCTAGCGATAATACCACTAGGCCATCGCCTTCCCTTAATTAGGAATGGGCAACAAATGCTGACCTTGCCAGCGATGCCCACATCTCATGAAAGAATTAACAAAAGAGTTTCAGCCTTCTTTGACGTAACTTGCATATTTGCGAGGGGGGCTTGGGGACATCAGGTAATAGAAAAGAAAGTCTAAGCTAGTCCCAAAGCACTTTCCAGAAAGGATTTAATTGGCTGTACTGTAGTCATTGTTGTCATGTAGGAAACACGGTGTCCATTTTGTGCACAGCAAGCTCCCACGAACAGCAAAGCTGTTATACGAACAGATAATCTGTTTTTGGTGAGGGTATCCGGGAGAACTGGGCGCAGTGGGATCTTTTCCATGCCCCAGTTTAGCATCTTCCTTAAAAGGCAACATTGCTGGCAGTGCAGCACTCCTTCAGTACGACACTGGGGCCGTTAATCTAGATAATGTGCTGAATTTATATGAACCCAAGCCTTTAGTGATGGAAAGTAGTGCCCTTGCACAGAGCCAGCACCACAGTGAGACTCTGGGAGCTGTAGAAATGTGGTGTTTATTATTACCAGTTGCTGACAGCTTTTCTGGATGTTTGTTTTTTGTCAGTTGTAGTTTGAGATGAAGTGTTGGTATTGGTAATCCCGGCTAGTCATTACCGCTTTTAAATTGCATAACAAAGCAAACGTGATGGTAATGAAGAAAACCACATTCTTCGCTCTGCGCAAACCAGCTGCTGTGCAGATGTTTGTAATCTGCTGAAAATCAGGGCTCATGTTCCAAAGACTGAAGAGAAAACAATCGCATTAAATTCGTAAAACACACAAAAAATGATTCCGGCAGTGTTTGTAATTTATTTGCAGATGGTAGCAGATTTCTAACCGATCCTTGATGCATGACCTGAAGCCACAATTTCTCACCCATATGTTAGCACTTAGAGTAATCTAATATAGTCTCCTTTAGCCGCTGATTTAACATGTGCCTCTCTTCACTGAGTTGTTTTCCATTGGCAATTTGACATTGGGGAAATGTGATTTGCAAGTTAAAGGTTTGCATTGACTAACCAACTTCTCCAGTTTGAGTGGATCAAATCGACTGTTTAGAAGTCTAGACAATAGTTATTGGGATCGCACTTTGACTTACAAAGCTTCAGATCATCGAAGTCTTCGTACAGCACTGTTCAAATTGAGTTGGGGACCCTGTGGATGGCACAGTGGGCACAGCAGTTAGCACTGCTGCCTCATAGCACCAGGGACGTGGGTTCGAGTCCTGGCTTGGGTCACTGTCTGTGTGGAGTCTGCACATTCTCCCCGTGT
Organism: Mustelus asterias; assembly: GCF_964213995.1. Lineage (NCBI taxonomy): Eukaryota > Metazoa > Chordata > Chondrichthyes > Carcharhiniformes > Triakidae > Mustelus > Mustelus asterias. The sequence continues at coordinate 4,750,268 of NC_135824.1, forward strand.
CAGCGTGGGTTTCATCCATGTGCTCCCGTTCCTTTCCACACTCCAAAGATGTGCAGGTTAAGTTGATTGGCCATGCTAAATTGCCCCATAGTGTCAGGGGGATTAACAGGGTAAATACGTGGGTGTAATAAGCCTGTGGAGGCTGAAGTCCCTTCACCAAAATCCCTTTATTTACAAACTCTAACAGCAGTACACAGCATGCTAGCAGTCAACAGTCTATCTCGGGGGGTCCAGAGGAACTGACATGCCCGGTTAAGTACAAGGCAAAGACTCCCTGATTGGCCCATCAATTGGATCCTTAATCACGTAGCTCATACTCCAATAGGCCAACCTCAATGGCCTGACTGAAGTCATTACAGTGGCGATATGGGGAATAGAGCCTGGGTGAGATTGTGGTCGGTGCAGACTCAATGGGCTGAATGGCCTCCTTCTGCATTGTAGGGATTCTATGAGTTGACCCAGAGAATCCCTGTGAGGCTGGGCAGGGGGATAATAGAGGACCAATTAGTTTGGAGAAACCCTTAGTCATGAGTGGAATTTCAGTGAAGGTACAACATTGGAACAGTCATGATGTGGAGGTGTCGGCGTTGGACTGGGATGGGCACAGTAAGTAGCCTCACAACACCAGGTTAAAGTCCAACAGGTTTATTTGGTAGCACGAGCTTTCAGAGCATTGCAGATGGTGTGGCATGAGCCCAGGATCCCGGTTGAGGCCGTCCTCATGTGTGCGGAACTTGGCTATCAGTTTCTGCTCAGCGATTCTGTGTTGTCGTGTGTCATAGGGGCCGCCTTGGAGAGTGCTTGCCTGAAGATCAGAGGCTGAATGAAGGGGCAACACTCCGAAAGCTCGTGCTACCAAATAAACCTGTTGGACTTTAACCTGGTGTTGTGAGACTACTTACTGTAACATTGGAACAGGCCATTCGGCTGGGCTGCTTAATGCTGCATGTGACTCTTCTCTCACCCTGTCCGCTTATCCTCCAATTGCTTTTTCTCTCCAATGTTTACCCAGTTTCCCCTTTAATGTGACTGTGGCCAGAATTTCACCTTTGAAGCGCGGATGTACGTCCGACCCGGAAACGTGCAAAATCCTGCGAAGAAACCTTGGGTGGACATCCTGGCGCCATCAGGACCCGTGTGATATCACGGTTGATGAATCGGATGTGCTGCCAATCAAACAGCCAATGAAAAGGATTTAAAGAGCAGTGAACTCGAATTTTCCGTTGCCCGGGGCACGGGCAGGTGGCCAATCCGTTCTTTCTGATTTTATTGGCCAAGGGTGAGATTAATGGAGGCAGGAGCAAAGGCAGGCCGAGGTAGGCGGAGTTAGGTAGAACTCGACATGGGCTTAAACTAGAGTTTTCTGAACATTCTCACTGCTTTCTTCTGAGGTTTTTTTTGGGTACTTCCTGGATTTTCCATGGCATTTTAATCTGGTAAGATCTCTCTGAGATTTCTAACCTTTTGGCACCTGCAGTGCCCATTAGCATCACAGCTTATGGGTAATGTTTATTCAGCAGGGGGCACCTCCTCCTCTGAGGAGGAAGAGAGGGGCTGAAGAGAGGGGAGACAGGTGGTCACAAGAATCACCCTCGGGCAGAGACACTGGCACTGGGTGCTCAGGGCCAGCAGGGAGGGGGAAAGAGGACATCCCCACAGGATGGAGCACACCAGGATGATGGGGACTGGGATAGCTTGATCTTGGTTTCAGATAAAGCTCGGCACAACATCGTGGGCCGAAGGGCCTGTTCTGTGCTGTACTGTTCTATGTTCTATGATATGCCATTACCAGGCTGCCAGGCTGGTTCACTGCCTGTAAACCCTGATGTGACTGAGGTCCAGTGCCACCCGAGGGTCTGCCCTTTTCAAGGGAAGCTGTCACGTTTATCTGCCAGATGGTTGGTCCAGAGAGAGCCTCCAACTGTGGCAAAAACAGCAACTTTTATTTAAATCATTGAATCCCTACAGTGCAGAAGGAGACCATTTGGCCCATTGAGTCTGCACCGATCACAATCCCACCTAGGCCCTATCCTCATAACCCCACATATTTACCCCGCTAATTTACACATCCTGGGACACTAAGGGAAAATTTAGCATGGCCAATGCACCTAACCCGCACAACTTTGGACTGTGGGAGGAAACCAGAGCACCCGGAGAAAACCCACGCAGACACGGTGAGAACGTGCAAACTCCGCACAGACAGTGACCCAAGCCTGGGAATCGAACCCCAGTCCCTGGCACTGTGAGGCAGCAGTGCTAACCACTGTGCCACCGTGCCGCCCATACAAATACTTGGCGCAAGCAAAGCCTAGAAACACCAGACTGAAAACTTATATTAACATTTACCACTAGCAGAAAACTCCAGTGTAGACTGGAGACAAGTCGGAATGAGTGAAAGATCTGACCTACAGCCTCCTGATTATATCGAAAGACTCGAACATAATTTCACCTTGCCATTACGTACTTAATTAAAATATTCAAAACCATGCTCCTAATAAGGCTCCAGATTGATGGATTCACACTCACGTCTCATGTGTTCTGACCCTTGACCTGTGTCGGTCACGTGACACTACCCGAAGCAGTATTCCTGTCTGCTGATGTATGCACTTGTCCTCATTAGAATACTAGCCTGCAGTAATCCCTGTGTCTGTCGAGCAGTTTAATTCACTCATGGTCTGTAGAGATGACACCTAGCACTGGTGCTAATTAAATGGGGTGGCAGCAACCTTGTGCAGGCTTCAAATCCATGACCAGACCTTTGCTGTAATGCACAATGTCACACAATGACAAGTTTGTCTAATTAAATGAAAAAAATGACACAAAACTGTTCGATTTTTCCAATGATTCTGTATTTTATGGATGAATAAAACGCCTATGATGGAGATTATTTGATTTGATTTTTGCCTCTCATTGTGACATCTACACAAATGACAGAATCCCTACAGTGCAGAAGGAGGCCATTCAGCCCATCGAGTCTGCACTGACAACAATCCCACCCAGGCCCCATCCCCTCAAATTTACCCCGCTAATCCCTCAAACCTACACATCCCAGGACACTAAGGGGCAATTTAGCATGGCCAATGCACCTAACCTGCGCGTCTTTGGACTGTGGGAGGAAATTGGAGCACCCGGAGGAAACCCACGCAGACACGTTGAGAATGTGCAGACTCCACACAGACAGTGACCCAAGCCGGGAATCGAACCCCAGTCCCTGGGACTGTGAGGCAGCAGTGCTAACCACTGTGTCACTGTGCTGATCTAGATTGTTTCTCCTGAACATATGGGCCGGAGGTTTACTGGCCCACTTGCCACGGGAATCGGAGCGGGTGTGGGGCAGACAATAGGAAGGTCCATTGACCTTGGCTGGGATTTTATAGTTTCGGGGTGAGCGAGGGTGTAAAGCCCCGCCCATTGTTACCCCAGGAATATCATTGTAAGAGAGATGTCTGAATTGACTCATTCCCTTGGAGCAGTGCTTGTTTTTGGCTGGCTGCTGCTATTTCAGGCTCATCTACTTGTCAGAGAGCGAATTCCCATCATCCCAATTGTCTTCACACCTGTTGGTTCTGATTCACAAACAACGGCAAGAACTTGCAATAATATAACACCTTTAATGTCGAAATTTACCCCAAGGCTCTTCCCATGGCCTTGGTGCCTGCTGCACCTTGCCTCATCTGTCATGTATCAGATGAAACAGTGAATGCTAGCAGGTTATTCTGCCCGTGGTGTTAGGGGCAAGGTACTAGCATGCATAAAAGATTGGTTGACTGGCAGAAAGCAGTGAGTGGGGATAAAAGGATCCTTTTCAGAATGGCAGCCGGTGACTAGTGGAGTTCCACAGGGATCAATGTTGGGACCACAACTTTTCACTTTATATATATCAATGATCTAGATGAAGGAACTGAGGGCATTGTGGTTAAGTTTGCAGATGGTACAAAGATAGGCGGAGGGACGGGTAATATTGAGGAGGCAGGGAGGTTGCAGAAGGACATGGACAGGTTAGGAGAATGGGCAAAGAAGTGGCAGATGGAATACAACGTGGGAAAGTGTGATGTTATGCACTTTGGTAAGAAGAATTGAGGCATAGACTATTTTCTAAATGAGGAGAGAACTCAGAAATCGGAAGCACAAAGGAACTTGGGAGTCTTAGTTTAGGATTCTCTGAAGATTAACTTGCAGGTTGAGTTGGTAGTTAGGAAAGCAAATGGAATGTTAGCATTCATTTCGAGAGAACTAGAAGACAAAAGCAGGGATGTACTGCTGAGGCTTTATGAGGCTCTGGTGAGACCACATTTGGAGTATTGTGAGCAATTTTGGGTCCGTATCTAAGGAAGGATGTGCTGGTCCTGGGGAGGCTCCAGAGGAGGTTCAGGAGAATGATCCCGGGAATGAAAGGCTTGATACATGAGGAGCGTTTGAGGACTCTGTGTCTGTACTCAATGGAGTTTAGAAGGATGAGGGGGAATCTCATTGAAACTTACAGAACAATAAAAGGCCTGGATAGGGTGGACGTGGGGAAGATGTTTCCATTCGTAGGAGAGGCTAGGATCCGAGGGCACAGCCTCAGAATGAAGGGATGACCCTTTAGAACCGAGATGAGGAGGAATTTTTTCAGCCAGAGGGTGGTGAGTCTGTGTAATTCATTGCCACAGAAGGTTGTAGAGGCCAGGCCATTGAATGTATTTAAGAGTTAGATAGGTTATTGATTAGTAAGGGGATCAAAGTTTATGGGAAAAAGGTGGGAGAATGGGGTTGAGAAATATTTCAGCCACGATCGAATGGTGGAGCAGCCTTGATGGGTTGAATGGCCTAATTCTGCTCCTATATCTGATGGTCTTATGGTCTAATGCTATAGCCCTGTCTCCGCCCACTTTGCCTTCTCACCCACACTGTAGCAATCAAGAACTAAGAGCTTGGCTTTTTTTCTCCTTTTAATGACCTCATGAATGAGGTCATTAATGATCACACTTTGAAAGTATTTCATTGGCTGTAAAGCACTTTGGGCCATTTAGAGATTGTGAACAGTGTTATAGAAATTCAAGTCTTTCTTGCTTTGGGAGGCATGGAGGTCAGGTACGGCTCCCTGAGACTTCGCAGTGATCAGTAAACTCCGCAATGATCAACCGAAACTCAGATAAGGCCTGCATCTGAACGAAGTACATTCAAAACTCATCTGTGGAATCAATATCTCAGTGAGTGAGTGGAACAGGCTCCACAGGGACACAGTGGAAGCATTTACTATTGATTCATTCAAATTCAGAATTACATTTTATGGCAGGGAAACATTTTAGTATCCAGTAAATGAGTAATTTGAGACATGATGTGTGGTGATTGGTGTGTGCTCAGGAGGAACAGGTGACTTTGGATCTGCGCTTCCTAATGTTTCCCCACCCCTGGGGTCTTCCTCAGCTCGTGTCTGGGTCTGTTGTTGACTCATCGATGAAGATTGGTCATAGTGATTAGTCAACAACTCCATTATTGTTGGATCGTGTGGCCACCTATGTTGTAGCAGGTGAACTTGACGGACTCTGGTCTATCATCACCTAGCAACTGAAGGATCTGTCATCGACTTCAGGAAGCGTAAAGGAGCACATGCCCCTGTCTACATCAACGGGGGCAAAGTAGACAGGGTCAAGAGCTTCAAGTTTTTAGGTGTCCAGATCACCAACAACCTGTCCTGGTCCCCCCACGCTGACACTATAGTTACGAAAGCCCACCAACGCCTCTACTTTCTCAGAAGTCTAAGGAAATTTGGCATGTCAGCTACAACTCTCACCAACTTTTATAGATGCACCATAGGAAGCATTCTTTCTGGTTGTATCACAGCTTGGAATGGCTCCTGCTCTGCCCAAGACCGCAAGGAACTACAAAAGGTTGTGACTGTAGCCCAATCCATCACGCAAACCAGCCTCCCATCCATTGACTCTGACTATACTTCCCGCTGCCTCGGCAAAGCAACCACCATAATCAAGGGCCCAACGCACCCTGGACATTCTCTCTTCCACCTTCTACCGTCGGGAAAAAGATACAAAAGTCTGAGATCACGTACCAACCGACTCAAGAACAGCTTCTTCCCTGCTGCTGTCAGACTTTTGAATGGATCTACCTTGCATTAAGCTGATCTTTCTCTATACCCTATCTATGACTGTAACACTACATTCTGCACTCGCTCCTTTCCTTCTCTATGAACGGTATGCTTTGTCTGTATAGCGCGTAAGAAACAATACTTTTCACTGTATGTTAATACATGTGACAATAATAAATCAAATCAAATCAAATCAAATATGGAACAAGCAAAGGCCTTTCAACCCATCAAGCAAACTCCTTCCAGTTGTGGCATGCCTTAAAGTGGGTGTGGTTATACTGTACTCATGGTGAGAGGGAAAATGATGACCATAAGATATAGGAGCACAGTCAGGCCATTTGGCCCATCGAGTCTGCTCCACCATTCAAATCATGGCTGATAAGTTTCTCAATGCATCACGTGACACAACTGAGGAAGCTACCAACTCAGATGTGTGTGCAGGTCCTCCAGCTGTGTAATATGTTACCAACTTCTCCAATCCTTAGTAAATGAACTTACAGTGGGGATATTCCGTCCCTGTTGTGGGACCCACCCCGGGAGATTTGACAGTTCAGCCAGAAGTCTGTTGACTGTCGATTGGAGCTTGAAAATCCCGCTCGATGTATTTTGTGTGTGAAACAGTCCCTCAGGTGTGATTGGAGTCTTGATGAAGTTAGCAGAAGGAGAGGAAACACCAAACCCTTCACAGAGTGAGGCATTGCCTATTCTTTGGAGATGATGCCCAGCTCTCCGTATCTCTGCCCCAGCAAAACTCCGGAATACTCATTTACCTTTGCATCCTGGCCTTGATACTTGCATGGTCCCAGTAACTCCACAGACATCATGCCATAACACATTCTTAAACCAACTCCACCTGTACTTATGGAGGTAAATCCTCGGGCACCGACCTGCACTGGTGAAAAGGTGTTGGTCAGCACAGACCAGCTGGTTATAGATTTGAGAGACTCTGTCTGAATAAACTTTTCTAATCTCAAATATAAACAGAGAATGTTGGCAACACTCAGCTGGTCTGTTAGCTTCTGTGGTGAGGAATTGTGGGCAATTTCCCCACCTGACACGTGAGGCGCCAATCGCACAATGACTTGTCATCTCGCCAGACGGGCCAGAATGCAATCAGCATTGGGGAAAGCCCCTTTAGGGATTCTCCCCACCCCCAGCAAGGGTATGAGCCTGATTAGCATATTTAAATCCTAATTTAAGTAAGCAGAAGTGGCTTTAAGCCGATTTCACCCGGTTCCTTCGATCCCTCCATCCGCCAGCGGAATGTGAGGCCAATGGGAATCACTACTGGTCTCTCCAAAAGGAGACCCGACGTGAGGACCGCACTGGAGGGGCTCGGAGGCCATTGGAGTCCCCGAGTGGTTATGGGCACAGCTGGGCAGTGCCCATCTGGCGGTGCCCCGGCAGCCTGGCGCTGCAAAGTCAGCACTGAAAAGTTGGCACTGCTAAGGGGCAGAGACTGAAGGGATGGGTCTGAAAGGTTGGGCTGAAGGTGGGTAGCGTGCAGGGGGGGGCCTTAGGCAACCCCATAGCGGGCTCTTGCTCACTTGGGAATGGGGAGCTACTGGTAACAGTGACTGGGGGGGGAGGATGGGGCTGATGTCAGCAAGTTGGGGAAGGTCTGTTGGGTTGACAGAAGATTGGGGCACCTTTAATAGGGGATCCAATTTCTGAGGAGCTAACCACGCAGACGCCTTTAAATCCCGAACATTCCCGGTGGGAATCATCCCAAGCTCAAGAAAAATATCTTAAGTGTGGGTGGATTACAATCTCGCCGACCCAACTGATAGGAATCGCGCTGCTTTTTCCGCCAGGGAAAACACTCAGAAATGTTTCAGGAGAATTGCCCCCCCCCCCCTCCCCCCCCCCCCCCCCCCCCATCCACCCCCCAGTGTTTCTAGTTAAAGACCTAAGTTTTAGATTTTTAAGTTTATTTATTGTCACAAGCTGGCTTACATTAACACTGCAATGAAGCTACTGTGAAAATCCTCTTAGTCACCACACTCCAGTGCCTGTTCGGGTACACAGAGGGAGAATTTAACACGGCCAATGCATCTAACCAGCACATCTTTCGGGCCTGTGGCAGACAGTTCAGTGCGTTTCTGTCTCCCCAGCTGCTGCCAGACCTGCTGAACATTTCCAGCATTTTCTGCTTTTATTGCAAATTTCCAGCAGTATCTTGCTGTTCTGAAAGCATTGCCCCTGTTTCCTCCCCAGCTCAGCTACAATTGAATGTTCCTCTTGCAATTACATTATTGATTCCTTGGGATGTGAAGAACGGTAACTTGGGAAAAGTCCATCGATGCTGGGGGCAAAGACTGATTTGTAGAGTTGGGTTGCAGTCCAGCCATGGTTTCATTGAATAGCGGAATAGGCTCAAGGGGCTGAATGGTCTCCTCCTGGTTCCAATGACACCCTGATGCTGCGACTTCGGAGGTCTAACGTACTCAAAGGACTGGATCATATGCCAAGGCAATTGTACTTTTCTCTCAGTGAAAACCACTCTAATAATTTTCAAACTTTGGGATAGTCTAATGTAAGAAGTTTAACAACACCAGGTTAAAGTCCAACAGGTTTATTTGGTAGCAAAAGCCACCGGTGTGGCTTTTGCTACCAAATAAACCTGTTGGACTTTAACCTGGTGTTGTTAAACTTCTTACTGTGTTTACCCCAGTCCAACGCCGGCATCTCCACATCATAGTCTAATGTTCCAGCATGATCTTTAACCACTCGCTTCCCTTCTCTGCATTCTCTCCATTGCCTGAATTCCAGGGGCAAGTAGAGATGGGCAATAGCTGCTGATCAGCCGGCAACGCACACGTCCCATGAATGGTTAAAAAAAAAATTGAACCTGGGCTCCAACGTGTTGCAAACATGGTACAGACACTGGGCGGGACTTTACTGCCTCGGTCGTCCTGAATCCCACCTGAGGTCAACGGGACTTCCTATGTTCCGACCCTCGCCCGCTCCAATTCCTGTGGCGGGCGGGCCAGCAACATTCCGGCCAACGAATCATAGAATGGTCATGGCCATGGCCATTTGGTCCATTTGGTGCCTGCTGACCCTCTGCAAGCATTATTTAGCTTGCGCCATCCCTCTCCCCCCTATCCTTGTAGCCCTGCAAATTTGATGATCCTCACAAAGTTAGAATAAGTTCTTTCCACTCGTGTACTGAAAATAGATCCCAGTATGAAATTCGGAACGTCCTGCTGTCTAAGTGTCTACGATTAACTTACATTGGGTGCAAATCTGCTATCAAAGCTCACTGCTCTGGACTTTGGCTTTCTGCCACTTGGTGCAAGTGTATCTCTGCGGCCTAAGCTGTCAAGTCCAGTGAGTACCAGCGCAGAGATATTTAAAGACCACAGCTCATATTGCTCACGTCTCATGTTGCTCAAATCAACAAGTGTTTCAGTTCTAACTGATAGCTTTGAACTTTGAATGAGCGTAATGGTTTCACACGTTTGATTTACACACACGTCCTGTTTATATTGGGCAGTGGGAGTTATGGTGGACACAGTCAAGCATTGAAGAATCTGAACTACAGAGACTACATTCGTTGGGTCTTCAGAATAAAGGAAAAAAGGGGGCAATTTTACCATTTTTTTTTCTGAGTGCTGGGCGGACTTGAAACTGGGAGAGTTTCAGATCTGTCTTTTGGGCCTGTGTTCAGGCACCCCCCCTACCATACACACTCTGCCTGCAAAGCTTTGAGTCAGGTCTTATTCGACTGGCTCAAGTCGACTGTTCCCCGTTCATGGGGAGCATGACTATTCCTCGCTGGCGAGAACCTTTCCCAGCGAGGTCATAAAGGAGGGCGAGCCCAGACGATTGTGAGCCAGGCTCGCGAAGCAGATGTAAAACAGCATTAAAATAAATTTACATAAATTAACCTGCCTCTCGCCCATTTCCGGTGAGAACATGACCGCGCAAGAAATCCGGCGCTCGTAAAATGGCACCGGGCGTGAAAACCGGCGCCAATCGCGCTAAACTCCACTTTGCCACCGCGTCGCGCCCGAAAACGGATGCAATGTGATGGTAAAATCGCCCCAAAGAGTTGTGTTTCTATAGCCCCTCAGGACATCCGAGACACATTACAACCAATGCAATACTTTGAGAGTGTAGTCACTGTCATGATGTAAGAAATGTGACAACCAATTTGATCACTGCAAGATTCCACAAAGAGCAAAGATGTTACGCGACCAGATTATCTGTTGCTCTGATCTTGATTGAGATGTAAATATTGGCCCAGGAGACCAGGGAAAACACCCCAGCTTTTGATCACAATGGTGTAGTGGGATCTTTCATAGGGCGGCACGGTGGCACAGTGGTTACATAGTGCCAGAGACCTGGCTTCAATTCCAGCCTCGGGTTACTGTCTGTGTGGAGTTTGCACGTTCTCCCCGTGTCTGCGTGGGCTTCCTCTGGGTGCTCCGGTTTCCTCCCACAATCCAAAGATGTGCGGGTTAGATTGATTGGCCATGATGAATTGCCACCTAGTGTCAGGGGGATTAGTAGGGTAAATACGTGGGGTTATGGGGATTGGACGTGATTGGGATTGTTGGCGGTGCAGGCTCGATGGGCTGAATGGCCTCTTTCTGCACTGTAGGGATTCTATGATTCTATGATCCACCTGAGGGGGATGGGGCAGACCACACCACTGCTTAGTGACACAGAAAAATGGCACCTCTGACAATGCAGCACTCCCTCAATACTTAGCGGACACTACAATATAATAATGATGTTGTCTTGTTGTCATTCTTTCATGGGATGTGGGCGTCACTGGCCAGGCCGGCATTCATTGCCCATCCCTAATTGCCCTTGAGAAGGTGGCAGTGAGCTATGGCCTCGTTCGGCTGTGGTGGAATGTGTTGCTTTGAGCTGTCCAGGACTTCTTTCATACAGACTAAACAGACCCACCTGTGGCATTGCTCACCATTCGCCTCCCATCCCGAGTACGCTTGTAACCATTCAGCATAAGAACATAAGAACTAGGAACAGGAGTAGGCCATCTGGCCCCTCGAGCCTGTTCCATCATTCAAATAAGATCACGGCTGATCTTTTCGTGGACTCAGCTCCACTTACCTGCCCGCTCACCATAACCCTTAATTCCTTTACTGTTCAAAAATTTATCTGTCCTTGCCTTCAGAACATTCAATGAGGTAGCCTCAACTGCTTCACGGGGCAGGGAATTCCACAGATTCACAACCCCTTGGGTGAAGAAGTTCCTCTTCAACTGAGTCTTAAATCTGCTTCCCCTCATTTTGAGGCCATGCTCCCTAGTTCTAGTTTTACCCGCCAGTGGACCGAATCTGAATTGATGAGGACTGGGGGGAGCGGGGGGGTTGGAGGTGGGGGGAGGGGGGTGGGGGGGGGGGGGGGGGGAGGGGGGGGAAACAAGGATTACAGTTGGCAGCCCTGTGGGGAATTAGAGAGTGAGGTACAATGTTCAAAAATGATAAACCCTCAATCTTGTGCAATGTACAGTCTTCCTGACTTTAAAGGGATTCAAGATATGGCGAGCTATGACACTGACTGATTTTCATTTCCTCAGAACTGATTTCCAAACAGGAGGTTGTACAGAAACGATTGATTTGCTTGTTCAATCAGCTAAAAGAAAAGGAGTGCCGAGGGTAAAGGTTTTAATGACTACTGGAAAAACAACTCCTGTGCAGACACTGCCTGTGACCTCCAGTTTATAAACCATGCCCTCCTGGTACAATATGTGACTGAGCAGAAGATGACATTCAGAGAGTTCCTGTTCTGGGCTTGTTGACCAAGAGGGCAGGCAAATTCTTGAGTCTTGTCCCTCAGTGGAATTATTCCAGCAGCAGCCCCTGCAATGAAGTATAGTTTCACATCCAGATGGAGAGATGAGTGTGAGAAAACGTCTAGAAAGTGTTCTGAATGTAGAGTGAATGATATTATTTTTAATTCTAAGTGTCATAATATTTTATGCATCATTAAAGTTAAATTTGTAATTTTAAGCTGTATAAAAGTGAACTTTCTGGGACTAAAGTGAACTTTTTGGGACGTGGAGGCGTTAGAGAGAGTGCAGAGAAGGTTTACCAGGATGTTGCCTGGTATGGGGGGTCTTAGCTATGAGGAGAGATTGGGTAAACTGGGGTTGTTCTCTCTGGAAAGACGGAGAATGAGGGGAGATCTAATAGAGGTGTACAAGATTATGAAGGGGATTGATAGGGTGAACAGTGGGAAGCTTTTTCCCAGGTCGGAGGTGACGATCATGCGGGGTCACGGGCTCAAGGTGAAAGGGGCGAAATATAACTCAGATATTAGAGGGATGTTTTTTACACAGAGGGTGGTGGGGGCATGGAATGTGCTGCCAAGTAGGGTGGTGGAGACGGACACGCTGACACCGTTTAAGACTTACCTGGATAGTCACATGAGCAGCCTGGGAATGGAGGGATACAAACGATTGGTCTAGTTGGACCAAGGAGCGGCACAGGCTTGGAGGGCCGAAGGGCTTGTTTCCTGTGCTGTACTGTTCTTTGTTCTTTGTAAAGGTAAAGTTTATTTATTAGTCACAAGTAAGGCTTACAATGAAGTTATTGTGAAATTCCCCTCGTCGCCACTCTGGCACCTGTTCAGGTCAACGCGCTTAACCAGCACGTCTTTCAGACTGTGGGAGGAAACCGGAGCACCCGGAGGAAACCCATGTAGACACGGGGAGAACGTGCAAACTCCATACAGACAGTGACCCAAGCCAGGAATCGAACCCGGTTCCCTGGCGCTGTGAGGCAGCAGTGCTAACCACTGTGCCACCGTGCTGCCCTGTTTATGGTATTTGGAGAAATGTTTTCTAATATTTAATTTTTTGGTTTACTGGATTAGTTTGTCAGTCTCTTACACACTTTGACTTGTCTAACCAGTGCTTGCCTAGAATTGGGTGGAATGATATTGTTGCCTTATTCTTCCCCTGACCTCTCCTCCAGCAAGACAGGGTTATTTAAATTTATCTAAAACTCTCCCATCCAGGAACACTCACTCCCTCCACCACTGGCAAAAAGTGGCAGCAGTGTGTACCAAGACGCACTGCAGGTACTCACCAGCGTTCCTTCGGCAGCACCCTCTCAAACCCACTGTCATCGAGAGGAACAAAGGGCAGCAAATACCTGGGAAAACCACCACCTGGAGGTTCCCCTCCAAGTCACTCACCATCCTGACTATCGCTGTTCCTTCACTGTCACTGGGTCAAAATCCTGGAACACCCTCCCTAACAGCACTGTGGGTGCACCTACACCTCAGGGACTGCAGCGGTTCAAGAAGGCAGCTCACCACCACCTTCTCAAGGGCAACTAGGGATGGGCAATAAATGCTGGTCCAGCCAGCGACGCCCATGTCCCGTTAATGAATTTTAAAAAGTCCTATCTAACACCAAGTTCTCCCATCAGTCCTGTGCTTTCTGCTGGTCTGACAATATCTCAGTTTTAAAATTCATATTGTTATAATGCAGGCCAGAAACTCCAAGGTGTTTTATGAAGTCAGCCCAGACCCTAAGTTTTACATTTGATTTTGGCACAGGCAAGCGTAAGATGTTTCACTCCACTGGGTGGCGCGGTGGCACAGTGGTTAGCACTGCTGCCTCACAGCATCAGGGACCTGGGTTCAATTCCCGGATTGGGTCACTGTCTGTGTAGAGTTTGCACGTTCTCTGTGTGGGTTTCCTCCGGGTGCTCCAGTTTCCTCTCACAGCCCGAAAGATGTGCTGGTTAGGGTGCATTGGCCGTGCTAAATTCTCCCTCAGTGTACCAGAACAGGCGCCGGAGTGTGGCAACTAGGGGATTTTCACAGTAACTTCATTGCAGTGTTAATGTAAGCCTACTTGTGACACTAATAAACTCCAGATGTGATTCACTAGGTAGCTTTTATCAAACAAAGTTTATTTAAGAACACAGTTCACATATAATAAGAAAAATTAGCATAATTTCCATTAAGAACAAAGAACAGTACAGCACAGGAAACAGGCCCTTCGGCCCTCCAAGCCTGTGCTGCTCCTTGGTCCAACTAGACCAATCATTTGTATCCCTCCATTCCCAGGCTGCTCATGTGACTATCCAGGTAAGTCTTAAACGGTGTCAGTGTGCCTGCCTCCACCACCCTACTTGGCAGTGCATTCCAGGCCCCCACCACCCTCTGTGTAAAAAACATCCCTCTAATATCTGAGTTATACTTCGCCCCTCTCACCTTGAGCCCGTGACCCCTCGTGAATGTCACTTCTGATCTGGGAAAAAGCTTCCCACTGTTCACCCTATCTATCCCCTTCATAATCTTGTACACCTCTATTAGATCTCCCCTCATTCTCCGTCTTTCCAGGGAGAACAACCCCAGTTTACCCAATCTCTCCTCATAGCTAAGACCCTCCATACCAGGCAACATCCTGGTAAACCTTCTCTGCACTCTCTCTAACGCCTCCACGTCCTTCTGGTAGTGCGGCGACCAGAACTGGACGCAGTACTCCAAATGTGGCCTAACCAGCGTTCTATACAGCTGCATCATCAGACTCCAGCTTTTATACTCTATACCCCGTCCTATAAAGGCAAGCACACCATACGCCTTAGTTAAAAAAAACTTGACATTGTATAAACCTTAACAGCTAACGATAATGTCCCAAGTCAAACAACTCCCACAAACAGACACCCCTTTCTTGGCTTGGCACGAAAAGCAAGTATGCACACGTGATGCTGGATTTTGCAGCTTTGAACACCTGCCGTGAATTAGTCCTTTGAACTGTTGGATTACAACTGAGGCTTCCGAGCCCTGGAGTTTCCAGCACACCTCGAGAGAGAGAGAGAGAGAGAGAGATAGAGACATTGGGGCCGGAATTCTCCTGTCCTGTCCTGTCCGCCATGGGAATTGTGACGGGCCATGCAAAGGTCCATTGACCTCGGAGGGATTCTCCGGTTCTGAGGTGAGCGCGGCCGGTGAATCCCGCCCCGCTTGCCTCGAGCTTCTAGCTAGCAACTCAGAGACAGCAGAATTCTCAACTCCAGAGAGATAGAGAGACAGAGACATTGCTTTTAGTCTGCAGTCGAAACAGCTTCTGAACCAAAATGAAACTAAAGCCTCGGTCTTTTCTGTGGAAAAGAAGCTGTCCTCCTGACATCACCTGACCTGTCAATCACTCACCACCAACAATTTTGATTTGATTGTCACATGTATTAGTAAACAGTGAAAAGTATTGTTTCTTGTGCTATACAGGCAAGGCATACCATTCATAGAGAAGGAGACGAGAGAGTGCAGAATGTAGTGTTACAGTCAAAGCTAGGGTGTAGAGAAAGATCAACTTAATGCAAGGCAAGTCCATTCAAAAATCTGACAGCAACAGGGAAGAAGCTGTTCTTGAGTTGGTTGTTACCTGACCTCAGACTTTTGCATCTTTTTCCCGAAGGAAGAAGGTGGAAGAGAGAATGTCCGGGGTGCTTGGGGTCCTTAATTATGCTGGCTGCTTTTCCGAGGCAGCAGGAAGTGTAGACTGGGTCAATGGATGGGAGGCTGGTTTGCGTGATGGATTGGGCTACATTCACGGCCTTTTTCAATTTACGAGGATCATAACAACTCCAGGGTGCTGCATTAGGCCAGATTAAAAATAAACTTTGCTTTAATTATCCTGCTTCAGCAACATTAAAAGATATCGGTTACAGACAGCACGCCATCAAAACAAAAATGCCAGGGACTGCTTGAAAAAACTGCAGAGATCATGATTAAAACACATTTCTTCAAGGCACTGTATCGTTACAACATCCATTGTTCTCAAACCCTCCATGCCCCTCCCTAATGCTCCAACCTTCTCTAGCCTGGCAATCCTTGGAGATCTCTGTGTTCCTCCAGTTCTGGCCACTTGCACATCCCGACTTTAATCACCCCACACCAGCCACCTACAGTCACAGCTCTGGAATTCCTTCCACGATCCTCTCCGCCTTTCTCTTCTCCTGCGTCCTTTAAAACCTATCAAAGTTTGACTCATCATTCCAATATCCCCTCCTGTGTCTCAGTGTCACATTCTGCTTGGCAACACTCTTGAGGAGAGCCGTGGGATGTTCTACAATGCTAAAGACACAAAATGAAGATAAGTTGTTAACTATTTCATTCACACAATCACGGAAGTTATCAATTGCTTTTATCGAGGGTCTAACGCTGTCCTGGGTCCTGATGTAGCCCAGGTGGGCTTGCGAAGACTTGTTTTTAGACTTAGTCCTCCTGGAAATCAGCCTTAGCAAAGGTTGCACATGGGCTTGTCATGGTCTGTGGACCGCAGCTGAGTGAGATATCAGGATCCCACTGAACCCACAGTAAACAAGGGAAGGAAAAGCTCAGAAAATAGCTGTTGCCTTGTTTAACTGTGCGCCTTTTCCACAGTAAATAATCAGCTCAGCAAATGCACTGTAGCAATATATACTCTGTGTGAAGATTTGCGAAATGTGTGAGCAGCCTTTAAATGCCGTTCCTGTGGGAAAAAAACACACAAGATGAAACCCAGCAATTAATTCTTGGAAGATATGTCTTTTGGGAATAGTGCGGAGAGTGAATTTCAAAAGGAGAGCCCTTTGAAAGTAATGAAATGTGATTAGAAGTGGACCAGTGTAGGTATAAGAAGTGATTAAGTCTGTTTAAATGCAGTGCATAGCATCTTCATTTGATGATTTTGCTCATCCCGATTGCCAGCGCCTTGTCTGTGCTCTTTGATGTGTTGAGAGGTGCAAAAGATTGCGTGGGATCTTCCTCAACACATTTTCATTCAATAGCCTTTTTTTTTGCTTCATTAGCCAAGTTAATATATTAACACCTTTTTTTATATATAAAAATCTACCAGCGGGAGGAACGAAATCTGTTTAATCCGAACTCCTTTCATCTCCATTTTCACATTTCTTCTGTTACTTTGATCTGCTGCTCTTTGATCACACCTTTATATCTAATTTGTTTTTGAATTTCAATGCAAATTTTCTTTATTAACGATGTTCGGTCCTTCATGTTTCCTTAGACTTGTAAGTGTTGTGAGCGTTTCTCCTGTGAGTCTGTGTGTAACATTCTATCTGGTCTGTGGGCCATGTCTGGGTGACTCCCTCTAATTCTCACCCTTACACTCCCTCCCAGACAGGACACAAGGAAGAATTAATCTTCTGATGGACAATCTTCTGCCATCTCTCATTCTCCTCACTTCTCTGTTTCATTCTCTCCATGCGTTGGTTTCTGTTCATCTGTACCCCTCAAAGATAGAAAGGCTTACGTATTTTTTATTCATTTGTGGGACATGGGCGTCGCTGGCTGACCAGCATTTATTGCCCATCCCTAATTGCCCTTGGAGGGCAGTTGAGAGTCAACCACATTGCTGTGGCTCTGGGGTCATATGTTGGCCAGCTGGGTAAGGACGGCAGATTTCCTTCCTTAAAGGACGTTAGTGAACCAGATGGGTTTTTTCAACAATCGACAATGGTTTCATGGTTATCAGTAGATTCTTAATCCCAGATATTTTTTACTGAATTCAAATTCCTCCAGCCGCCATGGTGGGATTCGAACCTGGGACCCCAGAACATTAGCTGAGTTTCTGGATTAATAGCCTAGCGATAATACCACTAGGCCATCGCCTCCCCATTTCCATAGCACCTTTCACAAGCTCGGGATGGCTCATAATACTTTAGGGCCAATGAGGGCTTTTGAAGTGTCATCACTGTCAGGATGCAGGATAATGCAGCAGCCAATTTGTGCACAGTAAGATCCCACATACAGCAAATGAAATCCTGACCAGATAACCTGTTGCAGTGATGTTGAGTGAATATTGGTCAAGACACCAGTGAGAAAATTGTCGTGCTCTTTAAAATATTGCCACAGGATTTTTTAATGTCCAACTGAGACACGGCTTTGGTTAAACATCTCGTGTGAATGACAGCATCGCCAACAGTGTAACCCTCCCTCAGTACTGTGCTGTGAGTGTCAGCCTGGATCATGTGTCCAAATTTCTGAAATGGGGCTTGAACCCACCCTCATCCCCGACTCCGAGGCAAGGGAACTACAAACTGAGCCAGAGTTGGCAGAGTAATGCCATCTCCAACTTATTATGTAATGGTACCCTGGGCAATATTTATCTGGGTGGCAGAGTGGTTAGCACTGCTGCCTCACAGCGCCAGGGTCCTGGGTTCAATTCCGCCTTGGGTGACTGTCTTTGTGGGTTTCCTTGTGTCTGCGTGGGTTTCCTCTGGGTGTTCCGGTTTCCTCCCTCACTCCAATGATGTGCAGGTTTGGTGGATCAGCTATGGAAAATGTGTGGGGTTACAGGGATAGGGCAGGGGAGAGGGCCTGGGTAAGATGCTCTTTTGGAGAGTGGTTGTAGACTCAATGGACCTCCTTCTGCACTGTAGGATTTTATGGTATTTCTCAATCAGTGAAGGAAGCAGATTGTCTGATCAATGCGTTTTGTGACAGCTTCCTGCATGCACATTGGCTGTCGGAGTTCCCACACTACAACAGTGACTACCTGAAAAATGCTTGATTGGCTATGCAGTGCTTTGGGGTGTCCTGAGGTTGTGAAAGGCGCTATAGGAATGCAGGTCTTTCTTTCTTTCCCTCTATATTAGTTTGCCTGATCAGGAAAGAAGTCTGGCTTTACATCACGCTGAAATTGGACAGCTTGCCGTGTGGAGAGTGTGAACCTGTCACCCCAGGATGATGCACCTTGTAACTCCCACCAAGCCTTCAATCATTAAAAAATGATTCACAGTTGTATAAATGCAGTTGATTGCCACTGTGATCTTGTTGTGAGCACTCAGTGCTGCAGTATTTCCTAAGTACTTTTTAATTGACTCTGCACAGCCAAGAGTCAATTTTAGTCTCCTTTTAACTCTCAAGGGTCCTCACATGAATCACAAAATTGTCTTTGAAAGCAGATTTACAGAGATGGTTGAATCCACTTCATGTTACTTCCCTGTCTTATGTCATGGTTCTGTTTCAAGAAATAGCTTTTATCTGATTATCTGTGCTTTAGAAGCTATCTCCTCTATTGCAAGTATTCGCAGAATGATACAATGCCAAAGGAGGCCATTCAATCCATTGTGTCTGTGCTGGCCCTTTGAAAGAGATATCCAATTAGTCCCTACCCACTCCCCCTCCCTCGCTCCTTCCCCATAGCCTTTGTCATTCTCTGTTTCACTGATATTATTGATCGCAGATTGGAAGAATTGGTGTCAACTGTCATGCCTCCTGCAGTGGAATAGCCTTCAGCCACTTGTAGTCGAGGCTTACAAATAGAAATTAAGAAATAATGAAATATTTGGAATAATCCAGCAGGCCCTCGGTTGCCATGGTGAATGAGGAAAATTACCAGAGGGATGATCGTTGAAGGACCAAATAGCCTTTTCCTGTATTTTGCATTTGTTTGAGGTTCTTTGAAAATTAGCCACACGGATGGGGCAGTGGGTGGGCTTCTGGCTACAGTGGGAAGGGGGAAAATTGATGAGAAAAGGAGGGGAGAGTGGGAATAAGAAGGAACTGTGTACAGTTCTGGTCACCCTATTATAGAAAGGATATTATTAAACTAGAAAGAGTGCAGAAAAGATTTACTAGGATGCGACCGGGACTTGATGGTTTGAGTTATAAGGAGAGGCTGGATAGACTGTGACATTTTTCTCTGGAGCGTAGAAGGCTGAAGGGTGATCTTATAGAAGTCTATAAAATAATGAGGGGCATAGATCAGCTAGATAATCAACATATTTTCCCAAAGATAGGGGAGTCTAAAACTAGAGGGCATAGGTTTAAGGGGAGAGGGGAGAGATACAAAAGGGCTCAGAGGGACAATTCTTTCGCTCAGAAGGTGGTGAGAGTCTGGAACGAGCTGCCAGAGGTAGTAGTACAAGCGGGTACAATTTTGTCTTTTAAAAAGCATTTAGATAGTTACTTGGGTAAGATGGGTACAGAGGGATATGGGCCAAATGTGGCAATTGGGACTAGCTTAATGGTAAAAACTGGGCAGCATGGACAAGTTGGGCTGAAGGGCCTGTTTCCATGCTGTAAACCAGTATGACTCTATGAATAAAAAAAGTCAAATTCTGCCAGATCCAATTAGATGTTTGACAGCAAGTGAGAGGAATCATAGTGAGTAGCAAGAAAGGAATATAGGAATAAACTTTAAACTTTATATTGGATACACTGGATAAGAAAAGGCCAAATCCATCTGGTTCACCTTTCGCCATCCTGGTGGTCGCATAGAATCATAGAATCCCGACAGTGCAGAAGGAGACCATTCGGCCCATCGAGTCTGCACTGACCACAACCCCACCCAGGCCCTATCCCTGTAACCCCATGTATTTACTCTGCTAATCCCCCTGACACTAAGGGGCCAATCAACCTAACCCGCACATCTTTAGACGGTGGGAGGAAACCGGAGCACCCGGAGGAAACCCACGCAGACACGGGGAGAATGTGCAAACTTCACACAGACAATGACCCGAGGCCGAAATTGAACCTGTGTCTCTGGTGCTGGTGAGGTCGCAGTGCTAACCACTATGTCACTGTGCTGCCCACATGACTACACTGTGGCTCAGTGGTGGGGGCTGGGCCTGGGTAAGATGCATTTTTGGAGAGTCTGTGTGGACAAATGGCCTCCTTCTGCAATGTAGGATTTCTATGGATTCTCTGATACACTGATAATGGAATGGTTGACTAAGCTCTATCAGTGAGTCCGCAACAGATTCACACACGAGGTGAGAGAATCTCCCAGAGATGGAGAACTTTGGCAATCTGGACATTGATGTAAACTGTGTGGATAATTGTCTCTATTGCACAAAATCAAAAAGATCCCCTTTATGTTCAAACGGCTGAATTGACAGCCAATCATCAAATGAGTCCAGGTGCTTCTAAAAGAGTGAATAATTCGTAGAGTTTCGATTGGTCCATGTGCAATTAAACTTGAAGAAAAATGAAGTCACCCTGAAAACAATTGGAAGCGGAACTCTGCTGTGAATTCCTTCATCGTGTCACATGTGTCCTGGAGATCTAACAGAATGGTTTATGAACACACACACTTTTCATTCTGGTGAAACCTCGGATCCCAGCGGCTCCAGGGAATATGCAGTTCCTAGAGCTGCCTGCTTTATATAAATAAAAAAATCACAGTTTCAGCTCCAACTGAGATCAAGAACAGTTTAATTGCTCCAAGTCTTAAAGTTGCATCCGTCCCGTCTGACAATAGAAATGTCTTCCTGTTACCAACATTGAGAGTTACACCCCGGCTAAGTAACATCTTGTGAACAGATAATTTGAAGTGAGTACAAAGGATGTTACACTTCACTGTAATTATAATTCTAGAGGGATGGCCAATAACCAGATCTCAATAACCATCCACAGTGACATCATCCACAAACACTGGATCATCCTGAATGTGCGACTACTGACTGTCAACAACTGCCTCCATTTTCCTCCCTCTATCCATTTAATTCAGCTGTTTCAAAGGGCAAGACTTTACTTCCGGGACCAAGACGCTGATTCCAGGGTTAAATCTGGGTATTGATTCAGCACCGTGTGGGGAAAAGGGGAGAGTTACAGAGCAAAGAGATCTAGGGGTACATGTTCATAGCTCCTTGAAAGTGGAGTCACAGGTGGACAGAGTGGTGAAGAAGGCATTCGGCATGCTTGGTTTCATCGGTCAGAACATTGAATACAGGAGTTGGGACGTCTTTTTGAAGTTGTACAAGACATTGGTAAGGCCACACTTGGAATACTGTGTGCAATTCTGGTCACCCTATTATAGAAAGGATATTATTAAACTAGAAAGAGTGCAGAAAAGATTTACTAGGATGCTACCGGGACTTGATGGTTTGAGTTATAAGGAGAGGTTGGATAGACTGGGACTTTTTTCTCTGGAGCGTAGGAGGCTGAAGGGTGACCTTATAGAGGTCTATAAAATGATGAGGGGCATAGACATGGTAGATAGTCAATATCTTTTCCCAAAGGTAGGGAAGTCTAAAACTAGAGGGCATAGGTTTAAGCTGCGAGGGGAGAGATACAAAAGTGTGCAGAGGGGCAATTTTTTTCACAGAGAGGGTGGGGAGTGTCTGGAACAAGCTGCCAGAGGTAGTAGTAGAGGCGGGTACAATTTTGTCTGTTAAAAAGCATTTAGATAGTTACATGGATAAGATGGTATAGAGGGATATGGGCCAAATGCGGGCAATTGGGATTAGCTTAGGGGTTTAAAAAAAAGGGCGGCAGGGACAAGTTGGGCCGAAGGGCCTGTTTCCATGCTGTAAACACCTATGACTCTATGACCTGACTCAGTTTTCCAAGGAATGGCCAGCAAGAGAGTGGCATCTTGTCCATGAGGGTAAGGGAGAGAGAGAGACTGGCTGAAGATCACAGAATCACAAGAATTGTTACACCGCAGAAAGAGACCTATCGGCCCATTGTGTCTCCACCGGCTCTTGATCCGAAAGAGCTTTTAACCTGGTGCCATCCTCCTGCCTCCTCCCCGTATCCCTGCACATTATCTATTTTCAAATAATCATTTAATTCCCTCTTGAATGCCTCAATTGAAGCTGCCTCCGCCACACTCCCAGGCAGTGCATTCCAGACCCCAACCACACGCTGTGTGAAAAAGCTTTTTTTTTATCATTTTATTTTTGCAAAGTTTAAGCAGGTACTGTACAGGTGTCTCTGCCTAGATTACTTTGCTCAATTCTTTGGAGTGGGGTTTGAATCACAGACCTCCTAAGTCCTGGCTCAGAGTGCTGCCATTCAGCGAAGACTATTACAAAATGGAAGTGCCGTCTCCACACTTCTCAAGGTTTCGAAAAGATAAACGGCCAAAGAGGTCATTTTGTGGGGGATGGGTTGCCCCCACAAGAACGGCTGTGACCTCCTTTCAATATTGGGAGTGCAGAAGTTCTTCTAAATGATTCTAGAACTGCCTGATCCCCATCCCCAGCTGGCCTCTGCCCATTGCCCCTCTTGTTACTGACTCCATTTCCCTCCCAGGGATCTACTGGGCTCAATTATCACTTTGGAACATTCTGCCTGCTGCAGATTATCAAGACTTTTACTTCTGCCATTGAGTGCCTCGACTTGTAGCTTAGCCCCAACTCTGCGATATCCGGTTGATGTCATTTCCAGGCTTTGGAGACCTATCCCTTTGTAGACCTATCCTTGCCGGATCTCCCAACTTTCCCAGCCCATGAACTGCAATTTGCCCTCAATTCAGCCATTGTTATTGCCCTACGCCGGATTATTCTTATCCATCTCTTATCCATCGCTACCCTTCATTATTGAGTGGCTTCTCAGGCCCACAAAACCTCCAATTCTTCCACCACTCCTCCATCTTATCTTACAGTTTTCTCCAGCACCATCCTCCACGCCCTCCCCCCCAACATTCCCCCCCCCCCCCCCCCCACCTCCCCCAACCCCCAGAATGTTCTATTCTCCTAGCCCTGGTACATTCATCCCTCCCTCATTCTGGCTCCTGCAGAGATTGCAGCCACCGCAATCCTACTTCTCTGGACCGCCCCACACCTTCGTCATCTGAGAGCTTCCTTACAGCCCATCTCTTCCACCATGATGTTGCTTACCTCCCCAGTTCAGCATCTGTTTCTTGATGTCGACTTTATGATGTCTCTTGAGATGTTCCTTTATGAAAAAGGAGTTGTCTGCCCTGCCATCTCTCCCACCATGAAAGACAACAGCAACAGCATCATGGAAATGTGAGGCACTTCTGGAGCAGGAGTCAAGGCGGCTGAGTCAGAACAGGGGAGGACGGATGGAAGGGACTCAATATGGACAGCACAGCTTCACAAAGGACAACACCAAAGAACTAAGAAAAGTCCAGCACAGGAACAGGCCCTTCGGCCCTCCAAGCCCATGCCAATCAAGATGCCTTAAACCTTCTGCCCTTACTCAGTCCATATCCCTCTATTCCCTCCTTATTCATGCACCCATCCAGCTGCCTCTTAAATGTTGCTAACGTGCCTGCTTCCACCACCTCCTCTGGCAGCAGGTTCCAGGCAGCCACCACTCTCTGCGTGAAAAACTTCCCCTGCACGTCTCCTTTAAACTTTCCCCCTCTCACCTTGAACTTGTGCCCCCTTGTAATTGACACTTCCATCCTGGGAAAAATCCTCTGACTATCCACCCTGTCTGTGCCTCTCATAATTTTGTAAACCTCTATCAGGTCTTCCCTCAAACCTCCGTCTTCCCAGTGAAAACAATCTTAGTTTATTCAACCTCTCCTCATAGCCAACGCCCTCGAGACCAGGCAACATCCTGGTGAATATTCTTTGCACTCTCCCCAAAGCTTTGATTTGATTTGATTTATTCTTGTCACATGTATTAACATACAGCGAAAATATTGTTTCTTGCGCGCTCTGCAGACAAAGCATACCGTTCATAGAGAAGGAAACGAGAGAGAGCGCAGAATGTAGTGTTACAGTTTTAGTGTTAAAGCTTCCATGTCCTTCTGGTAGTGTGGTGGCCAGAACTGCGCGCAGTACACCCCCAAGTGCGGCCTGACCAAGGTTTGTCTATCGCTGCGACATGATTTCCCAACTCTTGTACTCAGTTTTGAGTGTGTTTAGGCTGGCACGTCACCGTCGTTGGATGAAGTCGGTGGATGTAAAGCAGCAGCTCGTGAGGTAACTGTGGGAAGGTCTTTGGAAGATGAAAAGCAAGAAAAAGACGTAGACTGGGGTGGGGGGGTGGGGGTGGTGGGAGAGGCGGGGGGGGCTGGGGGGTGGGGGGGTGGGGGGGGGTTGCTGTGGGGTGGGGGAAGAAATCTGAATCCATTGTAAGGAAACAACAATCTCTTGTCTGTTGCCGAATGCCAATTCACTCTCCTGTAAATGTACTCGCCAGATTGTCGCTTCGCCGTACACTACATAATCTAATTATTTACATTTTTCTTTGCAATTTATTGCTGAGGGAATGAGACCCAGTTGGATACGAACAAATATTCAATTCATGCTGCAAATTCTTTTGTTGCCCTAAGCGGTTTAACCTTCTTTTTTAACAAGGTTTCCTCGATATCATTGTACCACAATGAATTCAGATCTACTTCTGAAAGATTTCCTCTTCCCTCACGCTACAAGGAGATGTCTATTTTAATTCAGCATCTCAATCTGGCCTCCGGGGGCGGGTTGACAGCTGAGTGTTGAAGGCTACATCGGCTTTGATGCATTATTTGCCAGTTTGAAGACAGCAGGGATAGCTGCAGGAGGCACTGGTATTTGATGTATGGGAACAGAAGGGGAGATTGCCAGTATTTCTGAAGGTGCAGAGACGCACTGACATTTATCTCTGGGTTGTCGAAGGAGGAATCTGCTAATGTGACATGACATCAGATGTTTGTAATGCTGGTAACAAGCTAAGGACTCTGCAGCTTTCTGGAGGAGGTGGGGATGTAATATATACATAATATCATGTTTCAGGCTGTTCGCCTTGAAGAGAGGGAACAGAGAATTCACTGACAGGAGAGAGAAGTGTGTACCCTGTGAGAAGGAGGATTGCGACAACCAGCAGGAGGTTGACAACGGGTTCTTTTTATAGAGACTTTAAAGAATTTAAGAGTGGGTGTAGGCCATTCAGCCCCTCAAGCCTGCTCTGCTATCCAATTCAGAACATAGGGAAATGGGAGTGAGTAGGCCATTCAGCCCCTCAAGTCTGCTCTGCTATCCAATTAAGAACATAAGAAATGGGAGTGAGTAGACCATTCAGCCCCTCCAGTCTGCTCTGCTATCCAATTAAGAACATGGGAAATGAGAACAAGAGTAGGCAATTCAGCCCTCAAGTCTGCTCTGCTATACAATTAAGGAAATAGGAAGTGGGAACAAAAGTAGGCCATTCAGCCCCTCAAGCCACTCAATACGATCATGGCTGATCTTTTATCTCAATTCTACCTTTCAACACTACCTCCATATCCCTTGATTCCCTTAATGTCCAAAAATCTATTGATCTGTGTCTCAGTGGAAAACCTCCAAGGAGGAGCTGACGTGAGTACAGGGCAGATACTCCCAGTTGGAGTACTGTGCTCAGTTCTGGTCGCCTCACTATAGGAAGGGTGTGGAAAAGATTGAAAGGGTGCAGAGGAGATTTACAAGGATGTTGCCTGGATTGAGTGGCATGCCTTATGAGGATAGGCTGAGGGAGCTCGGTCTTTTCTCCTTGGAGGGACGAAGTATGAGAGGAGACCTAATAGAGGTGTATAAGATGTTGAGAGGCATAGATCGGGTGGACTCTCAGAGGCTTTTTCCCAGGGTGGAAATGTCTGCTACGAGAGGACACAGGTTTAGGGTGCTGGGGGGTAGGTACAGGGGAGATGTTAGGGGTAAGTTTTTCACACAGAGGGTGGTGGGCAAGTGGAATCGGCTGCCGTCAGTGGTGGTGGAGGCGAACTCAATAGGGTCTTTTAAGAGACTCCTGGATGAGTACATGGAGCTTAATAGGACGGAGGGTTATAGGTAGGCCTAAAAGGTAGGGATGTGTTCGGCACAACTTGTGGGCCGAAGGGCCTGTTTGTGCCGTAGTTTTTCTATGTTCTATGTTCTATAAAGACAAAGGAAGGGACAAAGGCCAGAGAACCCTGGATGTCAGGGGACATAAAGGTCAGGATTGAAATAAAAAGAGAAGCTTATGGGAGATACCGAGGGCTCAGTACGGCAGAGACCCGAGAGGAGTATAAAAAGTGCAGGGGGAAACTGAAAAATGAGATTAGGAAAGCTAAGAGAGGGTGTGAAAAAGCTTTGGTGGGTGGAATAAAGGAAAACCTTAAAGGGTTTTGTATGTATATAACGAGCAAGAGAATAACTAGGGAAACAGCAAGACCAGATAGGAAATTTGTGTGTGGACCCGGAAGTTGTGGGGAGTCCTCAATGAATACTTTGTGTTGGTCTTCACAATGAGAAAGGATGCTGCAGGTGTAGACATGAGGGCGGAGAACTGTGAATTATTAGAGAATGGAAATTCAAATGGAATTCAACCCAGACAATTGTGAGGTAATACACTTGGGGAGGACTAAGAAGGCAAAGAATTAGGACTCTGCAAAGTACTGAAGATCAGCGGGAGTGCATTTCCACCGATCCCTGAAGGTGGCAGGACAGGTCATAGAATCATAGAAATCATAGAAACCCTACAGTGCAGAAGGAGGCCATTCGGCCCATCGAGTCTGCACCGACCACAATCCCACCCAGGCCCTACCCCCACATATTTACCCGCTAATCCCTCTAACCTACACATCCCAGGACTCTAAGGGGCAATTTTTAACCTGGCCAATCAACCTAACCCGCACATCTTTGGCCTGTGGGAGGAAACCGGAGCACCCGGAGGAAACCCACGCAGACACGAGGAGAATGTGCAAACTCCACACAGACAGTGACCCGAGCCGGGAATCGAACCCGGGACCTTGGAGCTGTGAAGCAGCAGTGCTAACCACTGTGCTACCGTGCCGCCCCTATCGATAAGGTGGTTAAGAAGGCATTTGGGATAGTTGCCTTTATTAGCTGAGGGATAGAACACAAAAGCAGGGAGGTCATACTGGAACTGTATAAAAGGCTGGTTAGGCCACAACTGGAGGAGAGGTTGGAGAAACTTGGTTTGTTCTCACTGAAACGATAGAGGTCTACAAGATTATGAGGGGCATGGACAGAGTGGATAGTCAGAAGCTTTTTCCCAGGGTGGAAGAGTCAATTACTAGGGGGAGGCATAGGTTTTAAGTGCGAGGGGCAATGTTTAAGGGAGATATACGAGGCAAATGTTTTACACAGAGGGTGGTGGGTGCCTGGAACTCGCTGCCAGGGGAGGTAGTGGAAGCAGATACGGTAGTGACTTTTAAGGGGCGTCTTGGCAAATACATGAATAGGATGGGAATAGAGGGATATGGTCCCCGGAAGGGTGGGGGTTTTTAGTTCAGTTGGGCAGAAAGGTCAGTGCAGGCTTGGACGGCCGAAGGGCCCGTTCCTGTGCTGTAATTTTCTTTGTTCCTTTTTGTTCTTTGGAGTAATGTGTGCAGTTCTGGTCGCCACATTATTGGAAGGATGTAATTTCACTGGAGAGGAGAAATTCACCAGGAGTCTCCCATTTACGAGGAGAATTTTAGAGGGTGGTTAGTTTGTGGAATTCTCTTATCCAGAGTGCAGTGGGGGCTGCACCTTTGAATATATTCGAGGCTGAGTTAGAGAGCTTTTTGGTTGACAAGGGAGTCAAACGTTATGGGGGGGTAGACAGGTCGGTGAAATTGAAGCCAGAATCAGATTAGCCATGACCTACTCTAATGGCCAGAACAGACTCAAGGGGCCGAATGGCCTACTCCTGCTCCCAATCCTTTTGTTCTTGTGTATATGGGAAAAACATAATTTACAAAGGGAACTCATGACGATGCATCATCAGGGGAGACGCTGGTGTCAGGGATTCATCACTTTATGGATGGAGATGGAGTAGATTGAGCTGATAATTAGCAGGAAACATGAGCCACACAAGTGCCAAGCAATAACCATCTCCAAAAATTGAGAACCTAACCATCTTCCCATGACATTCAATATCATTAACATCACTGAATCCTCCAACTTAAACACTGTGGGGTTACCATTAACTGGACTCAACTGGATTAGCCAGATAAATACTGTGTGCCCAGCTAGGTGGAGATTCTGTGGCAGGTAAAACACCTCCCAACTCTCCACCATCTAAAGGGCACAAGTCAGGAGTGTGATGGAATACTCTCCACTTGCCTGGATGAGTGCGGCTCCAACAACACTCAAGAAGATCAATACCATCCAAGACAAAGCAGTTCACTTAACTTGCACCTTATTCACCACCTTAAGCATTCCCTCCCTCCACCACTGGCGCGCAGTGGCAGGGTGTACACCACCTACAAGATGCAACTTACCAATCCTCCATTGAAATCACTTCCTAAACCTGCGATCTCTATCACCTCGAAGGACAAGGGCAACAGGTACATGGGAACACCACCACCTCACAATTCCCCTCCAAGACGCACAACATCCCGGCTTGGAAAATTATCCGTCGTTCCTTCCCTGTCATTGGGTCAAAACCTTGGAACTCCCTCTCTAACAGCACTGTGGGTGTACCTACACATCATAGACCGCAGCAGTTCAAGAAGGCAGCTCACCACCACTTCTCAAGGGCAATTAGGGTTGGGCAATAAATGCTGGTCAACCAGCAATGCCCATGTCCCATAAATGAATACAAATACCTCCCTTGACCTTCCACAGTTCTTGCAATGTTTCAAAACAGCTCTTTGTTGCAATAAATAAATGAGGCATATCGTGACGGGCACCAGGACATGAAGGGTTAAGTGTGTACGTGATCCTGAGAGCTCAGTTAATCGCCATCTGTTAAATTGATGCGCTAAGGGTCACCTTATATAATGTTTGGAATGTGTTCCACCCTAGTGCACAGCTCAGCTTAATCCATGCAGTTGCCACAGTCCAGGGCTGTGACGCTCATCAAGCCTTTCCTGGCAGTGTGGTCTTTATCAGGTCAGAATGACCAAGAAGATGGTGTTTTAAAAACCCAACTGGCTCACTAATGGAGAAGGCAGCCAGTCACCCTCACCCAGTTTGGCCTCATACTTGGCTCCAATGCTTCTCAGCCCTTTGGCTAAGATCAAGCGTCAGATCAAGTCCAAGATCAGGTGCAACGCCATATCCTGCCAGCTTGGATCTTGTTTGTCTCTCTTGTGGGGATCTTAATTGGATCCAAGTTGAATTTGAATCAGTTTTTGGATCAAGCAAGGAGTGGATTAAGGTCTTTCTCCCCCAGTCCACCAACCCCACCTCATGTAATCTAGCCTCAGTTTCACTTAGGTCTGTGAGCAGAACACGGCAAACACAGCTCTGGTGCTGAGACCTTCACATTTTCTATCCATGTCTATCTGTTGTCAGGCGCCTACAACTGAACCCACAGCATGTTTACCCAATCCTTTATGAGTGATTGTTGCCTTTATATCAGTAGAAGAACATAACAGAGAGCTTCAGGGAGGAAATTCAAGAGCTGAGGGGCTTGGTATGACCAACAATGGTGGAGTTGAGGAATTGAGGATTGCCAAGAGGCCAGAGTTGGGTGTCCGGGGATCTTGGAGGGTTGCGGGGCTGGAGAATATTCATTTCGACATCATTCCATAAAAAGAGAACAAAATATGACATATTTAGCATAAGCTGTAGGAATGTTCTCCAGAATTCGAAATTGTAACAAATTCTACCATTTGCAAATTATCTGTGCTAAGGAGAATCTTGAATTCTATGACCCTGGAGCGAGCTTCCAGGTGAGTTTTATAGCTTTGTGACATGCACTTTGGGTGAAAGTTGGGCCGGAAGGTCTGGCTGACATCTGCTCTGTTGCCACTCAAAGTTCATAAAACAATGTCATCTAAAACTTTCCTGGTGTAAGCTGCTGCATGAAGCAAAGACAATACTGCCACTGGTACCAAACATAAGATAATGGGATTAGGACGTAATAAAGATGAGTGAGTAGAGCAGGGAGCGGCAGCTGTCCTCCAAAAGTGCCTGTGTGAGATAGGCTCTGCTGAACTGGAATCTGGGTCGCCTCTGATGGTGAAGCCATGGAAGGATTGGAACACATGGATGAGAGTCGTAGGATTGAGGTGTTGCTGGGCCGATAGACAAGGTAGATCAACGTGCACACATTACCTCCGTGGAAGCTGCAAATCGTTCATTTTGGGATGTTGGTGGGCACACCACAAGGCAGACACCCAAACCTAGAATATAAAAAGAATCCTCAGTGCCGCCCGCAACCACTCTCTCTACAGCAGCGATCACTGGTCCCCAGAAACTTCCAAAGTGAAACCTCAGCAAGCTGAGTTCTGGAGTTTAATAATTTTAATAATAAAATAATTGCAACCTTCCAATTAGTGGAACAGACATAAATCAGTGGGACTGAGTTCTTTTTAAAAAAAAATGAAACACTTGATTACTTGACAAGTAGCCTTAATGAGACAGGAATGAAATATTTTACTCATTACTGCAATATTATCTACACTATAACTCTTGCATCTGAGTTCACTGAACTCTTCCTACAGTCACATGAAGAGTCAAGACGTGACACTAGTAATTAAAGTGACAAATTTGGTCTCGTTATAAACACATACACTAGACAGCAGCTTCAGTGAGATAATCCTGAGTCTGATGTCCTGGATTTTAAAATTTTAAGATCCTATCAAAGTGTTTGCTAATTGGCTCACCCGTCATTAATAAGCCAACGATTTTCGGTGACTTGTATTCACGCAATGGTGACCACTATGAGTTTTAAGGTATTGGATAACCCTTGGTGTGTGTCAGAGGAAGCTGTAACTCAGTTAAAACTGTCATTGACAGAGGGTGCAACATAAAGGGAGACCATTCTGGTCCAAGCACGTCAACTCATAGGTTGCCCAACCGATTGGGCATATTCCTGAAGGATTTATCTCCTGATTTCTCGCTCTCGCACTCCCTCCATCCCTCCAGACACTCTACCTCCCCACAGCCAATTGGAAAGCAAACTGTTTATTTGCTACCCCAGGGTGGCACGGTGGCACAGTGATTAGCACCACTGTCGCACAGCACCAGGGTCCTGGGTTCGATTCCGGCCTTGGGTGACTGCCTGTGTGAAGTTTACACATTCCCCTGTGTCTGTGTGGGTTTCCTCTGGGTGCTCTGGTTTCCTCCCACAGTCCAAATATGTGCTGGTTAGGTGGATTAGCCATGCTAAATTGTGCCAAGATGTTAGGGAAATTAGCAGGGTAAATATGTGGGGTTACAGAGTAAGGACAGGGGATTGAGCTTGGGTAAGATGCTCTGTCGCAGAGTCGGTGAAGACTCGATGGGCCAAATGGCCTCTTTCTGCACTGTGGGAATTCTATAATTCTAGTTAAATTATTATTCTTCTGTTTTTCTTCCCTTTTATAATATTCTCATAACTAATAAAAGAAAGGGGAATTTCACAGTAACTTCATTGCAGTGTTAATGTAAGCCTTATTTGTGACTAATAAATAAACTTTAACTTTACTTAAGTGTTCAAAGTAAATGGAATGGGCACGGAAGGGTGACCCCATATCTCCAGGAGGAACCTGATATGCTGAAGTATAAAATGATACAGTTCTGCGGCCTAACTGGAAGCAGGAGGTGGCCAACACTGGGCCCCAGTTCCTCCAGAAAGGGCATCAACAGGCCTCCTACTGCCGGCCTGGCAAAAACACCACCCCCCGGCTCCTGGGTCCCTTGGATTAGTTGAAAGGCAGCTAATCAGGGCAGCTTGTCAGACCTGTCGTTGGAGGGAGGGGGAGGGGGAAAACTGAGAGGTCAGCGCAGAAAGATGACGGTGGGGCCTCAGGCCTGATTTTCTTGCTTTTGAGCTGCTCTTCTTCCCGACCCTCGGGTGGGAGAGCGAGGAGATTTCAGGGCAAGGTCACCGAATGCACAGCATGATATTCATGCCTTGTTCGAGTGACTGGACGGGGCTGTCGACATCAAGCTCACAGAGTCATGCTCGCTTCTGCTTCACTCTGGAGATTGAGCTGGGAATTCAGCCCCGAGGAATGAGATGAAGGACTTCACTTGCTGTGAGAGCTGTTGAGGGTTATGAGTGAGCTGACTTCAGCTACATGCAATCCACATTCCCGATGGACAAAAATATGCAGCCTGAATAAAGCAGTGGTGTAGAAAGTAGGAATTCAACATGCATTTGATAGAAAAGGGCAGAGAGGCATTCTTTGGGGGGCTGAGCTATGTTGCTGGAGCAAGTCAAGGAAACCTTTGCTTTGCTGTTATCCAACGCTGTACCTGACCTCAGGGTTCTCAGTGTTCACAGCTAAAGCATGCTCGATTTCATTCTTTGACAGATTTTTAAGTCCAAGGTCAGCTGTGATTTAAGAGTCTGATGCAACAGTGGAGTGAGAGAGCAGAGTCAGAGCAATCCCTGTTCAAGGGAACTCTTTGAAGAATTTCAAGTTTCCAAGTCACATGTTTTCACATGTAGACAGGCTGATCGATCTCTACAGTCCAGAACCTTGGCAGCAACTATGTCCATTAGAATCAGCTTAATAATGCAACCTTTTAGAAACAAAATCAGCAGCATCTAGCAAGCTGCCAAGAGCATTTGAAGAATGAGGTTTTTAAACAAGAACACTAAAGAAAGCAATCAACTAAAGAGAGAAAAGAATAAGAGCGAATAAATGTATTGAAGATATATCAGACTGTTCGGAAGGACAGACAGCAAGGTAAGGGAGGCGGCGTAGCTCTGATATTTAAGGATGACATCAGGGCGATAGTGAGACATGATATGGGTTCGATGGGGAAAAGCATTGAATCCATTTGGGTGGAAATTAGAAATAGCAAGGAGAAAATGTCACTGACAGGCATAGTCTATAGGCCACCAAATAATAACGTCATGGTGGGACAGGCAATAAGCAAGGAAATAACTGATGCATGGTACAGCAATTATCATGGGGGACTTTAATCTATATGTCGATTGGTCAAACCAGGTTGGTCAAAGCAGCCTTGAGGAGGAGTTCATAGAATGTATTTGTGATAGTTTCCTCGAACACTATGTAATGGAATCTACAAGGGAGCAATTTATCCTAGATCTGGTCCTGTGTAATGAGACAGGAATAATTAATGACCTTACGGTTAAGGATCCTCTCGGAAGGAGCGATCACTGTATGGTTGAATTTAAAATACAAATGGAGGGTGAGAAGGTAAAATCCAATGCCAGTGTCTTGTGCTTAAACAACGGAGGCTACAATGGGATGAGGGAGGAGTTGGCTAAGGTAGACTGGGAGCAAAAACTTTATGGTGGGATAATTGAGGAACAGTGGAGGACTTTCAAAATGATTTTTCACAGTGCTCGGCAAAAGTATATACCAGTGAAAAGGAAGGACTGTAGGAAAAGGGATAATCAGCCCTGGATATCCAAGGAAATAAAGGAAAGTATCAAATTGAAAGAAAATGCATACAAAGTGGCAAAGATTAGTGGGAAACTAGAGGATTAGGAAATCTTTAAAAGTCAACAGAAAGCCACGAAAAAAGATATAAAGAAAAGCAAGATAGATTATGAGAGTAAACTAGCTCGGAATATAAAAACAGATAGCAAAAGTTTCCACAAATATATAAAAAGAAAAAGAATGGCTAAAGTAAACCTTGGTCCTTTAGAGGATGAGAAGGGGGATTTAATAACGGGAAATGAGGAAATGGCCAAGGCATTGAACAGGTATTTTGTGTCGGTCTTTGCAGTGGAAGACACAAATAACATGCCAAAAATTGATGGCAAGAATGCTTTAGTAGGTGAGGGCCTAGAAACGATCATTATCACGAAAGAGGTAGTGTTAGGCAGGCTAATGGGGCTAAAGGTAGACAAGTCTCCTGGTCCTGATGGAATGCATCCCAGGGTACTAAAAGAGATAGTGGGGGAAATAGCAAATGCAGGAGTGGTAATTTACCAAAATTGGCTGGACTCTGGGGTGGTTCCCGCAGATTGGAAAACAGCAAATGTGACACCACTGTTTAAAAAAGGAGGTAGACTGAAGGACAATAGGCCGGTTAGCTTAACTTTTGTAGTGGGGAAAATGCTTGAATCTATCATCAAGGAAGAAATAGTGAGACATCTGGATATAAATTGTCCCATTGGTAAGACGCAGCATGGGTTCATGAAGGGCAGGTCATGTTTAACTAATTTAGTGGAATTCTTTGAGGACATTATGAACGCGGGTGGACAACAGTGAACCGGTGGATCTGGTGTGTCTGGATTTCCAGAAGGTATTCGACAAGGTGCCACACCAAAAGCTGCTGCATATGATAAAGGTGCACGGTGTTACGGGTAATGTCTTAGCATGGATAGAGGATTGGTTAACTAACAGAAAGCTAAAAGTGGGGGTAAATGGGTGATTTTCTGGTTGGCGATCAGTGACTAGTGGTGTGCCTCAGGGATCAGTGTTGGGACCGCAATTGTTTATGATTTACATAGATGATTTGGAGTTGGGGACCGAGTGTAGTGTGTCAAAATTTGCAGATGACACTAAGATGGGTGGCAGAGCAAAGAGTGCAGAGGACGCTGAAAGTCTGCAAAGGGATATAGATAGTCTAAGTGAGTGGGCAAGGGTCTGGCAGGTGGAGTACAATGTTGGTAAATGTGAAGTCATCCATTTTGGTAGGTATGGCAGCAAAATGGACTATTATTTAAATGGTAAAAAATTGCTGCATACTGCTGTGCAGAAGGACCTGGGTGTCCTTGTACATGAATCACAAAAGGTTGGTTTGCAGGCGCAGCAGGTAATTAAGAAGGCAAATGGAATTTGGCCTTCAATGCTAGAGGGATGGAGTTTAAAAACAGTGAGGTTATGTTGCAGCTGTATAACATAGAACATAGAACATAGAAAGCCACAGCACAAACAGGCCCTTCGGCCCACAAGTTGCGCCGATCACATCCCCACCTCTAGGCCTATCTATAGCCCTCAATCCCATTAAATCCCATGTACTCATCCAGAAGTCTCTTAAAAGACCCCAACGAGTTTGCCTCCACCACCACCGACGTCAGCCGATTCCACTCACCCACCACCCTCTGAGTGAAAAACTTACCCCTGACATCTCCTCTGTACCTACCCCCCAGCACCTTAAACCTGTGTCCTCTCGTGGCAACCATTTCAGCCCTTGGAAATAGCCTCTGAGAGTCTACCCTATCCAGACCTCTCAACATCTTGTAAACCTCTATCAGGTCACCTCTCATCCTTCGTCTCTCCAGGGAGAAGAGACCAAGCTCCCTCAACCTATCCTCATAAGGCATGCCCCCCAATCCAGGCAACATCCTTGTAAATCTCCTCTGCACCCTTTCAATGGCTTCAACATCTTTCCTGTAATGAGGTGACCAGAACTGCGGGCAGTACTCCAAGTGGGGTCTAACCAGGGTCCTATAAAGCTGCAGCATTATCTCCCGACTCCTAAACTCAATCCCTCGATTAATGAAGGCCAGTACGCCGTACGCCTTCTTGACCGCATCCTCCACCTGCGAGGCCGATTTAAGAGTCCTATGGACCCGGACCCCAAGGTCCTTCTGATCCTCTACACTGCTAAGAATGGTACCCTTCATATTATACTGCTGCTTCATCCCATTGGATCTGCCAAAATGGATCACCACACACTTATCCGGGTTGAAGTCCATCTGCCACTTCTCCGCCCAGTCTTGCATTCTATCTATGTCTCGCTGCAACTTCTGACATCCCTCCAAACTATCCACAACACCACCTACCTTGGTGTCGTCAGCAAACTTACCAACCCATCCCTCCACTTCCTCATCCAGGTCATTTATGAAAATGACAAACAGCAAGGGTCCCAGAACAGATCCCTGGGGCACTCCACTGGTCACTGACCTCCATGCAGAGAAAGACCCCTCCACAGCCACTCTCTGCCTTCTGCAGGCAAGCCAGTTCTGGATCCACAAGGCAACAGCCCCTTGGATCCCATGCCCTCTCACTTTCTCAAGAAGTTTTGCATGGGGGACCTTATCGAACGCCTTGCTGAAGTCCATATAGACCACATCCACCGCTCTTCCTTCGTCAATGTGTTTGGTCACATTTTCAAAGAACTCAACCAGGCTCGTAAGGCACGACCTGCCCTTGACAAAGCCGTGCTGACTACTTTTGATCATACTAAACTTCTCTAGATGATCATAAATCCTGTCTCTCAGGATCCTCTCCATCAACTTACCAACCACTGAGGTTAGACTCACCGGTCGGTAATTTCCCGGGCTGTCCCTGTTCCCTTTCTTGAATATAGGGACCACATCTGCAATCCTCCAATCCTCCGGAACCTCTCCCATCTCCATCGACGATGCAAAGATCATCGCCAAAGGCTCTGCAATCTCCTCCCTCGCCTCCCACAGTAACCTGGGGTACATCCCATCCGGTCCCGGCGACTTACCAACCTTGATGCCATTCAATAGTTCCAACACATCCTCTTTCTTTATGTCCACATGCTCGATCCTTTCTGTCCACCGCAAACCAGCAGTACAACCACCCAGATCCCTTTCCACCGTGAATACCGAGGTAAAGTATTCATTAAGCACCTCCGCCATTTCTAACCGTTCCGCACAAACTTTTCCCCCTTCACCTTTTAAGGGTCCTATGCCTTCACATCTCATCCTTTTACTCTTGACATATTTGTAGAAAGCCTTGGGATTCTCCTTAATCTTACCCGCCAAGGCCTTCTCATGACCCCTTCTCGCTCTCCTAATTTCCTTCTTAAGCTCCTTCCTACATCCCGTATACTCCTCTAAATCCTTAACACCTCCTAGCTCTCTGAACCTTCTGTACGCCTCTCTTTTCTTATTCACCAGGTTCATCACAACCTTCGTGCACCACGGTTCCCGTACCCTACCAACACCCCCCTGTCTCATCGGAACGTTGTCATGCAGAGCTCCAGACAAACATTCCTTGAAAATCCTCCACTTTCCTTCGGTACTTTTCCCCAAGAATGCCTCCTTCCAATTTACCCGTCTAATTTCCTCCCTGATGACACTGTATTTCCCTTTACTCCAGAGAAACACTTTCCTAGCCTGCCTGATCCTATCTCTTTCCAATGCTATCGTGAAGGAGATAGAATTATGATCGCTATCCCCAAGATGCTCACCCACCGAGAGATCCTCCACCTGTCCAGGTTCATTAGCCAGCACCAGATCAAGTACAGCCTCTCCTCTAGTAGGCTTATCCACATACTGTGTCAGGAAACTCTCCTGGACACACCTAACAAACTCCTCTCCATCCAAACCCCTAGCCCTAGGGATATTCCAATCTATGTTTGGGAAATTAAAATCTCCCATCACGACAACTCTGTTATTCCTACATCTCTCCAGGATCTGTTTCCCCATCTGCTCCTCAACATCTCTGTTACTATTAGGCGGCCTATAGAAAACACCCAGCAATGTTACCGACCCCTTCCTGTTCCTAACCTCCACCCACAGAGACTCCGTAGTCAATCCCTCCACGGCGTCCACCTTCTCTACAGCCGTGACACTATCCCTGATCAACAGTGCCACTCCCCCCCCTCTCTTGCCTCCCTCCCTGTCCTTCCTGAAACATCTAAAACCCGGCACCTGAAGCACCCAGTCCTGTCCCTGAGACATCCAAGTCTCCGTAATGGCCACCACATCACAATTCGAAGCAGCAATCCACGCTCTAAGCTCATCCACTTTATTCACTACACTCCTGGCATTAAAATAGACACATCTCAGACCTTCAGCCTGAGCACTTCCCTTCTCCATCACTCGTCTAACCTCCCTCTTACCCTGTTTACATTCCTTATCTATTTGCGAGCTAACCTCCTCGCTCTCAGTCCCCTCATTTCGATTCCCTCCCCCCAACCTTTCTAGTTTAAAGTCTCTCCAGTAGCCTTAGCCAACCTTCCCGCCAGGATATTGGTCCCCCTGGGATTCAAGTGCCACCCGTCTTTTTTAAACAGGTCACACCTGCCCCTAAAGAGGTCCCAATGATCCAAGTACCCAAATCCTTGTCCCTTGCTCCAGTCCCTCAGCCACGCATTCATTCTCCACCGATTCCTGTTCTCACGCTCCCGCGGCACAGGCAGCAATCCCGAGATTACTACCTTTGCATTCCTCTTTCTCAGCTGTCTACCTAACTCCCTATATTCTCTTTTCATGACCCCTTCCCTCTTCCTACCTATGTCAGCAGTACCTATATGCATCACGACCTTCGGCTCCTCTCCCTCCCCCTTCAGGATTTCTGGGACTCGACCAGAGACATCCCGGACCCCTGCACCAGGGAGGCAAACCACCATCCGAGAGTCCCGTCTGTGTCCGCAAAAACGCCTATCTGACCCCCTCACCGTAGAGTCCCCAATTAGCACTACCCTCCTTTCCTTACCCTTTTGCACTACTGGGCCAGGCTCAGCTCCAGAGACACTGCCACCGCTGCTTCCCCCAGGTGGGCTGTCCACCCCAGTAGTACTCAGACAGGAGTACTTATTATTAAGGGGCACATCCACCGGGGTGCTCACCATCAACCGAGCTTTCTCCTTCCTCACTGTTACCCAGTTACCCTCCTCCCGTGGTCCCGGTGTGACCACCTGCCGATAGCTCCTGTCAATGACCTCCTCACTATCCCTAACCCGGCGAAGGTCCTCGAGCTGCAATTCCAGTTCCCTAACATGGTCCCTTAGGAACCGTAGCTCAACACACCCAGCACAGATATGGTCGTCCGGGAGGCTAGGAGCCTCCAGGACCTCCCACATCCTACATTGGGAACAATATACTGGCCTCACACTCATAATTGCCCCTTTAAACACACAGGGAAAAAAAAAAGTGAATGAAAATTTTAAACTTACCTTTCCTCCTCCTGTTTTCTCCAAAGCCCTGCTCTCACTGGGTCTTTTTTTTTAGGTTAGAGGAGGAGGGAGGGTGGGATACTCTACAAGTGTAGAGTATCGGGATTCCTCTCTGTTCCAATTTATTGGGGAAAAAAAAAATCTCTCTCTCCCAGACCTCCCTGCGCGACCACTTCCGGGTTTAGATATTTTTTAAGAAAAAACCCGCGAAAAAGTAAGTTAAAAAATAACAGCGCTTACCCGCAGCACTCCTCTCGCGAATCTCTCCCTCTCTGCTGCACTCCCAAGACGCAATGAGGCCGATTCACTGAGGTGAGTAACTTTTTAAAAAAAAATCTCTCTCTCCCAGACCTCCCTGCGCGACCACTTCCGGGTTTAGATATTTTTTAAGAAAAAACCCGCGAAAAAGTAAGTTAAAAAATAACAGCGCTTACCCGCAGCACTCCTCTCGCGAATCTCTCCCTCTCTGCTGCACTCCCAAGACGCAATGAGCGTCTAAGGGAGTGCAGCGTATAAGGTGCTGGTGAGGCCACATCTAGAGTACCGAGTACAATTTTGGTTTCCTTACCTGAGAAAGGATATGCTGGCACTGGAGGGGGTGCAGAGGAGATTCACTAGGTTGATTCCGGAGTTGAGAGGGTTGGCTTAGGAGGAGTGACTGAATAGACTGGGGCTATACTCATTGGAATTCAGAAGAATGAGGGGAGATCTTATAGAAACATATAAAATTATGAAGGGAATAGGTAAGATAGAAACAGGGAGGTTGTTTCCATTGGCGGGTGAAACCAGAACTAAGGGGGGGTAGCCTCAAAATAAGGGAGAGCAGATTTAGGGCTGAGTTGAGGAGCAACTTCTTCACTCAAAGGGTTGTGAATCTGTGGAATTCCCTGCCCAGTGAAGCAGTTGAGGCTACCTCATTGAATGTTTTTAAGGCAAAGATAGGTGGATTTTTGAACAGTAAAGGAATTAAGGGTTGTGGTGAGCGGGTGGGTAAGTGGAGCTGAGTCCACAAAAAGATCAGCCATGATCTTATTGAATGGCGGAGCAGGCTCGAGGGGCCAGATGGCCGACTCCTGCTCCTAGTTCTTATGTTCTGAATGCAACTGATCAAATTTTTTTCTGGAAGTATTTTGCTCTTTAACATCTTGACCTAGTTAAAGGTTCCACTTGAGGGTTTGTTAATTCTAGCTGTTAGCTCGTTAAGCTGTTAAGTTTGTCCAACTCCCTTCCATCACACACCGGTGTCTGATGGCGATAATGTTTTGTTCCATGCTTCAAGCTGTGGGTAAATGTCTTTCTCACAGCACAGCGAAGATTTCAGCTGGAGGTGCTGGTTTGCAGGCGGTAGCTTGAAAGCAGAGATAAAGTTGACAAAAATAGGTGTCATGGAGCATTGCAAGTTGGTTCACGGATGTACACCTTGTTGATTGCACCATTACTGCTCCAACAAAGAGGCCCAAGTGAATTGACAAGTCAGTCACTGTTCCTGTCACCACAATAGGGCGGCACGGTGTCACAGTGGTGAGCACTGCTGCCTCACAGCGCCAGGGACCCGGGTTCGATTCCCGGCTTGGGTCACTGTCTGTGTGGAGCTGGCATGTTCTCTCCGTGCCTGCAAGGGTTCCCTCCGGGTGCCCCAGTTTCCTCCTGTATTCCAAAGACGTGCTGGTTAGGTGGAATGGCCATACTAAATTGCCCCTTAGTGTCAGGGAGATTAACAGGGTATATATGTGGGGTTACGGGGATAGAGCCTGGGTGGGCTCTATCCCCGTAACTCGATGGGCCGAATGGCCTCCTTTTGCACTGTAGGGATTCAATGATTCTATAAATAGACTTTGCTCAGTGATGCTCACCAACAACAATTTATATTTATATAGCACCTTTCCCATAGTGGAATGTCACAGAGTGCTTTGTTGGAGTAACATCAAACAGAAGTTGACACTGAACCACGTGAGGAGATATTAGGACGGATAAGCAAAAGCTCGATCAAAGAGATAGGTCTTAAGGAAGTGACCTATCTAGGAATACTTTAAGAAGGAGGGAGAGGTGCAGAGAGGTGGGGAAGGGAGGGGGGGGGGCATTGTTTTATCCTTTCATGGAATGTGTCTGAGCCAACATTTATTGCCCATCCCTAATTGCCCCTGAACAAGCTCGTTCAGCCACTTCAGATTATTTTAAAGAGTCAACCACATTGCTGTGGGTCTCAAGTCACATGTAGGCCAGCCCTGGGAAGGATGGCAAATTTCCTTCCCTAAAGGGGTATTAGCGAACCAGGTGGGTTTTTAACGACAACCAACTAGACTTTTAATTCCAGATTTTTATTGAATTCAAATATTAACGATTTGCCATGGTGGGATTCGAACCTGGATCTCCAGAGCATTAATTACCCTGGATCTTTGGATTACTAGTCCAGTGACAATGCCACCACACCACCGGCACCCCCAGGGTTTATGGCCCCAGGCAGCTGAAGGCACGATGCCAGTATTAGAGTGACAGAAATTAAGGATGATTGGGGCGGCTCGATGGCACAGTGGTTAGCACTGCTGCCTCATGGCACCAGGGACCCGCCTTGGGTCAATGCCAGCCTTGGTTGACTGTGTGGAGTTTGCACGTTCTCCCCGTGTCTGCTTGGGTTTCCTCCGGGTGCTCCGGTTTCCTCCTATATTCCAAAGATGTGCAGGTTAGGTGGATTGGCCATGCTCAATTGCCCCTTAGTGCCCCAAGATGGTCCGGGGGATTAGCGGGGTAAATGCATGGGGTTATGGGGATAGGGCCTGGGTTTAATGCTCTGCCGGAGAGTCGGTGCAGACTCAATGGGCTGAATGGCCTCCTTCTGCACTGTTGGGATTCTATGAAGAGGCCAGAAATTGGAGGGAGTGCAGAGATCTCAGGAGTTTACTGCACATGCTGGAATCTGAAACTAAAAGAGAAAATGCTGGAAAATCTCAGCAGGCACAGAGGTTAGCATGGCTGCCTTACAACACCAAGG
This sequence comes from Mustelus asterias, assembly GCF_964213995.1. Taxonomy (NCBI): domain Eukaryota; kingdom Metazoa; phylum Chordata; class Chondrichthyes; order Carcharhiniformes; family Triakidae; genus Mustelus; species Mustelus asterias. The sequence continues at coordinate 4,792,662 of NC_135824.1, forward strand.
ACCTGGGTTCAATTCCGGCCTTGGGTCACTGCCTGTGTGGAGTTTGCACATTCTCCCCGTGTCTGCGTGGGTTTCCTTTGGGTGCTCCAGTTTCCTCCCACACTCCAAAAATGTGTTGGTTAGGTTGATTGGCCATGCTAAATTGCTCCTTAGTGTTGGGGGTTAGCAGGGTAAATGTGTGGGAGTGTGGGAATAGGGCCTGGATGGGATTGCGGTTGGTTCAGACTCGATGGGCCAAATGGCCTCCTTCTGCACTTTAGGGATTCTACGATTCTAGGTCTGGCAGCTGTAAGTAGGGAAAAGAGCTGACGTTTTGAGTCCAGATGTCCCTTGGGTCAGGTGCTGCCGGACCTGCTGAGATTTTCCAATATTTTCTCTTTTGATCTCAGGGTTTTGTTGGGCTGGGGGGAGACAACAGAGTTAAGCAGGGGGTGATGCCAGCGAGGTGATTTGAACATTCAGACCCCATTGTTAGCGACAGTAAAGTTGGAATGGCATTGACATTGGGAAATACAGGCAGGCTGTGTGGATCAGCTAAATAATCCTTTTACTAATGTGAGTGAAAGAAATTGCATACAGCAGCAGCATTCCTCATTTGAATAAAGACCATCAAGGCAAAGTCAACAAAAGACAGAAAAACAAGTCATGTTATTGACTACTTATTGTAACTGATTGAATTATTTTAAGCACTTTCCACTTTAACATCTTGACCTAGTTAAGATTTTTGCTTGTTAATTCTAGCCGCTCGCTCGTTAAGCTGTTAAACCTGTCTAATTCCTTCCAACGTACACCGGTGTCTGATGGCGATAATTTTTGGTTCCACGTCTCAAGCTGTGGGTAATTGTCTTTTCTCGCAGCACAGCGAGGGTTTCAGCTGAGGAATTGCTTCAAGAAAATAATGGGGGTGTCTTCAAACCTGAACAGAAGCAAAGTGTGGAAGTGTTGAGAAAAATCATTTGATTCGAACGTAGCAATCTGACAGATATGGCTTTTAAAAAGTGGCATAAAGTTCATCGTAAATCAAGGGTTCAGATAATGAGCATCAAACTGCTCAACATTCGGACATTATCGGATTCCAGTCACTTGACTGTAGATTGGATTTCACTGTCTCTTGTTCTGTGTTCTGGTATTATTTGCCTTAAAAGCTTCAATTTTCGAGCTTATTAGTTGAGTTTTCAAGCTCTCTCACCCTGGTGCCTCTCTTAACATCGCATTCTCTTCCATTGCTCATCTATCACAATCTCACCATGTGGTATCTGTACTTTGACATTTTCTTTCATCACTGCTCTCACTATCTCTAATCTCACAATCTTACTCGGTTGTCTATGATTCTAAATTGTCATCAGCGTTACATTTTCTCCATCTCTCTTCCCCCTATTCCATCCCTCTTTCTCTTCAACTTTCTTTATCCTCCTCACTCTTTGCCACCCCCTTTCTCTACTCCCCTTCCACCCCCCGAACCTCCTTCCCACCCCCCGAACCTCCGTCCCACCCCCTGAACCCATGCCCCACCCCACTGAACCGCCACTCCAGCCTCCTTCTCCCTTCTCCTGCCCCTTCAACTCATTCCCACCCCCTCCCCTCTCTCCCACCCCCTTCTCCCCCTCTCCCACCTGCCCACTTCCCCTATCTCCCACCCACCCCAGTCCACCCCCCTCCGCCCACTCCCACTCCCCCTCTTGCCTGCCCCACCTCACTCCCCACCCACCCACCCCTCCTGCACCCCCCCACACCCCCCCCACCCCCCCACACCCCCACCACCCCCTCACACCCCCACAGGGCTCCCTGGAAACAGGCCATTTGGCCCAACAAGTCCACACTGACTCCCCAAAACAGCATCCCCCCCCCCCCCCCAGGCCCACTCTACCTTCCTGCCCTAGCCATTTCGCATGGCCAATCCTTCTAAACTGCACATTTTTGGACTGTGGGAAGAAACCGGAGCATCCAGAGGAAACCCACGCAGACACGGGGAGAATGTGCAGACAAACAGTGACCCAAGGCTGGAATTGAACCCGGGTCCCTGGTGCTGCGGTATAGATGCACCCATATAGATGCTGTTAGGGAATGAGTTCTGGGATTTTGACCCAGAGACAGTGAAGGAACGGCGATGTATTTCCAAGTCAGGATAGTGTGTGGCTCGGAGGAGAATTTGTGAGTTGTGGTGTTTCCAAATATCTGCAGCCCTTCTCCTTCTAGATGGTAGAGGTTGTGGGTTGGAAGAGATTGTCAAAGAATCTGTATCTCAACAGGATGGAGCAGCTCTGGCTAAGCATGCAGTATTCTTTGGTGCAACATTTGGTGTTGAAGGTGAGATGGTCTGGACTCCACACTGAATCGAAAAGATTTCAATCCGGCCAAACCTTTCTTCAGTTCCAAGTGGATGATTTTCAGCCACTTTTAAAATATCTGATATTGTATAACGGGCTACCGTTCCCAAACGATGCCATGGCCTTGGTGTGGGATAAACTGCTTTCTGTGCTCTTAGATCTATGATGTGGAGATGCCGGCGTTGGACTGGGGTAAACACAGTAAGAAGTTTAACAACACCAGGTTAAAGTCCAACAGGTTTATTTGGTAGCAAAAGCCACACTTTTGCTACCAAATAAACCTGTTGGACTTTAACCTGGTGTTGTTAAACTTCTTACTCTTAGATCTATGTCAGTATGAAGACATTTGCATTAAGCAATGGGACAGCCAGCATTCAAACTGGGATCAAGGATGAACAACACTCATCTCAGCCTTTCATGTCTTTTTAATTATTAAGTGTCAGTAATTAGTTATTCAGAAAGGTTATCTAAACTCTAGAGGGCAGACTTGTCTGTCAACAAACATTTCTGCTATGAAGCAATTCTTTCAATTGCTTTTTGTCCGCTGGCTTCCTCCATTGTATTCTGATTCCAGTATTTGCTGGAGGTTTGGTCAGCTGATATCTGATCGTGCGTTAGCTACAAGTGTTCTCGTCTGTCCCTTTCTCATTGAGGAATCATGGCTTCCCTTCAGCAGTTGTTTGAGATCCAAGATTCAGGAGGCCTCCTGTGAACAGGAAGATGGACAACTGACAATCAGTAAGGATAGGCAACAACACCTCCTCCATGATCATCCCCAACACCGGTGCCCCACAAGGCTGTGTTCTCAGCCCCCTACTATACTCCTTATACACTGTGGCCAAATTCCCCTCCAATTCGATTTTCAAGTTTGCTGACGACGCCACCGTAGTGGGTCGGATCTCAAACAATGATGAGACAGAGTACAGGCAACAATAATCTCTCCTTCAATGTCAACAAAACGAAGGGGATTGTCATCGACTTCAGGAAGCGTAAAGGAGAACATGCCCCTGTCTACATCGTAAGAAGTTTAACAACACCAGGTTAAAGTCCAACAGGTTTATTTGGTAGCAAAAGCCACACCTGGTGGCATTCATTAAACCTGGTGTTGTTAAACTTCTTACTGTGTTTACCCCAGTCCAACGCCGGCATCTCCACATCTTGACTACCATCGACACCGCAAACTGCCGGCTCCAAGTGGAGAGGATCGCCAAGAAGATCACGCATATCGACAGGTGTGGCTTTTGCTACCAAATAAACCTGTTGGACTTTAACCTGGTGTTGTTAAACTTCTTACTGTGTTTACCCCAGTCCAACGTCGGCATCTCCACATCCTGTCTACATCAACAGGGACGAAGTAGAAAGCGTTGAGAGCTTCAAGTTTTTAGGTGTCCAGGTCACCAACAACCTGTCCTGGTCCCCCCATGCCAACACTATAGTTAAGAAAGCCCACTAACGCCTCATAGAAATCATAGAAACCCTACAGTGCAGAAGGAGGCCATTCGGCCCATCGAGTCTGCACCGACCACAATCCCACCCAGGCCCTACCCCCACATATTTTACCCGCTAATCCCTCTAACCTACGCATCCCAGGACTCTAAGGGGCAATTTTTTTAACCTGGCCAATCAACCTAACCCGCACATCTTTGGACTGTGGGAGGAAACCGGAGCACCTGGAGGAAACCCACGCAGACACGAGGAGAATGTGCAAACTCCACACAGACAGTGACCCGAGCCGGGAATCGAACCCGGGACCCTGGAGCTGTGAAGCAGCAGTGCTAACCACTGTGCTACCGTGCCGCCTTAATTATTTCTCTACTTTCTCAGAAGACTAAAGAAATGTGGCATGTCAGCTATGACTCTCACCACCTTTTACAGATGCACCATAGAAAGCATTCTTTCTGGTTGTATCACAGCTTGGTATGGGCTCCTGCTCTGCCCAAGACCGCAAGAAACTACAAAAGGTCGTGAATGTAGCCCAATCCATCACGCAACCCAGCCTCCCATCCATTGACTCTGTCTACACTTCCCGCTGCCTCGGAAAAGCAGCCAGCATAATTAAGGACCCCACGCACCCCGGACATTCTCTCTTCCACCTTCTTCCATCGGGAAAAAGATACAAAAGTCTGAGGTCACATACCAAGCGACTCAAGAACAGCTTCTTCCCTGCTGCTATCAGACTTTTGAATGGACTTACCTTGCATTAATTTGATTTTTCTCTATACCCTAGCTATGACTGTAACACTACATTCTGCCCTCTCTCCTTTCCTTCTCTGTGAACAGTATGCTTTGTCTGTACAGTGCACAAGAAACAATACTTTTCACTGTATACTAATGCATGTGACAATAATAAATCAAATCAAATCAAACTGAGGGTGCAGGGAGGTGTTGGGGGGAAGGAGGAGGGGAGGGGAGGGGAAACAGGTAAGGAATGGGGCAAAGAACAGAAAATCAACTGCATGGATTGATGGGAGTAAACCCATTGCCCAATGCTGAATGCGGCCAGATTGGGCTCGGTGGCCTCCGGTTTGAACCTTGGGTTGTGCTGAATTAGCAAATCCCAGAGGCTTTTTCCCAGGGTGGAAGTGTCAATTACAAGTGGGCACATGTTCAAGGTGAGAGGCGGAAAGTTTAAGGAGATGTGCGGGGGAAGTTTTTGATGCTGGGTGCCTGGAACACGCTGCCAGAGGAGGTGGTGGAGGCAGGCACATTAGCAACATTTAAGAGGCATCTGGATGGGTGCATGAATAGGGAGGGAATAGAGGGATACGGACCGAGTAAGGGCTGAAGGTTTTTGTTTAGCTTAGTTAGGGCATCATGATCGGCACGGGCTTGGAGGGCCGAAGGGCCTGTTTCTGTGCTGTACTTTTCTTTGTTCTCAACCAGAATAACAGCGACAGAAAAAGCCGCAGCACCCAATGGTTGTCAACATTAGTTGGATATATTTAAGGAAATTTTGTCATGTGACCTTTCACCCCAGCTGCCCCGCCCCCATCCTCCCACCATTAGTTACCCTCACCGGCCACATCCAGCGGACTCTCTGATTGGACAATTCTTGACTGTTAGCCTTTACTCCAAATGGCAATATTTTGAATCACTGACAGACACATATCTGTTTAAGGGAAATGTTAAAGAACGCGTGTTGCTGCTTTAATGCCTCTTGTGAGTTTTCTCCGTGGCTCTTTGCTTCCAGCGGTTGTCGCGGAGGTCAATCTTTAATTATCGGAGACCCCAGGGCAATCCTGGCGGTTTGGCAACCCCCCCGAGTGTGAAGCTGAGTCAACGTTTATAAGGAGAGAGGTGGGAGGATTGGAAAGGAGCGAGGGAGATGGTCACAGAATGTAAGAATTGGCTGGCGGAGAAAGATAACTAAATGATGGGTGATGGGTGGAATATTCCTATCCCATCCGTCGCGGAGGCGGGGGGGGGGGTTGTGGACCATGCAAAGGGCGTTGACCTCAGGCGGGACTTTTTGGTTTTTGGGCAAGAGTGGTCGGAAAGCTCCGCCCCATATCCTTTGACATGTATATAACAATCTTCTATTTATATATACATAGTGCCCTTACCGTGGGTAACACATTAAGCAAATTCTCAGGAGGATAATAAACTTTGGCACAAAGCCAGATAAAATAGGACAGCGGACACGAAGCTTGGTTGTGAAGAGCGGTATGGTGGCACAGTGGTTAGCACTACTGCCTCACAGTGCCAGGGACCTGGGTTCGATTCCCAGCTTGGGTCACTGTCTGTGCGGAGTTTGCACGTTCTCCCAGTGTCTGTGTGGGCTTCCTCCGGGTGCTCCGGTTTCCTCCCACAGTCCGAAAGACGTGCTGGTTAGGTGTATTAGCCATGCTAAATTCTCCCTCAGTGTACCCGAACAGGCGCCGGAGTGCGGCGACTAGGGGATTTTCACAGTAACTTCATTGCAGTGTTAATGTAAGCCTACTTGTGAGAATAAACAAATAAAAATAAGGAGGTGTTTTAAGGAGTGTCCTAATGGAAGAGAGGGCGTAGTGAATTAGGGAGGGAATTCTAGAACTTAGGGTCTCGGCAATGGAAGACACTTCCTCCGATAGTGCAGCAGTTAAAATCAGGGATGCAAAAGAGACTGGAGTCGATGAAGTACAGTTATCTCCAGGAGTTGTGGGGCTGGAGGAGATTGCAGAGAGAGGGGGAGGTCTTGGAGGGATTTGGAAATAAGGGTGAGAATTTCAAAAATCAAGGTGTTGCTAGATGGGGAGTCAGCGAATGTCAGTGAGCATAGAGGGTGAAGGGGGGACAGGAGCTGAGGATAAGGGGCAGCAGAATATGTGACTTGGTAGGAGCCAGGCAGCTCGGGAAATCATCTGAAAGTGGTTCTTGTGGTTGCTACTGGGCGGAGATTAGTCATGCTTCTCATGAGCAAACCCCAATGACACCACATTTCAGAATAAATGTAACAATGTCATCATTTCAACCAACCACTTCCTCCCAGCTAACTGGCAGGGAGGTCACATCAATTACTCAGAGGCCAAACAGCTCACAGACAATTGAACTTGACTGAAACATATTAAGAGGCTGAATGCTGGGCAGGCTGAGGGTTTGCCTGTCCAATGATGCGTGGAGTGAGCTGGAGCACAAAGCCATGGCAGCTCTGAGTGTGAAACACTAACTCACGCAGCAGCTGCCAAACTCTGGTTTGGCTATAATGATGGTAAACCGAAATTAAATACCTTCCAAAATATAGGCTGCTGCATGGAATTAACTGAGGGCAATGCATTATCTATGGGATGGGCAGCCAGCTTCCCAGTGTGTGGCTGTTTCTTGCTTGCAAGTATTCTCTCTCTCTCTCTCACTCTTTACCCCTCTATCATCTTTTTCTCCAGAATGTTTATCAATGTACATTCTCATTTTTATTGACAGCAAGTGTCTAAGTTCTGCGATCACTTGCTCACCTGCGATTTTGGAGACACAAGGCAGAATTCTCTCTGTCTTATGGCGGAGGCAGGTTTAGGGGTCAACGGGAAACCACGCCACACCTCCTGGCCCCGACCAAATTAATTATGCATCCGGGGGTTTAGTGCCACTCTCCGTGGTGGGTCGCGCTTGATTGGATGTGTAGTGTTGTCATATCTGGGCGCCATTTTTGAAAGGAGCCCAACATCACTGATCCACCATTGAAGGAAGAAGCTGGACCTCCAGGAACACTCCGAGGCTGGAAGGTGAGCTGATCCTGGAAGATCCACCTGGGTATATTCCCCCCGCCCACTGCTGGGGTGCTCCAAGGTCACTGGTGGCCTCCATCGCGATCCCTGAAGACAGCCACAGGCATTCTTCAGGCGCGTCCCGACCTCTGCACGCCATGTTGTTCCAGACATGTTCCGGACTAACATGGTTTCCCGATGACATTGCGGAGAATCGGGATTGGGACGAAGATTCCAGTTCATCTGCATCCCGTTAACGAGGTGTAAATTGGTTTCACACTGACGTCCGGCGGGTTTCCCGAATCCACCATGGTGGGACCAGCGGAAAATCCCGTGGGATATACACGCCGGCATAAAAAATGGTTTTTGGGACTCCTGTCAAATTCCAACCACCCCTCCCACCCCTCTCACCCCGCTCCCCCCCCCCCCCCCCCGCCCCCCCCGCCAACTGCTCATTCTTTCCTGGAGCAAGACCACCTGAATGATGATGGCCCACTCTCTCACAGCCCATCCCCCCACTGCCTGACCCCCCCCACTGCCCAAACCCCCCCCACTACCTGACCCCCCCCCCCGCAGCCTGACCCCCCTGCAGCCTGACCCCCCCAACAGCCAGACCCCCCCCCCCCATAGCCCACCCCCACAGCCCGTCCCGCACAAGCACAGTCTTTGAAGCTATTCAACCATAGGTGGTATCACAGCTGGGCTTAATCACGTCCCCAGCCAGTGTCCACGTTTTCCATTGGGATTGATCGGATAGCAAGTTGGAGTGGGAACCTTGTCTAATTCTTTTCTCCCCCCCACCACCCCCTCACACCACAACACCCTCGCACCTCTCTGTCCCTGGATAAAAAACTAGCATCGTAACATCATCCCAGCTCCACCCAGCTCACTCTGCACAGCCTGGGCCTCAGATTTAGGATGGAGCAGCCCTTCCCACGCTCTCCTGTGATCTCTGTATAAAACGAGAAAGTGTCAGCTTTTTCAAAATGGGCCTTTAACTAATGTCTGAGCTCGAACCCTGGGTTATGACTCAACAGGAAACCAGTCATTCTGTCGAGGGAACCTCACAAATTAAATAAAATATACTGGTTTAATATAAAATTGCTAAAATGTGGTTAATAATGTATTAGCACTTAACCACTGTGTTTCCCCCACCCATCCTAGTTTCTGAAGTGTGGGAAATGGAAATGCTTTTTCCTTTGCTTTTGGAATCGATGGGTATTTCCTCTCCCAAGCCGACATTGTGACACTCGGAGTGTTTCACCATTCAAACCACAGTTTCAACCCTGCTTTTCATTCCCACCTGCTCCCTCCATCACCATCCGCCCCCACCCACACACAGGAGCTTTGGATTAATTGGTGATTAATAGTTTGGCGGCGATGCCAGGGGATTTTCCAAACCGCCCACAAATCAATCCTTTCACATCTAAACAGCCTGAGGGAAAAAATCATTTGTGAAGTTTCTCCCCATCTCACAAATCAATGATGCAAAGGATCATGGTGTTTGTGCAACTGGGCTTGTAACTGGGCAGCGTGCACCACTGACACTGAAATATGGGCTCAAATCCCAGATGGAGAATTCAAATTCAGTTCATGAAATTTTGAAAAAGGTTTCATTGGTCAGAACATTGAATACAGGAGTTGGGACGTCTTGTTGAAGTTGTACAAGACATTGGTAAGGCCACACTTGGAATACTGTGTGCAGTCCTGGCCACCCTATTATAGAAAGGAGATTGTTAAACTAGAAAGAGTACAGAAAAGATTTACTAGGATGCTACCGGGACTTAGAACATAGAACAGTACAGCGCAGAACAGGCCCTTCGGCCCACGATGTTGTGCCGAGCTTTATCTGAAACCAAGATCAAGCTATCCCACTCCCTATCATCCTGGTGCCTATCCAATAACCGCTTAAATGTTCCTAAACTGTCTGACTCCACTCTCACTGCAGGCAGCCCATTCCACACCCCAACCATTCTCTGCGTAAAGAACCTACCTCTGATATCCTTCCTGTATCTCCCACCACGAACCCTATAGTTATGCCCCCTCGTAATAGCTCCATCCACCCGAGGAAATAGTCTTTGAACGTTCACTCTATCTATGGTTTGAATTATAAGGAGAGGCTAGAAAGACTGGGACTTTTTTCTTTGGAGCGTAGGAGGCTGAGGGGTGATCTTATAGGGGTCTATAAAATAATGAGAGGCACAGATCAGCGAGATAGTTCACATCTTTTCCCAAAGGTAGGGGAGTCTAAAACTAGAGGGTATAGGTTTAAGGTGAAAGGGGAGAGATACAAAAGGGTCCAGAGGGGCAAATATTTCACACAGAGGGTGGTGACTGTCTGGAACAAGCTGCCAGAGGTAGTAGTAGGGGCGGGTACAATTTTGTGTTTTAAAAAGCATTTAGACAGTTACATGGGTAAGATGGATACAGAGGGATATGGGCCAAATGCGGGCAATTGGGATTGGTTAGTGGTTAAAAACTGGGCGGCGTGGACAAGTTGGGCCGAAGGGCCTGGTTCCATCCTGTAAACCTCGATGACTCTAAATAATCTGGAATTTTAACAGAATGAGTAATGGGGACCATGAAACTATTGGAATGTCAAAAAAACCCACCTGATTCTCTAATGTCTTTTAGGGAGAGAAATCTGCTGTTCTTACACAGTCTGGCCGACACAGGACTCCATAGCAACGTGTTTGATACTGAACTGCCCTGTGAAATGGCCTAACAAGCCATTCAGCTCAATAAGGCAACGCAGTGCCACCTTTGCAAATGGAAATTAAAGATTGGGAACAGCTGCCACGGTGGGATTTGAAACTCTGTCCCTAAAGCATTCGCCTGGGCCTCTGGATTACGAGTTTTTTTCTTATTTATTAGTGTCACAAGTAGGCTTACATTAACACTGCAATGAATTTATTGTGAAAATCCCCTAGTCGCCACACTCCGGCACCTGTTTGGGTACACTGAGGGATTTGATTTGATTTGATTTATTATTGTCACATGTATTAGCAAAAAGTGAAAAGTATTGTTTCTTGCACGCTATACAGACAAAACATACCGTTCATAGAGAAGGAAACGAGAGAGTGCAGAATGTAGTGTTACAGTCATAGCTAGGGTGTAGAGAAAGATCAACTTAATGCAAGGTAAGTCCATTTAGAATTTTGACAGCAGCAGGGAAGCTGTTCTTGAGTCGGTTGGTACGTGACCTCAGACTTTCGTATCTTTTTCCCGGTGGAAGAGAGAATGTCCGAGATGCATGGGGTCCTTAATTATGCTGGCTTCTTTGCCGAGGCAGCGGGAAGTGTAGACAGAGTCAATGGATGGGAGGCTGGTTTGTGTGGTGGATTGGGCTACATTCACGACCTTTTGTAGTTCCTTGCGGTCTTGGCAAGGGAGAATTTAGTATGGCCAAAGTACCTAACCTGCACATCTTTGGACTGTGGGAGGAAACTGGAGCACCCGGAGGAAACCCATGCAGACACGAGGAGAAGGTGCAAACTCCACACAGGCAGTGACCCAAGCTGGGAATTGAACCCGGGCCCCTGGCACTGTGAAGCAGCAATGAATGGGCGCCAAATTCTCTGACTTCGCTGCAGCGGGAGCGTGGTGTGAACGGGCAGTAAGATCTCACCCTGAGACTCGCCAACCTCACTTCACTTGTACCCTTTCCAGCCACGAAGAACAGGAACGCACCCAGGTAAGGCATTTAGGGTCACAAATCTGTCTTGGATGTTGTGGCATTATCTGTCTGTTCTACGCCCTGCCCCATATTTGGTTCAATTCCATCACAAAACTAGGTCCCAGTTTCTGCCATGCCAGTCGGGTCTACTTCCTTCCCAAACCCTGAGCTCCCGCCAAAGGCCCACTGCTAATTGAAGAGCAACATGGTCAACAATGTAGGACAAAGTCACATCACCAAGCCACACCCAGAATCACAGAATACTACAGTGCAGAAGAGGCCCTTCGGCCCATCAAGTCTGCGCTGACGCATGAGACCCAAAACTCTCCAAACTCCCCCAAACTCCCAATATCTCAAACTCCGGCAAAAGAAAATGTTTCATTTCTATAGCACCTTTCAAGCCTCCAGGGTGAGCAAAAGTCTTTTACAGTACGTGTCTGAAGTGGAGTCACTGCTGTACTTGTAGAAAACAAGGCAACCAGTTTGCACAGAGCAAGCTCCCACAGGCGACTGTGTGATGATAATTGCATCGCTTAGGGGATAAATACTGCTCCAGGTCACGACTAAGTGGGAGGTGCACAACATCAGGCAATTGACAATTCTGGGGCGGTGGGGGGGGGGGGGGGGGGGGGGGGGGGCGGGGGGAATGTCTGAGAGGAAGCGGAATAATGTTGGCTTTGAGAACTAGGCTGGAGATATGCCTTGTGTTCCAATTTGCATATCTGAGGGATTCGACTGAATTTTAATCTTTTTATTGGAATGGCGACAGAAGTGAATTTTTAAGAAGGAAATAATACGTGAATAACTTGGGAAAAAATGTCTTTCTTAATTTGATTAGCTTATCTCAAACCCACCATTTAATCCAAAAACTCATTACACTGCCTGCTGTGGAGTAATGTCATGAACAGATGTGATGGCGCACCAGTCGACTAGCACGTTGATAGCAGAACTAATTATCATTTATATTTAAAACAAATTTTTTTGGAGTTTTTTTAAAAAACATTTTATTTCCTTCAGTTCAGCCGTTAATCTCTCCTCCCTCATTCCACCAACTGACAGGCTATTAAACATACATTGCCAAGGCTGTTAGTTGTTACAGGATGAGGCAATGATGGGAGAATTTGATATGCAAGGGCTATTCAATGTCGAAAAGAGACATCACAGAGGCGACCTTGTAAATAAAGAAAGACACAACATGTTACTGAGGCAGCAACCTGGAGGAAAACATACGGGCAGTCCTATAAGCAGAACAGCAAAGTAAATTATAGAATCATAGAATCCCTACAGTGCAGAAGGAGGACATTCGGCCCATCGAGTCTGCACCGGCCACAATCCCACTCAGGTCCTATTCCCATTATCCCACATATTTACCTTGCTAATACCCCTGTCACCAAGGGGCAATTTAGCATAGCCAATCAACCTAACCCACACTTCTTTGGAGTGTGGGAGGAAACCGGAGCACCCGGAGGAAACCCACACAGACACGGGGAGAATGTGCAGACTCCGCACAGACAGTCACCTGAGGTTGGAATCGATCCCGAGTCCTTGGCGCTGTGAGACAGCCGTGCTAACCACTGTTAGATGTTCAGGATTGTGGAAAAGTGAGGTTTAGAAAAAAAAGGTGGCAATCATTTCTGCAACAACCTACATTTATATAGCTCCTTTAACAAGGGCAGCATGGTGACACAGTGATTAGCACTGCTGCCTCACAGTGTCAGGGGACCTGGGTTCAATTCCAGCCTTGGGTCACTGTCTGTGTGGAGTCTGCACATTCTCCCCGTGTCTGCGTGGGTTTCCTCCCGGTGCTCCGGTTTCCTCCCACACTCCAAAGACGTGTGGGTTAGGTTGATTGGCCATGCTAACTTGCCCCTAATGTCAGGGGGATTAGCAGGGTAAATGTGTGGGGTTATGGGAATAAAGCCTGGGTGGGATTGTGGTCGGTGCAGACTCGATGGGCTGAATGGCCTCCTTCTGCACTGTAGTGATTCTATGATTCTATGCGTAAACCATCTCAATGTTATGGGAGCATCAATTGATAATATGAACACACAAATTAGGAGCAGGAGTAGGCCACTCGGCCCCTCAAGCCTGCTCCGTCATTCAATAAGGTCATGGCTGATCTGATTGTAACCCTCAACCCCACATTCCTGCCGACCCCCGATAACCTTTCACCCCCCTTGTTAATCAAGAATCTATCCAGCTCTGCACTAAAAATATTCAAAGACTCTGCTTCCACTGCCTTTGGAGGAGGAAAATTCCAAAGACTCCCCCCCCCCGCCGCCCCCGAGAGAAAACATTTCTCCTCATCCTCCATCTTAAATGGGTAACGCCTTATTTTTAAACCATGACCCTTAGTTCTCAATCCTCCCTCAAGAGAAACATCTTTTCCACATCCCGCCTCTCAATACACCACCAGAAGGATGTGGAGGCTTTGGAGATGGTACAGAAAAGATTTACCAGGATGTTGCCTGGCATGGAGGGCATTAACTATGAGGAGAGGTTGGAGAAACTTGGTTTGTTCTCACTGGAACGACGGAGGTTGAGGGGCGACCTGATAGAAGTCTATAAGATTATGAGGGGCATGGACAGAGTGGATAGTCAGTAGCCTTTTCCCAGGGTGGAAGAGTCAATCACTAGGGGGCACAGGTTTAAGGTGCGAGGGGCAAGGTTTAAAGGAGATGTACGAGACAAGTGTTTTACACAGAGGGTGGTGGGTGCCTGGAACTCGCTGCCGGGGAGGTAGTGGAAGCGGATGCGATAGTGACTTTTAAGGGGCGTCTTGACAAATACATGAATAGGATGGGAATAGAGGGATACGGTCCCCGAAAGGGTAGGGGGTTTTAGTTCAGTCGGGCAGCATGGTCGGTGCAGGCTTGGAGGGCCGAAGGGCCTGTTCCTGTGCTGTAATTTTCTTTGTTCTTTGTATTAAATTTTAGCCTCTTACTCTTTCTAAACTCCAGCAGATAGCCTGGCTTGTTCATCCTTTCTTCAGAAGACAACCTGCTGATCCCAAGTATTAGTGGGGCATATGTACAATGGGCTGTATATAGTGCCTCATAAGGAGATGTTAGGACAAGTAACGTTCTAGTTTGGTCAAAGGGGTAGGTCATGAAATAACAAAGGTGCATAGAAACATAGAAAATAGAAGCAGTAGGAGGCCATTCAGCCCTTCGCGCCTGCTCCGCCATTCATTATGATCATGGCTGATCATCGAATTCAATACCCTGATCCGCCTTCCCCCATATCCCTTGATCCCTTTAGCCCCAAGAGCTATATCCAATTTCTTACAGAGAGCGTTCATGGAGAACATTCACCAGCAGATGGGCTGAAGCAGGACCATGCGCCTGGACAGAGGTCTTGATGATGGGGCCAGGATCACAGCTCAGGGCCAAACAAGATGCAAAGGCTATGAGCAGTCAGGTTCATTAGTTCAGTCAATGGTCCAGAATAACTCCATGACTCAGTGGTGGTATGCTGGCGTCTTCTGAGTCAGGATGTTATATGTTCCAGCCTCATAAACCTTAAGTTACTGAAAACCCTATCTTGTTGCTTGCGGCCTAACAGGCTGGTTCCTCATAAGAACCATTGAAATATCCATTGTCTCACAGTAGGTCTAGTTTTCCCACACTAGGCTGTGCCATACCGTCTCAATATCAACAATGATTGATATATATCTTTTGAAGTTTCCTCTTTCCTAGATTCTCATGTGAACGAGGCACAAACAGGAGGTAGTTTTTAGTTTATTTATTAGTGTCACAAATAGGCTTACATTAACACTGCAATGAAGTTACTATGAAAATCCCCTAGTTGCCACACTCTGGCGCCTGTTTGGGTACACTGAGGGAGAATTTAGCATGGCCAATGCACCTAACCAGCACGTCTTTCGGACTGTGGGAGGAAACCGGAGCACCCAGAGGAAACCCACACAGACATGGGGAGAACGTGCAGACTCCACACAGACAGTGGCCCGAGCCGGGAATCAAACTCAGGTCCCTGGCGCTGTGAGGCAGCAGTGCTAACCACTGTGCCACTGCGCCACTCCCCTGTTCGGATATTTTATTCTCCAATAAAATAAAGTTTCTGCTACTTTTCCCAAGTTTATTAATAACTGGTTGTGAAAATGAAACTTTCCCTGATAAACGCCCATCACCTTTCGCGAAAACAAAAGCCAAAATACTGCGGATGCTGGAATCTGAAACATAAACAGAAAATGCTGGAAAATCTCAGCAGGTCTGAAAGCCTCTGTGGGGAGAGAATAGAGCCAACGTTTCGAGTCTGGATGACCCCAAACTGACTCGAAACGTTAGCTCGATTCTTTCTCCACAAATGCCGTCAGACCCGCTGAGATTTTCCAGCATTTTCTGTTTTTGAATAACCTTTTGCACTGGGTGCCAGAGGATTTGATTCAGATGGTGGGACTGACACGGCCAGTGTGAGATAGAGTAAAATAAGCCCCTTTGATGGATGAGTACAGGTCAAGGAGGTGTAACCTTAAAATCAGAGCCAGGCTATTATGGGTCATGTCAGGAAGCACTCCTTCACACAAAGGGTGGTGGAAATCTGAAACGATTTCCTCCCCACAGCCTCCTCACCCCCCCCCCCCCCCCCCCCCCACCCCTGAACAAAGCTGTGGAGGCTGGGCGTCAGTGAAAAGTGTCAAAACACGAGATGGTTGGGGGATATCGACGGAATGAGAGATATGGAATGAAGATGGAGAAATAGGATTGAGATACAGATCAACCACAATCCCAACTGAATGGCCGAACAAGCTGGAGGGGCTGAATGGCCTCATTGTGCTTCCAAGTTCCACATGCACCTCGCAAAGGCCCACAATGCTCCAGACTTGAGATCCGATCACCGGCAGCCAGCCCTGGAGAGAGTTTCTAACGCAAGTTGCTCGATCCAAATGGGAGTTGCATTTGGACTTTCTGCTTCCGGGACAAATTGTTATGATGAGGGCTGTGTGTTTTTAATGAAGGCATCCTAGCATCAAACTCAGGCTTGAAAAATGAAGTAAACTGAACAGAAACCTGGGGTTAAGCTTCAAATACTTCTGAAATATTTTGGCATTGGATGAAGTACTGTGCTGCACTTTGTATTAGCAGCTGTAAACCAGGATGACATATGGCAATCCCATATAAACACCACAGCATGATCAGTTCAGGAGCAGTAAGCATCCACTGGCGTTGTTGGTGGTGAAATTTCTAATCTTTCATTTGGACTGCGCACCACATTAAAAACAAATGTCTGGCGTGTTGCTAACGCTGGCTTGTAGATTATATTATAATTGTGAATGATTCTGAGGCAACTGCCTTTCATGATCTTAAGAGGTCCAAGACCACTTTACAGCCAATGAATGGGGAGACATGGTGTAGTGATGGTATCGTTGGGCTAATAAACCAGAGGCCCACGCTTGCTCTGCCTATCTTGCCCACATTGACTATTAAAACCTTGGACTAGATAGGGCAGTTTCTGGGAATGCAAAGGATTGTGGGTATGGTCATCTCCATTCTTGTCCAATCGCCATGATGATTGATATGCCTTGCAACCATTTGCAGGAGTTTGGGGCAGGCAGCTGGAGGCAGGAGGCCATTGGATGTGATCTTCTGGTCCTGCTGGATTTGGAAACCCCAAAATGGATGAAGAATCTGGACCCACGGCACTGAGCACCCAGCAAGCAACCAAGAAGGGAAGGAAAGGCAAACTAAGAGGGGGAACAGAATTCAATGATTCGCATACAGGATCACAGAATCCCTACAGCGCAGAAGGAGGCCATTCGGCCCATCGAGTCTGCACCCACCACAATCCCATCCAGGCCTTATTCCCGTAACCCCACATATTTACCCTGCTAATCCCCCCACACTAGGGTCAATTTAGCACAGCCAATCAACCTAACCCGCACCTTTGAAATGTGGGAGGAAACCGGAGCACCCAGAGGAAACCCAGGCAGACACGGGGAGAATGTGCCGACTCCACACGGATAGCGACCCGAGGTCGGAATTGAACTCGGGTCCCTGGCGCTGTGAGGCAGCAGTGCTAACCACTGTGCCACGGTTATAGGGCCTCGAAACATTAACTCTGTTTCTCTCTCCACAGGATCATGGCAGACCTGCTGGATTTATCCAGCATTTTCTGTTTTTATTTTAGATTTCCAGCATCCACAGTGTTTTGCTTTTATCAAGACAATTCCGGCACTTTCTAACCCAGCTGGCAGTGTTGACCGAGTGTAGAAAGCTGACGGGTGAGTGATCTTACAACGAGACTGAGAGGTGTAGCTGACACTAGCTCGGACAACTTGCTCAAGACTTGCGAAGAAATCTATCGGCTTGTAGCAGCAGCTTTGTGTGACAGATTAGCAGAGGTCAGGCAGGGTGGGACGTGGCACGTTGGGTGGGAGTGGGGTGTGGGTGGGGCGACGAGATGGCCTGATCACTGGTCCCGGCAGGCGAGATAAGATAAGTCAGCAGCTGACTAGAGGAAGCGAAACAGTTTTCTCAGCACTTGGATTGCTGTCAAAAAAAACTTATTTTGCGGTTAGTTTAAGATTCTGGGACAAAAAAACCTGCTATAAACTGACAGGTTTTTGCAGCCATAAATTTTCATGAATTAGCAAGGCTGGCAGCCTTTCCCACACTGTATTAGCTTGCTGTGTGTGTGCAACCATCTGTTATCTTTGCTGCGTTTTACACTCGGCACTCATCTACCCTGTCACCACAGCACTCCTGTTTTGTCTAATTATTTTATTATAATATCAAGGATGCTCCAACATAACGTGGAGAATGTAGCTGTGCGAAGGTTTGTTTAGCCTTCTCTCTGTTAGTTGCTTGCCTGGAATGTGCTGCCCCTTACCACCTGAAAGACACTTTCAAGTTGATGCAATGTGGGAAGAGAGGCAAGAAAAGCTATTTGTTTATCCATTGAGAAGACCACCCAACCTCCCTCCCTTACACTATCCAGTTCCTGCCTCTAGTTCGTCCCCTTTAGGACTCCAGCTACTGGGGAGAAACAAAGAGGTTCCTGTCACAGTTCTGAACCTGTCAGTCACTGGTTTGAACTTAAGGCCCAACTGTTATCCTCTTCTAATTGTCTGTTTATATTGGCTTTGGGACATTTTTCAACACATTTCTTGCTGGCAAGAGTTTCCATTTCTTTTCATTAGTGATTATTATTGGTCCATTGAGGCAAAGTCGCTCCACACTTTGTAAGGAAGTTTACCTGCAGCACAAGGTAAAACATAAGAGTATTTTTATTAGGAACAGGAAAAGCAACTTGGAGTAAAACAGCAAACTTGTTATTGATCACTAGGGGTCACTGTGACTAAAGGAACCAGCTTGCTAACACTATTTGCTGCTGAATAAAGTTTACTGTTAAAATGTCAACGGGGAGATCTGTCCAATAAATATCCAGGCTGTTCAGGGGTAGACTTGAGCTCATCCAGAAATCTGTTGCCTATATCCCAAGTCCCGTCCCCCTCATCCCTGTGCTTGATGGCCTACCTTGCTTCCCAATCCATCAATGCCTCGATCTGACGATCCTGTTTCCTGTTTCCAACTCTCTCCGTGGCCGTATGACTAAACCGTCCTCCCCCCCCAACTCGAACTACCGTCAGTCTTAGATCCCGCCAAAATCGCTGCACTCAGGAAATTAGAGTCAGAGGGCGGGATTTTCCAGCCGCACTCGCCCCCAAAACTGGAAAGTCCCGCCCGAGGTCTGTCCCCGCCGGAGGTCTGCCCCTGCCCTGCCCCCGCTCGCTGCGATTCCCATGGCGGGTGGGATGGGAAAATTCCGGTGATAGAGACACAGAGAAATACAGCACAGAATCAGGCCCTTCGGCCCAACTGGTCCATGCCGACCATGTTGCCCTCCTAGCTAGTCCCAATTGCCCGCGTTTGGCCCATATCCCTCTAATCCTTCCCCATCCATGTACTTATACAAATTATTTTTTTAAATTCTAGCCTCTTGTACATCATAGAACCATAGAACCCCTACAGTGCAGAAAGAGGCCATTCGGCCCATTGAGTCTGTACCAACCACAATTCCCCAATTCCATCATGCCACCTCTGGGGACATTGCCTGCACCTACCCGGGCTCTAACTCTGGAATTCCCTCCCTAAACCTCTCTGCCTTTCTCTCCACCTGAAAACCCACCTCTTTGACCAAGCTTTTGATCATGTCCCAATCTCCCTTGTGGCTTGGTGTCAAATTTTGTTTGATCATCACTCCTATTAAAATATTTGGAGTGTTTTAAGAAACAATTGGACAGTGTAATTGTGTTTGGGGAGGAAGGTTATTTCACTTGGAGATGCTGCTTTCTTGTATGCGATCACGTGCAGTCGCTTTAGTGTCACCCACAATGACAGCTCCAAACCCGCTTCAGAAACACCCACTTTTTTAAAGTTAAAGTTTATTTATTAGTCACAAGTAAGGCTTGCATTAACACTGCGATGAAGTTACTGTGAAATTTCCTTGGTTGGCACACTCTGGCGCCTGTTCGGGTCAATGCACCTAACCAGCACGTCTTTCAGAATGTGGGAGGAAACCGGAGCACTCGGAGGAAACCCACGCAGACATGGGGAGAACGTGCAAACTCCACACAGACAGTGACCCAAGCCGGGAATTGAACCCGGGTCCCTAGCGCTGTGAGGCAGCAGTGCTAACCACTGTGCTACCGTGCCGCCCCAATTCAGTATTTAGTGCCTCTTAAAAACAGCAGAGAACATTCAAAATTAACACTGCACTCCCTTTTAGTTTAGTTTATTTATTAGTGTCACAAGTAAGGCTTACATTAACACTGCAATGAAGATACTGTGAAAATCTCAGAGTCGCCACACTCCAGCGCCTGTTCGGGTACACTGAGGGAGAATTTAGCACGGCCAATGCACCTAACCAGCACGTCTTTGGACTGTGGGAGGAAACCGGAGAACCCGGAGGAAACCCACGCAGATACAAGGAAAACGTGCAAACTCCACACAGACAGTGACCCAAGCCGGGGATCATAGAAACATAGAAGATAGGAGCAGGAGGAGGCCATTTGGCCCTTCGAACCTGCTCCGCCATTCATTACGATCATGGCTGATCACCCGACTCAATAGCCTAATCCTGCTTTTTACCGATAACCTTTGATCCCATTCGCCCCAAGTGCTATATCCAGCAGAGAATTGAACCCAGGTCCCTGGCGCAGAGGCAGCAGTGCTAATTACTGTGCCACTGTGCCGCCCACACAATGGAACGGGACGGAGGGACCAGCCGCAATGGGACGAATCATTCAAAGATTTTCCTACGTGTCAAATTTCCACCATTTGCCGTGTTTCTTTATATCCCTTCCTCTGACGTTTGTTTGCTTTTTTTTCCTTCCCCATGTCAACATCTGGGTTACAACACGAAGAACGCACAGTAACAGAGCGAGAGGTATTTTCGAAAAAAATGTGATCGCAGAGTTGGGTTAACCAGGACAGCTGTGAGAAACCACAGCTGAGAGTCAAACTTCTACATTGCTGTGTTAGTCAGGATGTTGTTTTTCTGTTTGTGGTGTGCCATATTTATATATATATAAAAAAGATGATTTTTATGGATGACGGCCAACTTTTGCTGATCCAAAACTTGATGATGTTTTAAATGTCTCCTGTTCATCGGCAAACTGAAGTTCCCGGTCCCAAAGAGAGGTTTGCCATGTTAATTGTATCCAGGATTAAGCTGCATCATCCTGCTGTGTATACAAAGCCACTTTGAACCTCCCCTGAATTAAACATCAAACTTAAAAAAGATAGTATCAAACTTCAACATTGTGTAAACATGATTACCATTTGTTTTCAGGCAGGATTTAACGAAAGCACACTTTATATTTCGATTGGAACCACTTCTAGACCCCACAAGCTGCTAATCACAATTCTAAATATAGATTCGTCCGTCTATAATTATCATTTTTATTAATATTGTTGAGCAATTTCCTCATCTGACTTCAGTAAAGTGGCAAGGTCGCCACTCAATGCTGGATGGGTGATTCTCATTGAGCCATACAAGCTACAAGATCCAAACTGCAACCCCCACGCTGTGCTGAGCTGATCTGGACAGAGGAAGACGACTCCAATAGGGTTGGGCCAATGATGGGAAATTAAAAAAACAAGCGGCACGGTGGCACAGAGGTTAGCACTGCTGCCTCACAGCGCCAGGGTCCCGGGTTCGATTCCCGCCCCGGGTCACTGTCTGTGTGGAGTTTGCACATTCTCTCCGTGTTTGTGTGGGTTTCATCCGGGTGCTCCGCTTTCCTCCCACAGTCCAAAGATGTGCTGCTTATGTGGATTGGCCATGCTAAATTGCCCCTTGGTGTCAGGGGGGCTAGCTAGGGTAAATGCATGGGGGTACGGGAATAGGGCCTGGGTGGGATTGTGGTCGGTGCAGACTCGATGGGCCGAATGGCCTCTTTCTGCACTGCAGGATTCTATGAAAAATCTATCTGTGAAGGAAAACATTTATATACAGCCTTTCACAACTTCAGGCCCCAAAGTGCTTTGCAGCCAATTAAATCCTAGTCACTGTTATACTGTGGGAAATGTGACAACTAATTGTGTACAGCAAACTTCCAAAATTTGTACCATGATGATGGTCAGATAAGCAGGTTCAGCAAAATTGGATGAGGGATCGATCTTGGCCAGGCCACCAATTAGGCAGACTCACCTGCTCTACTTCAGACTAGCTCAATGGGGGCCATCTGCATCACGCTGGCACAGTGGTTAACACTGCTGCCCCAGAGCGTCAGGGATCCGGGTTCGATTCCTGGCTTGGGTCACTGTCTGTGCAGAGTCTGCCCGTTCTCCCAGTGTCTGCGTGGATTTCCTCCGGGTGCTCCAGTTTCCACCCAATGTCCAAAGATGTGCGAGTGAGGTGGATTGGCCATACTAAAAAATTGCCCCGAGTGTCAGGGGGATTAGCAGGGTAAATATGAGGAGTTATGGGGGTAGGGCCTGGGTGGGATTGTTGTCCGTGCAGGCTCGATGGGCCAAATGGCCTCCTTCTGCACTGTAGGGAATTCTATAATTCTATAACCTTAGATTAGGCCCTAGCTTCACATTGAAAGACAGTTGGGTGGGGTGGGGGGGGTAGAGCAGTTCTCTGGCCATTCTGCTTCTGCTGCCAGCGAGGATGGAGAACTTGGTGCTCAGCCAAATCTTCATTCGCTGCAGCGCGACTGGAGAATCCCGCTGGCATGAACGACCGGAAGACTCCAGCCAGCCCCTCCGACCAACCTAGCACATGTACAGCAACATAGCCGCACATTTCTCTGAGCATTTCCTTGTGAGTCAGAAGCCGTGGTGAGAAACTGGCAGCACAGCTGAACCTGAACTGCAGGTTTATCCCAATAATGACAGGGATTTTTCGTGCGGTAACTGTTGCTTGTCACTAACCACTGGTGCTGACTTGGAACTTCCGAAGTCTGTGAGAGTTACCACAGCAGGAAAGCAGAGCTGCCATGCCTCAGTAGGAGGTAATACAAGAAAGCCTGAAGAAAGCTCTATGGGAGAACTAAGAGGTTAATTAAAAGCGAAGAGAATTCCACTTATGTTTTCACTTAGTGCTTTGAGCCAGTCATGTTGATTGAGACGAAGTGGTTATGTGTAAGTGCCAGATAGTGTTGCGAATCCAAGTATGAAGTTAAAGTGGCTGATTTTATTTACCGCATGACGAACTGGAAGCTTCCTCTTCTGAACTCTTTAATATGTTATTGTCAAGAGCCTGTCTTGTGCGTTGAATGTCGGAGCGCCGTGTTGGTAATATGGTTCGCGATCTCGAGCCGTCTACGCTTAGAACCCTTAACTACTGTGAGGATGTGGGTTTGGAAAAAACTCAGGAGTTAAAAAGAATCCTGGAGAGAATTACAAACCCTACAATAATATGCTTTAAATTTCACATATGTTGTTGAAATTCCTGACAGCGAAATGTCGATCACACAGTTACCAACCAGTGACTGCGGCACAATTTATCGATTTATCCCAAGTTGGTTGTTATGCACCATTGGTAAAGTAGAAAGCAAATCTTTTGGATGGCTTCAGAGAGAATGATTGATTCTCCTACTATCGTCCATCATAATCCTTCCGTCTTTCTTGTCTCGTCAGTTGATCTTGTGTTTTGAGGCATGTTGTAGGACGCCAATGTTTTTCTGATTCTCTATTTGATAATTTTGGTGAATTTTTATGCACCTGGTTGTGATTTGTTTCCGCTTGTTTGAACTGACATTTTTTTTTCACTGTGAAGCTGAGGTTCTCTCCTTGGATGAGGTCACAGAATGCAGGGGGGCCAATTTGCTGTTGACAACCTCCAAGCTGAAAATCTGCATTGGAAGATCGATGGGCTGAAGAATGATTCCCTGGCTAATCCTTCTTGGGCGGTGGCTAACACTGACAAGGCCAACATTCACAGGATGTGCGGTCCCAATACGACAATGTGGTTAGCCCACTGGAGACTGGGAGGCCATTCAGGGTCAGCCATTTTGCTGTGGGACAGGAGTCACGTCACGAAAAAGATGGCAAGTTTCCTCCCCTGGTGACTGAAGCAGTTGGGTTTTTTTTACAACAATCCCACATAGGCCTCATAGAATCATACAGCACAGCAGGAGGCCATTCGATCCATCATATCCATTCCAGCTCTTTGAAAGAGCTAATCAGTACCAATCTCCCACGCTGTTTCCCCATAGCCCTGTAAATCTTTCCTTTTCAAGTATCCCTCGAGTTCCTTTTGAAAGTTATTATTGAATCTGTTTCTGTCTCCCTTCCAGGCAGTGAAATCCAGATCACAACATCTCACTGTGTAAAGAGAAATTGTCCTCATTTTCCCTCTAGTTCTGATGCCAATAATCTTAAATTCAGGCCCTTTGGTTACCACCTCTCCTGCAGTCGAACAGTTTCTCATTTTTTACTCTCTCAAAGCCCATTGCAATTTTGAAGCTATATCAGCCCTATTTTAATTGGCTTCAAACTCTCAACCACTCTGGTGGGACAAGAAACTACAAAAGGCTGTGAACGAAGCCCAGTCCATCACGCAAACCAGCTTCCCATCCATTGACTCTGTCTACACTTCCCGCTGCCTCGGAAAAGCAGCCAGCATAATTAAGGACCGCACACACCCTGGACATTCTCTCTTCCACCTTCTTCCATTTGGAAAAAAATATAAAAGTCTGAGATTATGTACAGAGTACAGGAATGAGACAGAGAATCTGGTGAACTGGTGCGGCAACAATAATCTCTCCCTCAATGTCAACAAAACGAAGGGGATTGTCATCGACTTCAGGAAGCGTAAAGGAGAACATGCCTCTGTCTACATCAAAAGGGACGAAGTAGAAAGCGTTGAGAGCTTCAAGTTTTTAGGTGTCCAGGTCACCAACAACCTGTCCTGGTCCCCCCATACTGACACTATAGTTAAGAAAGCCCACTAACGCCTCTACTTTCTCAGAAGACTAAGGAAATTTGGCATGTCAGCTACGACTCTCACCAACGTTTACAGATGCACCATAGAAAGCATTCTTTCTGGTTGTATCACAGCTTGGTATGGTTCCTGCTGTGCCCAAGACCGCAAGGAACTACAAAAGGTCGTGAATGTAGCCCAATCCATCACGCAAATCAGCCTCCCATCCACTAACTCTGTCTACACTTCCCGCTGCCTCGGAAAAGCAGACAGCATAATCAAGGATCCCACGCACCCGGACATTCTCTCTTTCACCTTCTTCCGTCGGGAAAAAGATACAAAAGTCTGAGGTCACGTACCAACCGACTCAAGAACAGCTTCTTCCCTGCTGCTGTCAGACTTTTGAATGGACTTACCTTGCATTAAGTTGATCTTTCTCTGCACCCTAGCTATGACTGTAACACTACATTCTGCACTCATTTCCTTCTCTATGAACGGTATGCTTTGTCTGTATAAGTTGCAAGAAACAATACTTTTCACTGTATGATAATACATGTGACAATAATAAATCAAATCAAATCAAAATGAATTCACCCTCGCAGCGTTATTAATCCCTATTTGCAGCATTACTGACCCACTAACATAGCCACTGCACTAGCACACCCTGTTACAGTGATGGGGACCCCCAAGAAAGCAGGGCTCATTCGGGATGTCTCAGAGAGGAGGCTACAGAGGGATGGTCAGTTAATGGGAACGTAAGCCTGGAACAATGCTGTCAGATACACCAAAGCAGTCAGACACAGGGGCCTTGTGTTGAGATCGCAGAAGGCAAAATAGGGCAGATACCAAGAGATATTTCTTCACACAGAGGGTGCTCCATAGCTGGTCAGGGTGCCAGGAAGGGTGGTTGAGGCCTGGATGCTGGGTTGGTTTAAGGAACAGCTGGAGGCTGTGATGGAGAAATGGTTGGATTGTTATCGTGAAGGGCCTTCCAGTTAAACCTTCCCTGATCCGTTCGAAACTGCTACATGTTGGAGGCTCAATGCACCAACTTGTTATTAAAACCACATTTCCGCTGCCCGAATGGATATATCACAATAATGAAGGAGTTCAAGTCCGGTTAAGGTGAGCTGATGATTAATCTACTCTGTCAGGTCTCATATGTTTTGTAATAATGAGGTTCAAATGAGGATTACTTTTGGATGATGTCTTCTTGTGTTTCAAAGAGAGGTTCTGGTCAGAGGAACAAATGCCTGTTGTAAGCCCTGTGCCAATATCCGGGGAGTCCAGCTCAGATATCGCCGTGTTATGTGTAGAGTGAAACTTCCTCCTTTGTATCCTAACAACATACTTTAACCCCATTCTTTGGAATGTTCCATCCTCTGAGCTTCTGTCAATTAATACCAAATTATGAGAAAGTTTATTCAGCAACAGGTGAGGCAGAAACAATTGTCTCTGGAATATTCCATTATTGTGCATGGCTAGTTATTATTTCAATGACTTTAAATATTTCACCTTTAAGTACTTTTGTGCGGTTTGATTTGATTTGATTTATCATTGTCACATGTATTACTATACAGTGAAAAGTATTGGCGGCACGATAGCACAGTGGTTACAGCGCCAGAGACCCAGGTTCCATTCCCGGCATGGGTCACTGTCTGTGCGGAGTCTGCACATTCTCCCCGTGTCTGCGTGGGTTTCCTCCGGGTACGTCGGTTTCCTCTCACAGTCTGAAAGACGTGCTGGTTATGTACATTGACCCGAACAGGCACCAGACTGTGGCGACTAGGGGTATTTCACAGTAACTGCATTGCAGTGTTAATGTAAGCCTTACTTGTGACTAATGAATAAATAAATAAACTTTAGTATTGTTTCTTGCGCGCTATACAGACAAAGCATACCGTTCATAGAGAAGGAAATGAGAGGGCACAGATTTAAACTGATTTGCAAGAAGAAGCAAATGTGATGTGAGAAAAAACATTTTTGCACAGCGTGTGGTTGGGGTCTGGAATGCGCTGCCTGGAAGTGTGGAGGAGACAGGTTCAAACGAGGCTTTCAAGAGGGCATTAGACGATTACTTGAATAAAATTAATGTGCAGGGATACGGGGAAAAGGAAAGGCACTAAGTCATAATGCTCGTTTGAAGAGTTTGTTATAATGCAGGTCAGAAACTCCAAAGTGTTTTATGAAGTCTGCCTGGATCATAAGTTTTGCAATTTGAATTTGGCTCGGGTAAGCATGAGATGTTTCACTTCAGGTATGACTCAAATGACCCACTAGGGAGCTTTTATCAAACAAAGTTTATTTAAGGATGCAGTTAGAATCATAGAATCCCTACAGTGCAGAAAGAGGCCATTTGGCCCATCGAGTCTGCACCAACCACAATCCCACCCAGGCCCCAGCCCCATATCCCTATATATTTACCCACTAATCCCTCTAACCTATGCATCTCAGGACTCTAAGGAGCAACTTTTTTAAGCATGGCCAATCAACCTAACCCACACATCTTTGGACTGTGGGAGGAAACCGGAGCACCCGGAGGAAACCCACGTAGACACGAGGAAAATGTGCAAACTCCACACAGGCAGTGACCCGAGCCGGGAATCGAACCCGGGACCCTGGAGCTGTGAAGCAGCAGTGCTAACCACTGTGCCACCGTGCCGCCCTCTGAACTCCTCTCTGATTTTTACACGAATTACTTTTGATCTCTGTCACCAGCTTATTAATTTCTCTGCTGATGGAAATGGGTCCTTCCTATCCAAACTATTTAGGCCCCATCTTTATTTTAAACACCGCAATGAAATCTTTCCTCAGTCTCCTCGGTTCCAAAGGAAACAAACCCACCCTAACCAATGGCATAAAAGCACAATGCTGGGGATGCTGGAGATCTGAGGTAAAAACAGAAAGTGCTGGGAAAGCTCAGTGGGCCTGCGGAGAGAGAAACAGACATACTTGCTAGAATTTTACCCTGGAATCCGGGTGGGCGTGGCTTGCAGAACGGAATTCTCTGTTGGCCTTGGGCGGGATTTTACGACCTTAGCAAAAGGTGGCCACGGTGGCACAGTGGTTAGCACTGTTGCTTCACAGCGCCAGGGACCCGGGATCGATTCCTGGCTTGGATCATTGTCTGTGTGGAGTGTGCACGTTCTCCCCGTATCTGCATGGGTTTCCTCCGGGTGCTCCAGTTTCCTCCAGGTGCGTTGACCCGAACAGGGCGCCGGAGTGTGGCAACTAGGGAAATTTCACAGTAACTTCATTGCAGTGTTAATGTAAGCCTGACTTGTGACTAATAAATAAACTTTACTTTAAGGTCATAAAGTCCTGCCCACTGTTTCAAATCTGTCTGGTCCTTCTTCGGAACTCTAACCAACCTATCCTCATTGCTAAAATTCTCAGTTCCTCACAACATCATTTAAAATCTTTGTTCCCTCTTCAGGCCAATCACATCCCACCTGCAGTCTGGGCAGCAAGAGCAATGTGCAGTACACCCGAGTTTAATAGCTTTAGACCATGAACTCTAACCTCCATTTTGATTCCCTCCCCTCCCCCACCACAAGGGCCAGGCTGTATCTTGTTTTCATGGACCCTGTTCTTCTGTTAACACATTCTGGTATCTGACCTTCATGCCATTGTTAACTCCTGCTTTAGTCTTTAATGCTGTCATTATGGACGGTACGGTGGCGCAGTGGTTAACACTGCTGCCTCACAGTTCCAGGGACCCGGGTTTGATTCCCAGCTTGGGTCTGTGTGGAGTCTGCACGTTCTCCCCGTGTCTGCGTGGGTTTCCTCCGGGTGCTCCGGTTTCCTCCCACATTTGCAAGACGTGCTGGTTAGGTGCAGTGGCCACGCTAAAATCTCCCTCAGTGTACCCAAACAGGTGCCGGAGTGTGGCGACAAGGGGATTTTCACAATAACTTCATTGCGGTGTTAATGTAAGCCTACTTGCGACAATAATGAATAGAACTTTTTTAAAAACCCACTCCCTTTGACTTGTGTATGGGGAGTTGGTTAGCTCAGTTGGCTGGATGGCTGGTTTGTGATGCAGAGAAATGCCAATAGTGCGAGTTCAATCCCCGTACCAGCTGAGATTATTCATGCCCTCTCAACCTTGCCCCTTGCCAGAGGTGTGGTGACCCTCAGGTTAAATTACCACCAGTCAGTTTATGGTTACCTGGGATTATGGCGACTTTACCTTACCTGTCTTACATCAATGACATCTTTGTCATTTTATCCCTCTTAACTCCAACCTATCCCTGACCTTCTATTTTGCTGTGGAGATGCCGGCGTTGGACTGGGGTAAACACAGTAAGAAGTTTAACAACACCAGGTTAAAGTCCAACAGGTTTATTTGGTAGCAAAAGCCACACAAGCTTTCGAGGCTCTGAGCCCCTTCTTCAGGTGAGTGGGAATTCTGTTCACAAACAGAACTTATAAAGACACAGACTCAATTTACATGAATAATGGTTGGAATGCGAATACTTACAACTAATCCAGTCTTTAAGAAACAAAACAATGGGAGTGGAGAGAGCATCAAGACAGGCTAAAAAGATGTGTATTGTCTCCAGACAAGACAGCCAGTGAAACTCTGCAGGTCCACGCAACTGTGGGAGTTACAAATAGTGTGACATGAACCCAATATCCCGGTTGAGGCCGTCCTTATGTGTGCGGAACTTGGCTATCAGTTTCTGCTCAGCGACTCTGCGCTGTCGTGTGTCGCGAAGGCCGCCTTGGAGAACGCTTACCCGAATATCAGAGGCCGAATGCCCGTGACCGCTGAAGTGCTCCCCAACATTTGCTCCATCGCTCCCTTGTCAATAGGATATAACCCATCACATTTCTCCCTCTCTACAGCTCTGTAGAACAGCCACATGGACTTGAACAGTAACTGTTTCTCCCTCCACAGATGCTGCCAGACTTGCTGAGTTTTTCCAGCATTTTCTGTTATTATTTCAGACTTCCAGCATGAGGTAGCAGTGCTAACCATTGCACCGTCACTGAACTAGTTACCCAGATGCTGCAGGGACATTAGTTCAAATCCCACCGAGGCAGCTGGTAGAACTTAAATTCAAGTAATAAATCTGGAATATAAAGCTAATATCAGCAATGGTGACCATGATAACTATCGTTGGTTTTGTGTAAAAACCCATCCAGTTCAGAAATGTCCTTTAGGGAAGGAAATCTGCCTTCCTTACCTGGTCTGGTGTGACTCCAGGCCCACAGCAATGTGGTAGACTTTCAACTGCCCTCTGAAATTGCCCAGCAAGCCACTCAGTTCAAGGGCAATTAGGAATGGGCAACAAATGTTGGCTTTGCCAGTGATGCCTATATCCTATAAAAGAATAAAAAAAAGACTTGAATGTAGGAATACTCTTGAGGTTGGGTTTAAATTACATCCCGATGGACTCTACATCGCTGCTTATTTTATTTTCTTGTACAACTGTGCAGGGCATTGCTGGGAGCAGAATACTGCAAACAATTTTGCTCTCCTTATTTAGGGAAGGATGTACTTGCCGTGGAGGCAGTTCGGAGAAGGTTCACTCGGCTGCTTCCTGGAATGAAGCGGTTGTCTTTGGAGGAAAGATTGAGCAAATTGGGCCTACATTCATTGGCGTTTAGAAGAATGAGAAGTGATCTTATTGAAAAATATGAGATTCTGAGGAAGTTTGACAATTTGATTTGATTCATTATTGTCACATGTATTAGAATACAGCGAAAAGTATTGTTTCTTGTGCGCTATACAGGCAAAGCATACCATTCATAGAGAAGGAAAGGAGAGAATGCAGAATGTAGTGTTACAGTCATAGCTAGGGTGTAGAGAAAGATCAACTTAATGCAATGTAAGTCCATTCAAAAGTCTGGCAGCAGCATGGAAGAAGCTGTTCTTGAGTCGGTTGGTACGTGACCTCAGACTTTTGGATCTTTTTCCCGAAGGAAGAAGGTGGAAGAGAGAATGTCTGGGGTGCGTGGGGTCCTTAATTTTATTGCGTACAGTTCTGGTCGCCGTATTATAGGAAAGATGTGGAAGTGTTGGAAAGCGTACAGAGGAGATTTACCAGGATGTTGCCTGGTATGGTGGGAAAATCGTATGAGGAAAGGCTGAGGGGCTTGAGGTTATTTTCGTTAGAGAGAAGAAGGTTAAGAGGTGACTTAATAGAGGCATACAAGATGATCAGAGGATTAGATAGGATGGATAGTGAGAGCCTTTTTCCTCGGATGGTGTTGGCTAGCACGAGGGGACATAGCTTTAAATTGAGGGGTGAGAGATATAGGACAGATGTTAGAGGTAGGTTCTTTACTCAGAGAGTAGTAAGGGCGTGGAATGCCCTGCCTGCAGCAGTGGTGGACTCGTCAACGTTGAGAGCGTTCAAGTGGTTATTGGATAAACATATGGATGATATTGGAATAGTGTAGATTAGAGGGGTTTTAGATTGGTATCACTGGTCGGCGCAACATCGAGGGCCGAAGGGCCTGTACTGCGCTGTAATGTTCTATGTTCTATGTTCTAATTATGCTGGCTGCTTTGACGAGGCAGCAGGAAGTGTAGACAGAGTCAATGGATGGGAGACTGGTTTGCATGATGGATTGGGCTACATTCACGAGCTTTTGTAGTTCCTTGCGGTCTTGGGCAGAGCAGGAGCCATACCAAGCTGTGATACAACCAGAAAGAATGCTTTCTATGGATCATCTGTAAAAGTTGGTGAGAGTCGTAGCTGACATGCCAAATTTCCTTCGTCTTCTGAGAAAGTAGAGGCGTTGGTGGGCTTTCTTAACTGTAGTGTTGGCAAGGGGGGACCTGGACAGGTTGTTGGTGATCTGGACACCTAAAAACTTGAAGCTCTCGATCCTTTCTACTTCGTAAGTAGATACTGAGAACGTGTTTCCCCTCTAGGGGTAATCTAGAACTAGGGGGCCACAGTTTGTGGATATGGGAGTCACCCATTTATGGTGGCAATGAGGAAAAAAATTTCCTCTCTCAGAGGATCACAAATCTTTGGAATTCTTTAGCTGAAGGTTAGGACATTGATTATATCCAATGCGAAGATAAACAGATTCTGGAAACATGGGGTTTGGGGAAAGTGGATTGAGGCCACGCTCAGATTGGCCATGATCTTATTGAATGGTGGAGCAGAAACGAGGGGCCGAATAGCCTACTCCTGCTACTAATTCACGCGTTGTTAGAACATTGCTGACAAGACTGACATTCAGTGTCCACCGTCTGGTTGAGAAGCTTGGCCACTTCACGGTCAACCACGTATGTGTGGGACTGGAGTCTCACACGGGCTGGACAAGGCCAGCTCGCGACATTAGATTTCCTTCCCTAAGGAACATTAGTAATGGTAATCCCATCCCGGCTATTTCACTGCCAGTGAGAACACTTTGTGCTTAAGGAATGCACACGGGGGCAGTTGTTCCGGGTCATTTGGCATATAAATATACCCAAATCTGCAGAAATGCCCAGAGTGCATCCAATCGCCCCATTAGGAAGTGTTAGACTGGGTTAGCTGCGCCTCTGAAACTCGATATGCTTCAATATCCTGCCTGACACCTTGTATTGCAGCTCACAATAAATCAGTTTAGAAACCAGCAGCATCTTGTGGAACGGGCTGAAGACCTTGGGGGAATGAGGAAAAGAGAAACTTGATCTCATCCAAAATTCTGCTATCAATATCGCTTAGAATCATAGAATCCCTACAGTGCAGAAGGAGGCCATTTGGCCCATTGAGTCTGCACCGACCACAATCCCATCCAGGCCCTATTCCCGTAACCCCTCACATTTACCCTGCTAATCCCCCTGTCACTAGGGTTAATTTAGCATGGCCAATCAACCTAACGCACCCATCTTTGGACTGTGGGAGGAAACCGGAGCACCAGGAGGAAACCCACGCAGACATGGGGAGAACGTGCAGACTCGACACACACAGTGACCCAAGCTGGGAATTGAACTCGGATCCCTGGTGCTATGAGCCAGCAGTGCTAACAACTGTGCCACCGTGCCACCACCTTCTCATTGGGTCAGAATCTTGGAACCCCCTCTCTAACAGCACTGTGGGTGTACCTACACCATATCCACTGCAGAGGTTTATGAACGCAGCTCACCACCACCGTCTCAAGGGGCAATTAGGGATGGGCAATAAATGCTGGTCTAGGCAGCGATACCCATGTCCCATGAACGAATAAAAAAAACAAGTCATATTCACCTTTCACTCCATGTGCTGTCTGTCTTCCATTGGCTTCCAGTCAGCAACATCTTCATTTTCAAACTCACAATGTTGGCGGCTGTGCCTTCAGTTGTCTGGATCCTAAACTCCGTAATTCCCTCCCTAAACCTCTCTACATTCCTTAAAATCTGCCTCATTGGTCGAGCTTTTGGCTACTTGTCTTAATATCTCCTAGTGGCTTGCTGTCAAACTGTTTCCTGATTACAGTGAAGTAAAGTTCCTTGGGGCACTTTTACTTGCGCTATATAAATGCACGTTACTGCTAATAAAATCCTACAGTGCAGGAAGAGGCCATTCGGCCCACTAAGTCTGCACCGACCACAATCCCACTCAAGCCCTATTCCCATAACCCCATGCATTTACTCTGCCTAGTCGCCCTGACACTAAGGGGCAATTTAGCATGGCCAATAACTCACACATTTTTGGACTGTGGGAGGAAACTGGGGCACCTGGAGGAAACCCATATAGACATGGGGAGCATGTGCAGACTCCACACAGACAGTGACCCAAGCCGGGAATCGAACCCAGGTCCCTGGTGCTGTGAGACAGCAGTGCTAACTACTGTGTCGCCGTGCCACCCAAAGTATCAAGATAATTGTCATATTGGTCATCTGAGCACTTTAATCAAGGAGTGCGGTATTTAAACAGCTCCACGGCACTTACTCTGGTTCAGGCCAGGAGGAAGCCAGCTCCATGCTGCACAGAGGAGGACCCTAACCAGAATGTTGGATGCCATAGAGGAGAGAAGGGGAACCATCTACCCACAGACTGGCAGGAAACCCTCCCACAAGGTCACAAACCCTGCCTGGAAGTTGGTGCAGCACTAGTGAGTGCCAGCGCCCTCCACAAGAGGGCAAGGGTGCAATGCCACAAGCGGATGAACATCCTACTCCATTCTGTGCCGGGGTAAGGGCTCCCTGTCTCCTCTCTGCACTCCACCTGCCCCTCACCCCTCGGAATGTAACCCACCTGCTGCCACATGGCAGGGCTCCAGCACCTGACCCCCCCCCCCCCCCCACAAGCATCCTCACATCCTCCTGGGATTCCTCTCCTCACAGCCCGTCCCTGCTCGCATGCCCTGTCCACACCGGCCAGGTTGGGGGGGGAGGGGGGAGATGTGAGTAAAATTAGGGGGAGATGCCAGTGTGTTTCTGCCTCCAACTGCTTTTCCTTGGGGTGAGCTGAGTCTAGTGTCGGCAACCTGCTCGGTGGCAGCGGGGAGTCAATTGAAACGGATAATTAGACAATTAACTGCAAATTCCATCGACAATGCAATTTTCCCAGCATTACACGGGTCCCACGCTGTGTCAATATCCTGGCAATTCAAAGGAGGCAGCAGCACAGCAGGAGGTCAGAATGCTGTGAGAGTTCGTGGCTTTCTGCCCATTAACAGCAAAAAGGGCAAGGCTGCTGTCTCCCCCTGGCTGGGGTTTGCTATTGTGCGGCAAGCTCCTGGAGTCTGAGATCCCTGGTAGTGCTGGGGACTGATGCAGCGGCTGGTGCTGCTGTCAGACTGATAGCGTCTCCCCTCTCCTGCTCCATCCCCCCCCCAGCAGTACCCTCACATGGTGAGGAAAAGATGCCCATTGGGTACCCTTGCAATGGTCTGTGTAGAATTGACCTCCTGCCACCCCCACCCACTCCCCCCGTCAATCAGGCTACATACCATCCCTAATTGGACAGCAAACCCAGAGGCCAATCTTAATTGGCCACCTTCTGGAAGACTGAACCAGAAGGCACACGGTGAACACGTCCAGGGCACAAGGCCAGGCCCAAAGATGTTCAAAACCCAGAGAGTTCCACTCTTTGAACTCTCACCAACTTTTACAGAAAGCATTCTTTCCGGTTATATCACAGCTTGGTATGGGCTCCTGCTCTGACCAAGACCTCAAGGAGCTACAAAGGTTTGTGAATGTAGCCCAATCCGTCACGCAAACCAGCCTCCCATCCATTGACTCTGTCTACACTTCCCTCTGCCTCGGCAAAGCAGCCAGCATAATTAAGGACCCCACGCACCCCGGACATTCTCTCTTCCACCTTCTTCCGTCGGGAAAAAGATACAAAAGTCTGAGGTCACGTACCAACCGACTCAAGAACAGCTTCTTCTCTGCTGCTGTCAGACGTTTGAATGGATTTACCTTGCATTAAGTTGATCTTTCTCTACACCCTAGCTATGACTGTAACACTACATTCTGCACTCTCTTCTTCCCTTCTCTATGAACGGTATGCTCTGTCTGTATAGCACGCAAGAAACAATACATGTGACAATAATAAATCAAATCAAATCAATTCAAAAATTGAATCGCTCACGAATCATAGAAACTTTTCCCTTTCTGGCGTTGCCTGACATGTTGGGTTGCTGTTCCGAAGCTGGAATGAGGCTGACTGTTGTGTTCTCCGCCATATTTCAGATGAGACATCGGTCTGCCTTCTCCAGTGGACAGTAAACACCTTGGGTGGGATTTTTCAGCCTCGCTTCTCCCGAAACCTTAAATCCCACCCGAGGTCAATGCACCTTTCCATGCTCCGATCCTCGCTTGCTACGATTTCCCAAAGCGATAGGACGGTGAAATTCCGATCCCTGTGTTTTCACACTCTACCCGAGCAGTCAGATAAAAGCAAAGTACTGCGGATGCTAGATCTGAAACCAAGACAGAATATGCTGGAAAATCTCAGCAGGTCTGACAGCATCTGTGGAGAGAGAATAGAGCCACCTTAGGCTCTCTTCTCTCTCCACAGATGCTGTCAGACCTGCTGAGATTTTCCAGCATTCTCCATTTTTGCTACCCAAGCAGTTCCTGTTTTCTGACGACTCTGTGATAAGACCATAAGACCTAGGAGCAGAATTAGGCCACTCGGCCCATTGAGTCTGCTCCGCCATTCAATCATGGCTGATATTTTTCTCATCCCCATTCTCCTGCCTTTTCCCCATAACCTCTGATCCCCTTAACAATCAAGAACCTATCTATCTCTGTCTTAAAGACACTCAATGACCCGGCCTCCACAGGCTTCTGCGGCAAAGAGTTCCACAGATTCACCACTCTCTGGCTGAAGAAATTCCTCCTCATCTCTGTTTTAAAGGATCGTCACTTTAGCCTGAGGTTGTGCCCTCTGGTTCTAGTTTTTCCTACTAATGGAAACATCCTCTTCACATCCACTCTATCCAGGCCTCGCAGTATCCTGTAAGTTTCAATAAGATCCCCCCCTCATCCTTCTAAACTCCAACGAGTACAGACCCAGAGTCCTCAACCGTTCCTCATACGACAATGTTAAGTCAAAGTCGGGAGATGTGACTGCTTTATCCTGGGACCCTTGCCCATGTCAGAACCATAGATTTGTACACAAAGTTTTAGATTTATATATTTAAAAATCCCTTATTTTTGCTTCATTTCCTCTTTCTACATGGCTCTTACAATTTCTCATTAGCTCCACGAAAAAGGTGGTCACTTTAAGGGGAACTAAATTTCCACAATTAGGACATTTATTTCTTCACATGACTCACCCTTCTCATTTCGGGTTACTGAGCACATTACTTAGCTGTTTCTGACTTTGCTCTAACTTACACTTTCTTCCCCTCATGTCTCAATCCAGCTCCACCTGTGCCTCGGACACAGTTGTCCACGCAGCCCGCTCACGAGGAAATCATTTAGGAATGTGGGACAAGGCCATTCAGCCCCTCGAGTCTGTTGCTGCCATCAAGTGACATCTTGGCTCTGTGATTCTATTCAAATTTTCAATGTCAACCGTACCGGTGTAGTTACGTGATGTCACAGAATCCCCACAGTGCAGAAGGAGGCCATTCGGCCCATCGAGTCTGCACCGACCACAATCCCACCTGGGTTCTATCTCTATAACCACACATATTTACCCGACTAATCCCTCAACCCTACACATCCCAGGACACTAAGGGACAATTTAGCATGGCCAATGCACCTAACCCTCACATCTTTGGACTGTGGGAGGAAACCGGAGCACCCGGGGGAAACCCACGCAGACACAGGAAGAAAGTGCAAACTCCACACAGACAGTGATCCGGAATTGAACCCGGGTCCCTGGACCTGTGGGGCAGCAGTGCTAACCACTGTGCCACCATGCCGCCATTGGGTGACTCTGAGACTCTGAAGTCTCGGGTACCTGGGGCTGGGTTTTGGGTTTGGGTTCGGATCACTGATGTCAGGGTCAAATGGAGGTCATGACCCCACACTGTTTGGGGATTAGTCACTGGTCGTGGTTTTTCCTGAATTGACCAGTTGGGGGCCAGCGAGTCAGGCTTGCCGTTCAATTAAGGCTGGTGTTCAGGCCCACTGACAATAGGCCTTAAGTGGCCATTTGGCCCCTTTAATTGGATACTTGCTGCTTGGGCACGGGTCATCCTACCCACCCCCTCTCCATCACACTTCTGGGGAAATGGCCCTGGAACGGGATAGCACAGGCAAGCAAACCCTCTGGCCGACCGAGCAAGTTTCTGCCCCTGCTTGCCCAGCCCCCCTCTCTGCTAGCCCCTATTGGGGCTAAATTTTCACCCATTGCTTTCTGTCAGCCATTGAGAGTCATCTATTTCAAAGTTTCGTTGAGTTGTCTAACCATAGCTTCAACAAATTCTCCACCAAAGTTGTAGTTCCTTGCATTTAACAGCCCCACCAATGTTGTATAGACAGTTAATCTTTGGTCAGAGCTCTTTTGCACCATAGCTGAGAATGCTAAAGTGAGCATTTCTTCTTCACAAATTATATCAGTTGTGGCTCTTGATTCTGATGTTGAAGGTTGTGGGTTCAAGTCCCACTGGGAAAGATCCAGACCTGTGCTGTAGTGCGGTACAGAGGGAGTGCCGCAATATCAGAGGAGCCACCTCTCAATTGAGGCATCAAACCGAGATCCCATCCCGCTCTCTCAGCTGGATGTAAAAATTCCGTGGCCCAATCCCAGAGCTGGAATATTTTCCTCAGCTCTTGGACAATATTTATCCCTCAATCACCAATCAGATTATCTGGTCATTATGACAGTGCTTTTTTTGTGGGATCTTGCTGTGTGGACATTGGCTGCAGCACTTCTTACATCACAACAGTGACTACACTTCACAAAGTACTTCATCAGCTGTAAAGTGGGCGGCACGGTGGCACAGTGGTTAGCGCTGCTGCCTCACAGCGCCAGGGACCCGGGTTCAATTCTGGCTTCAGGTGACTGTGTGGAGTTTGCACGTTCTCCTTGTGTCTGCGTGGGTTTTCTCCAGGTGCTCCGGTTTCCTCCCACGCTCCAAAGAATTCTAGAATCATAGAATCCCTACAGTGCAGAAGGAGGCCAATCTGTCCATCGAGCCTGCACTGACCACAATCCCACCCAGGCCCTATCCCCGTAACCCCACGTATTTCCCCCACTAATCCCCTTGACATTAAGGGGCAATCTACCTGAAGAAGGAGCAAGGCTCCGAAAGCTTGTGCTGCCAGATAAACCTGTTGACTTTAACCTGGTGTTGTGACACTTGCTACCCAATTTAACATGGCCATTCATCCTAACCCGCACATCTTTGGACTTTGGACAAAGATGTGCAGGTTAAGTGGATTGACCACGCTAAATTGCCCCTTTGAGAGTTCCAAGATGTGTAGGTTTGGGGGATTAGTGGGGTAAATATGTAGGGATAGGGTCTGGGTAAGATGTTCTGGCGGACAGTTGGTGCCGGCACGATGGGCCGAATGGCCTCCTTCTGCACCGTAGGGATTCTATGATGAAGTCCTCTGTGATGGGGTTGTGAAAGTTGCTATAGAAATGCCCGTTTTACTTTCTTTCATTGCGCCGTTTAGAATTCAATCAGAGGACACGGCACTGTTAACATCGATAATGATAGCGTGCGTGCTCTGTTTATCTGGAACTGCTTCGTGAGGAGAACGAGGCCCCTTTCTAAATGACTGTGTGAAACATTGACTGCACAAAAGCGGTCTGGTGCTTAGCACTTACAGAAATAGCTACTTTCAGTTCAGCTGGCGATAGAAGTGGCCTTGCTGAGTGCAGAAGCGAAGCTATGAGCTGCCACCACAAGAAACTGCGCCATCAACTTCTTTATTCAACCACACGCTGACCACATTTCAGACAACGCTGCTCCTTTCCAGACCCGCTCGACTTTCCTTCCACGGATGCCTCCCCTCCAAAAAAAAAATTCCCTTTTCTTCTGAAAGTGCGAGCGAGTGATGGAGTTGTTTACTGACAGAGAGCACACATCTATGAATAAAGAATGGTTAGGTGGGTGGGGGCGGATGGTGACAAGGGGTGGTTGGGGGGTGGGGGAAGAGAACATAAACAGTGCGGTTTTGTAGAAGGTCACTGTTTCACTTGCGGAACTGAACTTGTAAAAGATGGTGAGTAACTGGATCTCGCGGGAATTTGAAGTTGCTTATCTCAAATTGGAAAGGTGTTTATTTCTCTTTGCCACAGTTCCTGTTTGCTTCACACGTAACACTTCATTCCTGTTATTCTCTAAGAATGACTTTGATCTGCGGGGCGAGTTGAATTGAGGTTACTGGCTTCAGCCCATTCCATTAGTGTCAGACGGTCTACAATCAAGTCCTCTGCGGTTCTGCAACAAGTCATCTTGTTTTGAAAAACATGTCCTTTTAATAACTTAAATAAAAGCTAAATACTGCGGATGCTGGAAATCTGAAACAAAAAAAGAAAATGCTGGAAAATCTCAGCAGGTCCGACAGCATCTGTGGAGAGAGAATAGAGCCAACCTTTCGAGTCTGGATGACCCTTCGTCAGAGCTGAAGACAAGGAAAATAGGATGAGATTTATACTGGGTGGCACGGTGGCACAGTGATTAGCACTGCTGCCTCACAGCGCCAAGGATCCAGGGTTCGATTCCTGGCCTGGGTCAGTGTCTGTGTGAAGTCTGCACCTTCTCCCCGTGTCTCCGTGGGTTTCCTCCGGGTGCTCCGGTTTCCTCCCACAGTCCGAAAGACCTGCTGGTTAGGGTGTATTGGCCATGGTAAATTCTCCCTCAGTGTACCCGAACAGGCACCGGAGTGTGGCGACTAGGGGATTTTCACAATGACTTCATTGCAGTGTTAATGTAAGCCTATTTGTAGCACTATTAAATAAACTTAAAGTGTTGTGGTGAGGTGGGGGGAGGTTGTGGGAACTGGATAGAGAGCCAGCAATTGATGGAGACAGGAGAGAGTGACAAAGATGTCAAACTCAGTTCTTGGCCTCATGTCTGTCTCTCACACACACTGTACGGCAAGTGCCTGACGCTCTCATTCAGCCTATCACCCTCCTGCCTCCCTCAGAGTATCTCAAATGTAAAATTCACGCTGGCATCAGTCTCCACCCACTACTCGTTTACTCAATGGATTCTGTAGACGTTTGAAGTATTTAACGTCAGCAACAACTTTCATTTATGTAGCCACCTTTCTAGTAAAATGTCCCTCGGCACTGTTGCTGGAGCATTATCAAACAGAATTTGACACTGAGTCACATAAAGAGATGGGAGCTTGGTCAAAGGGGCAGGATTTATTGTAGCGTCTTAAAGGAAGAAATGGGATGCAGAGTCAGAGGGAATTCCAGAGCTTGGGTCCTTGGCAGATGAAGGCACGGCTGCCAACAGTGAAGCAATTAAAATCAGGAATGTTCAGGAGGCCAGGACTGAAGGAGCGCAGAGACCTCAGAGGGATGTGGGGCTGGAGGAGGTTGCAGAGATAGGGAGGGGGAGGCAATGTGGTGAATTCAAAACAAGGAGAAGCGTATTTTTAAAAATTTTATTCCATCCTAAAAAAACAAATTCAAATTGAATCCTGTTCATGGTCTCCACAAGAAAGACAAGCAAGATCCAAGCTGACGAGATGAGACGTTCACCCCCATCTTGGGCTTGATTTAAAACTTCATCTTACACTTAATCCTTGCCAAAAGGCCGAAATCAAGGAATTACTGGATCAGTGAGCACGGGAGCAACAGCTGAACAGGAGCTGGAGGTGATAGAACATGTGCAGCCAGGTTTGGGGGCCTTCAGGTTTAAGGGATGTGGGAGGCCAGTCAGGAGTGCGTTATAATGCTCACGTTTAGTGGTAACGAGGGTATGGATAAGATTTTCAGCAGCAAATAAGCTGAGAGGCAGGGGAGTTACTGGGGTGCAAAATCATGAAGAATTCTGTTCCTGAGGAAGGGGATCGGATTAGACCCAATCCCCAATCACGTCTTCAATTTTATAGACCCAATATTCTGGAATTCTCTCCCCCCCTCCCCTCCATCTCCCTCTTTTTCTCCATTTTCTTTTTCTTCCCCCTCTCTCCTTTCTCTCCCCTCTGCCTCTCCCTCTCCCCTTCTCTCCTCTTCCCTCCCCATCTCCTCGCTCTCCTCCTCTCCCCTTTCTCTTCACTCTCACCCCTCCCCTTCTTCTCCTCACCCTCACCTCCTCCCCCTCCTGCTCACTCTTTCCCCACCTGCTTCTCTTCCCTTCTCCTCCCGCTCCCCTCCCCCTCTCCTCCTCCCCATCGCTTCACTCTGCCCCCACTTCTTTCCCTCTCCCCGACTCCTCATTATCTCCTCTCCCTCTCCTGCTTCCCCTCCGCTTCTCCTTGTCCTCTCCTCCTCTCACTTCGCCCCACCTCCCCCCCCCCCCCCCCCACTTCTTCTCTCTCCCTCCCCCTGCATTTTTAATCTATTAGCCGCTCCTTCCTAATATCTCCCTCTTTGGTGCAGCATCCATTTTTATCGGATTATTCTTCTAAAAGCACCTTAGGACATCTCTCTACCTGAACAGGTGCCAGGTGCATATACAAGTTGTTGCTGTTGAAAGGTGACTCCTGTAGTCTGGCTAAGGCAGGTGGAGAAAGGAAAGCTTGATGGAATTAAAAAATCTCATCACCTTGTAATGATGCTGGGGGCAAGGCAAAGGGTTACCAGAGTTTCCTGAAACAATTGCTGACATTCTTCCAGTCTTCACCAACTAAGATACCGAAAGCAAATGCAGCATAACCACAGCGAGTGATTTGCCATTTCTCAGAAGCTGTTTGAGATGTTTTCAGCTCAGTACAAGCTGAGCCATGCTCTGGATCATCCTGACTTGGTTTTAAAGAGCTGGCCCATCTCCCACAATCAACCCTCCCTAGACTTGTGGTCATTCACAATTCTCCAGCCTGTGTCCTGCTCCCCTAACCACCCCCCCATGTCCCCCACCCCCCCATCCCCCCACCTCCAAACCCCCCAACTCCCACCCTACCCCACCCCACCCCATGCCCCCAGTGCTCTCTGACATACATTGCCTCAAAGACAGGCAACATCCTGATTTTAAACTTCTCATTCTCCTTTGCAAATCCCTCCATGGCCTCTCCCCTCCCTATCTCCTCCAACCCACATCCGGGATAACTGCACTCCTCTAATTCTGGCCTCTTGTACATTCCCAATTATAATCGCTCCGTCAAGTCACTCCGCCTTCAGTTGCCTCAGTTTCAACTCTGGAATTCCTTCCCCAAACCTCTCTGCCTCGCTTTCCTCATTTAAGATCTTTCTTAAAATCCATGTCATTGACCAAGGCTTTCTGCATCTGACCTCAGATCTTCCTCTGTGACTTGGTGTCACAAGGAGTTCTGACCAAAAAAAATTCGAAGACCCGAGTGTGCGTGAAAACAGGAGAAATTTGAGCCTTTTTTGGAGCGATTTAAAAATCAAACCTTACCTGACTTAGTCAAAAAAATCTTGCCAAACTTGGTATCTGCCAGCAGAGGGAGTGGGCAGGGCCTAAATTGTCCAGAGTCCAGCTGATAGCAGCACAGTGCGCAATTGTGCATGTGCAGATTTCTATGCTCTGAGAGCACAGA
The DNA here is from genome assembly GCF_964213995.1 of Mustelus asterias. NCBI lineage: Eukaryota > Metazoa > Chordata > Chondrichthyes > Carcharhiniformes > Triakidae > Mustelus > Mustelus asterias. The sequence goes on from NC_135824.1 coordinate 4,835,259, forward strand.
AACCTGTCACTGCCTCCGCCCAGCTATAGCCAGACTCCATGGCCCATCAACACCCCCCCCTGCTACTATGGGGTTCCATGGCCAATCGTCCCCTCCCCCGACTGGACTGATCGCCCCCACTGTGCTTTACAATGCTCCTGTGAAGCACGTTAGGATGTTTAAGATGTTATAGGTGCTATGTAAATATAAGTTGTAATTGCATTAATTTTAAAACTGAGACTTTTGTTAGCCTACGGAATTAAGGGATATGGGGTAAAGGCTGGTATGTGGGGTTGATCACATCCGATCTCACTGTGTAATTGAACAGGCTTATGTCCTCAATGGCCTTCTCCTGTTCCTAGTTGAGTGAAGAATATTGTCCGGGTCACCTTCCCTGTTCTTGTTGGAAATAGTGTTGTGGGATCTTTCATCCACCTGAGAAGGCAGATGTCATCCAAACGTTGGCACCTCTGACAGTGCAGCACTCCCTCAGTACAGCTCTGGAAGGGTCAGCCTAAAGTTCCTTAAGTGGTATTTGAACCCACGATCTACCGACTCAGTGAGATTGCTACCCACTGGATTCCCCTGATGTATATTACTGGCAAGGAAGGAGCAAGGGTTCAGTGCGCAGTGACCGAGGCCCTGACCTGCCCTACCCTGAATGGTGTCGAGCTTCTTGAGTGTTGTCATAGTTGGTTTACATTTTCGGAATTTGCAGCCAATTTACTCCACTGAAAAAACGCACCCATTACCAAACAGATATCGGCTAAAAGCAACATTACTGCAAGTGCTGAAGCCTGAAACAAAAACAGAAAAGATTGGAAAATCTCAGCCGGTCTGGCAGCGTCTGTCGGGAGGGAATAGAGCCAACGTTTCGAATCAGGATGACCCTTCGTCAGAGCCTTAGCTGTCCATCTCATTTCACAGACTCCATGGCAGCAAGAATGGAACCAACATGCCACCATTAAAAACCACACTAATTCCTAAGCCAGGCAACAGCTTCCACAGTGGCTGAACGGAGCTCTCCACACCTTCCACTGAATTCTGCCGGGGACAGTCATCAGTGACGTGAGTCATCGACTGGGGGGCATCGCAGCTGCAGTCTAGGTTTCTGGCAAGGTCCCACTTGTGCCAGGTTGCTGTATAAAGGCCTTGGTCAGTGCTGCAATGGATGAGGAGTGCCCAATGTTGGCATGGTGGGCTGAAGCTGGTTGAACGGGCTGTGGGATCTATGGTGAGGAAGTGGTTTTTAATGGTGGCATGTTGGGTCCATTACTGCTGCTGTGGTGCCTCAGCTGCTATTCTTTGGCATGCTGGTCTGAGCCATACTGGCGCGATGGGGGGTGAGCAGCAGGTGGATTGGTAAGGCCCTTATGTAGCGGCAGGCTTGGGTTGATGTAAACCTTCTCCAGGAACTTCCTTGTTGCAATCTCCCTCCTTACATGAGGGGTGGAATGTTGCTCTGGACTGGGAGCCAGGGGAGTTGAGTTGATTGGAGGGTACCCGAGATGAGGAGGCTGAGGGGTGATCTTGTAGAGGTCTATAAAATAATGAGGGGCACAGATCAGCTAGATAGTCAATACCTTTTCCCAAAGGTAGGGGAGTCTAAAACTAGAGGGCATAGATTTAAGGTGAGAGGGGAGAGATACAAAAGGGTCCAGAGGGACAAGTTCTTCACAGACGGTGGTGAGTGTCTGGAACAAGCTGCCAGAGGTAGTAGTAGAGGCGGGTACAATTCTGTCTTTTAAAAAGCATTTAAACAGTTACATGGGTACGATGGGTATTGAGGGATATGGGTCAAATGCGGGCAATTGGGATTAGCTTAGGGGTTTAAAAAAACTGGGTGGCATGGACAAGTTGGGCCGAAGGGCCTGTTTCCATGCTGTAAACCTCTATGATTCTACGACTCTATGACTATGATACAGATTCTTGTGTTGAGCTGAACTCACAAAGATGCACTCGATGAACACCTTGTAGAGCACGGACTCCCTCCTCACAACCCCTGGGCTGCCACTTCCTACCAGGCTGCGATATGGATGCTTGAAGCCCTCTGGCCCAAGGCACTTCACGGCAGAGTATTCAGCAAAATATTGGCATGAGTCATGTAAGGAAACATTAGGCTGGGTGACCAAAAGCTTGGTTAATAAAATAGCTCTGAAGGTGTATCTTGAAGGATAATTTGAGTGGTTTAGGGAAGGAATCTCAGAAAATTGAGTCCAGGTGGCCGAAGGGATGGCTGCCACTGGTGGAGTGAAGGAAGAGAGAGATGCACAAAGGGCCAGATTGACAGGAACAAATAAGGATATCAAATAAAAATGTCAATGCGACACAATTTCAACCCCAGACAGCGCACAGCTGTCTGCAGATTGACACAGGACGGTTGGTTGTGATTTCTGATTAAGCTGGTACCTAACTGAAAGCTCCTTGCTGATTACACTTTGAGGTGACCTGCCCTCGGATCTGAAGTGAAACTTTTATTTAAAATCAAATTCTGAGAAATAAAGTTAACCGCCCCCTGCTTCAGCAGAAATAGAAACCTGTGCATTACACATTGTGAGCCTCGAATAGAAGTGTAAGAATCATAGAGTAGTTAAAATGGAGGATTTTAATGATCCGAATATAGACTGGGTGGTAGTGGCATAGAGAGGGGCAAGAGTTCCAGGAGTGTTTCCGACAGCACTATGTTTCCAGGCCAGTAAGAAATGTAACATTACTGACCTGGTTCTTGGGAATGAGGTTGGCTAAGTGGATCCAGTGTCAGTAGGGGAACATTTAGGGGGTAGTTAGTTAGGGGGTGGTTAGGAGCTGGAGTGCGCCACCTGAGAAGGTGATGGAAGCAGGGTCAATTGAGATGTTCAAGAGGGAACTGGATCATTATTTGAAGAGGAGAAATGTGCAGTGTTACAGGGGGAAAGGTGGGAGAGTGGCCCTGATAGGACAGTGGAAGCAAATGCAAAGAGGAATTGGATGTATATTTTAAGGGGGAAAGACTTATATGGGGTGGGACTAATTGGACATTTCTTTGAAAGAGCTGGCACAGACATGATGAGCTGAATGGCCTCCTTGGCTGCTTGTTCTTTGAAGAGTCAATTCAGTTCGGGGTTGGGAAGGCAGAATGAGGAGGATTATGGGGCGCAGTGTGGCTGGAGAAAGGAAATGGTGATGACATCTCCAGGAATGCACCCAAATAGAGTTGGCAGCCCATGGGGGAGCAGGTGTGTAAAACAAATTTGGTTCAATTGGACAAACTGTAAAGATGAGAGCATTCAGGATAATCAACATCACGGGTGGGATTTTCCATCCCACCCGCCAAAGGAATCGCAGTAGGCGGGACATGGACCGTGTAAAGATCCGTTGACCTCGGGCGGAATTTGGGGGCGAGCGTGACTGGAAACTCCCGCCTGAGGTCAACAGACCTGTGCATGGTCTGTGTCCTGCCCACTACGGGACAGGAAAAATTTAGCCCGATGAGTCTGTGCTTGAAAAATCACGAACCACTCGGGCCTTGCATAATTAAACAAAGCTGGTCATAAGAAAAATTTATAGAATCATAGAATCCCTACAGTGCAGAAAGAGGTCATTCGGCCCATCGGGTTTGTACCTAGCACAATCCCACCCAGGCCCGAGCCCTGTAACCCCTCAGATTTAGCCAGCTAATCTACCCTGACACTAAGGGGCAATTTAGCATGGCCAATCCGCCTAATCTGCACATTTTTGGACTGTGGGAGGAAACCGGAGCACCCGGAGGAAACCCACGCAGACACGGGGAGAACACACAGACTCTACACAGACAGTGACCCAAGCCAGGAATTGAACCCAGGTCCCTGGCGTTGTGAGGCAGCAGTGTTAACCACTGTGCCACCGCGCCGCCCGCCTCATCATTGGACTGGAGGGTGAAAATAAATACATCAGTAAAATAATGCACCGTATCAATCGATATCGTTTTGTTTGAAAGCCACTAATTAAACGTCAAAAACAGACTTTTAGTTTTCCAAACAAATGTAATGGGAGCCAGATAAAGTCCCACCATCTCCAGCTGCCTCTAATAGAACCTTGGGTGGAATTTGCTGCTCTGGGTCTAAGTCCTGTGGCCGGGGGGGGGGGGGGGGCTGAGGGGGTGGGGTGGGTGAGGTGGGGTGGGCTGAGGGGGTGGGGTGGGGAGGGGAGGTGGTGGCAGGGGACAGTCAGAGGGATTCTCAATGTAGAGCGTATTGAGTAACCCTGCCAAATCGCACCATGTTCAGCAACTCCACCCCACAGCTGTGAGGTTGATATTGAATCTCGTGGTGGGTCGGTGATTCCACACCGTAAGAACTCGCTGTGTAAAATATTTTCATTGTCAAGCTTGGTTTTTTTAGCCAGTTTTTCTTTCAATCACTTTCTCCTCTGGTTCGGCCAATGGAAGCTGTTTCTCCCACCTCACTCTGTCAAAATCAATTGTGATTTTGAACAACTTTATCAAATCCCTCTTCAGCCTTCTCTTCTCTCACCCCAGCTTCACAAGTGTCTCTGTGCAACAGAAGCTTTTCATCCCGGGTATCAAATGATGGAAATCTCCCTTGCACCCCCACCAAAGCCTTGATATCGCAACACGCTGGTACAGTGGCATAGTGGCACAGTGGTTAGCATTGCTGCCTCACCGCTCCAGGGACCCGGGTTCAATTCCAGCCTTGGGCGACTGTCTGTGTGGAGTTTGCATGTTCTCCCCGTGTCTGCGTGGGTTTCCTCCGGGTGCTCCGGTTTCCTCCCATACTCCAAAGATATGTAACTTAGGTGGATCGGCCATGGTAAATTGCCTCTTCATGTCAGGGGGATTAGTAGGGTAAATATGTGGGATAGGACCTGGATGGGATTGTTGTTGGTGCAGGCTCAATGGGCTGAATGGCCTCCTTCTGTACTGTAGCAATTCTATGATTCCATGATGTCTTCCTGAAATATGGTCCTCAGAATATTCTAGCTGGAGTTCAACCAGTGGTTTATAAAAGATTAACATTATTTCCTTGTCATTTTGCTCTTTCGCCTCTATTTAAAATACCCAGGATCCCATGTGCCTTTTTAGTAGCCTTCTCAATTTGCACATTTCCCATTTGTGTGATTCCTGACTGTCAGTCAAACTGTCTGATAGAATTCCTGATATCTTCTGTGAACACAGGATAATTTGTGCTGGGACCATTATCAGTAAAATGTACCCCTTCAGTAGGGGGCTAAGACTGGGAGGTTGTAACCTGATGGAGTACCTGTCAATCAAAGGGTCAGTGTAATTCTGATGATGCTGAATTCTAGAGCAGAGATTTTTGCATTTAGAGTCATAGAGGTTTGCAGCATGGAAACAGGCCCTTCAGCTCAACTTGTCCATGAACGCCCTTTTTTTTAAACCTCAAAGCTAGTCCGAATTGCCTGCATTTGGTCCATATCCCTCTATACCCATTGTACCCATGTAACTGTCTAAATGCTTTTTAAAAGACAAAATTGTACCCGCCTCTACTACTACCTCTGGCAGCTCGTTCCAGACACTCACCACCCTTTGTGTGAAAAAATTGCCCCTCTGGACCCTTTTGTATCTCTCCCCTCTCACCTTAAACCTATGCCCTCTAGACTCTTTTACACTCCCCCACTTTTGGGAAAAGATATTGACTATCTAGCTGATCTATGCCCTTCATTATTTTATAGACCCCTATAAGATCACCCCTCAACCTTCTACGCTCCAGAGAAAAAAGTCCCAGTCTATCCACCCTCTCCTCATAACTCAAATTCAAATTTCTTGGACAATTCCTTAGGCCATTGCTGTTCGCTGTGTAACACGGATGGTGCAGTCAATTCATAACCTTCTTGTGATCGATAATCAGGGCGTACACTCCAATTCTCCTCTTGTTATGTTTGTGTAACACCAGCCATCTATTCTGATTCTGCATCTTCGTACCAGATACATGCAGAATTCCCAACATCCATTGATTATTTTACTGTCCCTTGCCCACAGACTCTCGGGTGGGATTTAATGTCGGTGGGTAGGCGTCGTGCTTGGCAAGAGCTCCTCATTTTGTTTTTATTTATTTGTGGGACATGGGCGTCGCTGGCTGGGCCAGCATTTATTGCCCATCCCTCGGTGCCTGAGGGCAGCTGAGAGTCAACCACATTGCTGTGGCTCTGGAGTCACATTTAGGCCAGACCAGGTAAGGATGGCAGATTTCCTTCCCTAAAGGACATTAGTGAACCAGATGGTTTTTCCGACAATCGACAATGGTTTCATGGTCATCAGTAGATTCTTAATTCCAGATATTTTTTATTGAATTCAAATTCCACCATCTGCCGTGGCGGGATTTGAACTTGGGTCCCCAGAACGTTGTCCGTTGCCTACTTGAGGGAATATTTGCCAGATTATGTGCCAATCAGGCATCTAACTGGGCAGTGACAAGCCTTTCCCGAGCTCAGGAACACTGAGGGTGGAATTCCTGCCTCGGAGAGCTGCCAGCCAATCCGAGGCCAGCAGGTGGTGCATTGTTTGGCAGCTCCACTATTGGGGCGTTAGTGGCTGCTGGTACTGCACCTCCCAGAGGCCCAGGGTCGCAGACCTTAGATGGGTGATGGTGGGGGGATGGGGGGAGTTCATGCATTGAGGGTTGGTGGGATGGCTCTCATCAGGGAACTCCAGTCTTACCAATGCGTCAGGTAAGTCAGGCACTTACCTGACGAAGGAGCAGGGCTCCGAAAGCTAGTGGCTTTTGCTACCAAATAAACCTGTTGGACTTTAACCTGGTGTGAGACTTCTTACTGCACTTGGTCAGGCACAGAGAGAAGGAGTTCTTTTTTTAAGTTGTGAAGTTTATTTATTAGTGTCACAAGTTGGCTTACATTAACACTGCAATGAAGTTACTGTGAAAATCCCCTAGTCGCCTCACTCCGGCGCCTGTTCAGGTACATTGAGGGAGAATTTGTCATGGCCAATGCACCTAACCAGCACGTCTTTCGGACTGTGGGAGGAAACCCCCGCAGACATGGGGAGAACGTGCAGATTCCTCACAGACAGTGACCCAAGCCAGGAATCGAACCCGGGACCCTGGCGCTGTGAGGCAGCAGTGCTAACCACTGTGCCACACCGTGGGACCCAGCTAGAAGCCCACAACATAGGATCATATAATCCCTACAGTGCAGGAAGAGGCCATTTGATCCATCGAGCCTGCACCGACAACAATCCCGCCCAGGTCCTAACCCGTAACCCCACGTAATTACCCTGCTAATCCCCCTGATACTAAGGGGCAATTTAGCATGGCAATCAATCTAACCCGTACATCTTTGGAGTGTGGGAGGAAACCGGAGCACCTGGAGGAAACCCACGCAGACATGGGGAGAACGTGCAAACTCCACAGAGACAGTGACCCGAGGTCGGAACTGAACCCGGAACCCTGGCGCTGTGAGGCAGCAGTGCTAACCACTGTGCCATTGTGTGGGACCCAGCTAGAAGCCCACAACATCAGGGTTTACTTTTCAAGTTCTCCACTTGGTGAGTCCCCTGGCCTCCACTGAGTGGATAATGAGTGGATATTAACTGCCCAGTTAGCAGCTTTAATTGACATCCAGGCAGCAAGGTTCTCCATGGGCCTTGCTACCATGGACTCAATCAGGGTAGAGACAGGAAGATGGCAATGCCCCCACTCGTCACCCTCCCCCACCACCAAACATGCCTCAGGGAAGGGCAGTAAAACCTCTTCCTTCTTGGTATTGGCTGCTCTTCTTGACCAGAGAGACACCTCATGGAAAAACCAAGCAGCCAATAGTGTTTGATAATCTGTCACCTGATTTGGAATTTAACAATGTCACTCCCCCGACTACATTGTCGCTTGGTTTTTCTCCATTTTATTCGAAAAGGCAAAGACACTTGAACTCTTGGGAACTTGTAGGGGTGTATAACTGAATAATCAGGTGGTGAAGGAGGGAACTGGAGCCTAATCATTAGGCCAACGCCGGTATCTCCACATCATGCCTGATCATTACACGGGTCTAAGTTTTTATTAATAGAGTCACACGTCACAAACATACACCTCGCAACCCAACCGTACCGGTTTTAGCTTGCTCTTATTTATATCTCTGTTGATGCCAATTATGCAATCATGTGTCTCAGTGAAAGTGGCATTATTAACTCACCATAACAAAAGCAAAATCTTTAATGGGAACTGATAAAAATAAAATCACATTCCTGTAATGCACTCCAGCCTCCCCAGTGCCCAGCATCCACAGAAGGACTCAAGCATGCCTGGTGGACACCGGGTGTTCCCTCTTCAGAGACACTTAGGTGGGAGGGAACCACAGAGGCGAGGCAGGCAGTCAGGCCGGATGACACCCCTGCTCCCCCCCCCCGACCATTCACTGCCTGGACCCTATAATGGCCATCTTGACCAGGCCCAGTAGTAGCACTGAGAGGTGATCCTCTGCTCTGCCCGTGCCACCTCTGCACCAGGTGATCAAGAGCCTGGGTCTGAAGTGCAACCAGGAATTGATGGGCAAACACTTCAGGTAATGGAAGAGGGGCGGCGACCTCACACAATCTACATAGATATGACACAGAGACTCCTCGGGCCACAGAAATAATAAGCAGTGTGGGGACGGGGGAGGGGGGGCGGGGGGGGGGGGGGGGGGTGGTCCCTGAATTGCGTGGGCATATCAAATATCTGATGGACAAAAGGAAGACTCCTGCATCGAGAACCTGCTCTTATTTACAGCAGCACATGCGAATCCCCAGTTAATTTCCAAACTTAAATTCATATTTACATATTTAAACCTCAAATGAGCGGCACGGTGGCACAGTGGTTAGCACTGCTGCCTCACAGCGCCAGGGACCCAGGTTCGATTCCCGGCTCGGGTCGCTGTCTGTGTGGAGTCTGCACGTTCTCCTCGTGTCTGGTGGGTTTCCTCCGGGTGCTCCAGTTTCCTCCCACAGTCCGAAAGACGTACTGGTTAGGGTGCATTGGCCATGCTAAATTCTCCCGAACAGGCGCCGGAGTGTGGCGACTAGGGGATTTTCACAAACATTTTACATTTTTTGTCCCAACACCACCCCCCTCCCCCCCGCCCTTGAAGCTCTCAACCCTTTCTACTTCATCCCCGTTGATGTGGACAGGGGCATGTTCTTCTTTACGCTTTCTGAAGTCATGAATGTTCTAATGAGAGAAACAAAAGTCAGTGCTGGGTGAAAGCAAATCTTAAGAACAAGTGACAGATGGCCCAGTTGGGTGGTTGGGGGGGGGGGGTTTGTTGGGACAAAAAATGTAAAATGTTTGGAATAAAAAAGGGGGTCAAGAGAGAGGAGAAAGATCCCAGTTTAACATTGCTGAACTCAGTGTTGAGTCCTGAGGGTTGTCGTGTCCTTATTGGAAAATGCGACGCTGCCCCTTCAGCTTGTGTTGGGCTTCAGTGGAACATTGCAACAGGTCAAGGATGGACCTGTGGGCATGAGAGCAAGATGCTAAGTTAGCAAGCAACAGGAATGTTGGGGTCACGCTCGTGGACTGAGAAAAGATGTCCTGAAAAGCGGTCACCCAGGCTGTGTTTAGTCTACCCTGTGTAGAGGAGACCGCAATGGGAGCAGCGAATACAGTGGACCCAATGTCAGGAAGTGCTAGTGATATGTTGCTTCCCCTGAAATAAATGTTTGGGGCCTTGAACAGTGGAGAGGGAGGAGGTAGAGGGGCAGCAGCTACAGTTTCTACAATTGCATGGGATGGTGCCATGGGAATGGGATGAGGAGTTGGGGTGATGGAGGAGTGGACCAGGGTGTCAGCGAAGGAGCGGTCCCTATAGAATGCTGACAACAGCTTTAGACTGTGACCTTTCTCTTCCATTTTGCCCCTTTTAGTAGCCAAAACATTTTTGTCCCAATGCAAACCCCCCCTCCCCTTCCCCCACTGGGCCATCTGTTCTTTTGTTCTGCCTTCACTGAGAACTGGCCTTTGCTCTCCTATCATTTTGCTATCTTACCGTTATGCCACCTTCCATTGGCCTCCACGCCGCCATTAACACTTCCTCCGTCTTGTGCCTTCCACATCTTTGTTGCAATTGCTCCTCACTCCTACCAATCACTGACCCACTTTGCTCCACCTCCCTCTTACACAGTATATAATCCAACACATTTCTCCCTCTCTTCAACTCTGAAGAACAGAGTCATATGGACTTGAAATGTTAACACTTTTTAAATTCTTGGATGCTGCCAGACCTGCTGAGATTTTCCAGCATTTTCTGTTTTTGTTTCAGGTTTCCAGCACCTGCAGTATTTTGCTTTTATTCCGAAGCCCAGGCTCTGGAATCCTGTTCCCCGACATCTTGCCTCGCTCTCCTTTTATACTTTAAAACCTACCTCTTTGATCATAGAATCCCTACAGTACAGAAGGAGGCCATTTGGCCCATTGAGTCTGTACTGACCAGGCCCTATTCTTGTCACTCTCATTTACCCTGCTAATCCGCCTGACGCTAGGGTCAATTTAGCATGGCCAATCAACCTAACCCACACATCTTTGGACAGTGGGAGGAAACCGGAGCACCTGGAGGAAACTCACACAGACACGGGGAGAATGTGCAAACTCCACACAAACAATGAACCGAGGCCGGAATTGAACCCGAGACCCTGGAGATGTGAGGCAGCAGTGCTAACCACTGTGCCACCGTGCCGCTTGTTTTTTTAATATCCCATCATTGGCCCAACCCTGTTGGAGTCGCCTTCCTCTGTCCAGGTCAGCTCAGCACAGCGTGGGGGTTGCAGTTTGGATCTTGTAGCTTGTATGGCTCAATGAGAACCACCCACCCAGCATTGAGTGACGACCTAGCCAAACCATTGGTCACAAGCTGTAATACCTCCCTGTGGGCCTCGGTGTCAACCCGAGCCTGATAACGCTCTTGCCACGTCTCTTGGGGCATTTCCCCAAGTCAAAGCGGCAAAATGCAAATCCTTGCTGTTAGGGCTGCACTCTTTGCCAGCGGGATGTCTGTATGGCTGCAGGATACATTGGTTGGCCTGCGAAGACCAAGATACTGCTGCTCTGCGATACTCCCTGTTCCTAGTGTCTGATCCCGGTTCCCTCCTCCCCAAGGCGGTGCCGAGCTTTCAAGTAAACTTAAACAGAATAATGAATAAGGTAAAATCATCCCGGGAATACTGGGTGTTTTTTTTGCCGTCGTCCCATAAAATTAATGCTGGCATTGATCTATCCATTTTATTAATAGCTAACACCAGGGGAAGATGTGTGAGTGTGATAAACAGCCTATCTGTAATGCCTATCATCCCTGCCCTACTCGGTTCCCTTACATTCTAATCACCTCTAATGCCAAGTGATTTTATAATTGGACCCTTCTCATTACTATTCAGTACCCTGTAGAACCAATTAGTAACTGGCTTTTTGACCTGCAGTTGCCATAGTAAGGAGAATCTAAAGACTTAAATTGGAAAGAGATGCTAGGAACCAGTGAGGACAGGCTTAAATCTGTTCAGCCGCTGATTAATAACCCTGTCACTCCCATCACTCGTGCTAAACACAATGCATGTTAGCTCTGATTTTCTTCCCCATACTTTCCATTAATCTTTGATGATAGCCTGGTCATAGGCCTCCCTTTTATCCTGTCAGATAAATGTATGGATAAGAGGATAATGAGATCTCAGAATTACGCTTGCACAAACCCAGGAACTTTGACCCTCCGTCAGAAAAGTGGTTTGTGGGGGGGGGCCGGGGGGGGGATGCCATTGTAATTGGTGGTGAGTGTGTTGAGAGTCTTCCGGATGGCTGAGACTTCGACGTGTTTTGGGGCCTGGGTTGTTGGGGCCTCCTTGCTTTCCGATGTCTCTCTGCTACCGTGACAGAGACTGTGTGATTCTGTTTGAAATAATTCCGGAGCAGATGACTCATTAATATAGAATGGCTAACCTATTCCGCGTGCAGTTAGTAATTTTCTTTGTCTGCACCTAATGATTATTAATATCTGGTTGTGCAGTAACCGATTTCAAATAAGTGTTCGGAGGTTAATGTCACTTGCTATTGACGGGGGTGAACTCTGGCTATCTTACTCAGGTCTACAGGGCATGTAATTAATACGCAGCAACACAAAACTCTGTCTTTAAAACCTCTTAACTGATATTCTAAAGATACTGGCCAGAGTTTTACAGGTCGGCTTTTAGAGAAGTGGGGAGAGAATGAAATTGAAGGGACAGGAGTCCCTCTGGGTTCCCATCACTCTGAACACACAGCGATTTCACACTGCGGTAGGTGGGCCCTCAGACGGGTAGCCCATCCTTACCCCAAATGAGGACCTTAAGTGGCCAATTAAGGGCTGTTTTCCACCCGTCCACAGTGTTTAGGCTGATGGGTAGATTGAACCGCTGTGGGGAAAGCTCAGAACACAGCGAGGTAACATCTCAGGCTCTGAAGCTCCCTTCTGAAGTCGGGTTTAAGTTGGACCCCCTTAAGGTCCAGGTTTGTCTTGCAAAGAGTTGCTCCCGGCACTATAGGAAAACCTCTCCCCCGTGGAGATCCCATAAGGGGGGAACGCTATCTGTCCCCCCGGAGATATGAATGTCGTGAATTTTGAGGATTCTTCATCCAGCAGAATCCACACTTTGCATCCAAGATGCTGAAAATCTTCGCATTGGGCATGTCGGCTGCAACCAGTGCAATCATCTCCACAGGGTGATGAGGTCTGAGCGGTGCCTGGTTTCGGTGAAGTGGATGGTTGTAGATCCTGACCGTGCCCTCTTTCCTTACTGCAGCCACCATTACCGAAACCCACCCTGTGGCCTGGTCTCTGGGGGCTCTGACACGCAGAGCTGTCATTGGGTCCAGCTGATCGACTATTATCTGCTTCAGCACTGGGGGATACCGAGTCATCCTGCCTCATTTGATAGATTGCAGGCAGCTTCCCAACGATGTCACAGCTGAACAGGTCTACCTGGGGCCTGTTGCTGCAGAGCGCGCACATCTGGACTGAGGTGGGTTAGCTCCAGTCTGACGCTGTCCCAGAAACCCAACAGAGGTTTCACGTCATTTACCAAACCGTACGTTTAGTCAATGACGTGAAACCGGAAGCTGCCCTGCGTGTAATCAAGAATGGCCACAACTTCCGTGTGGATAGTTTGTCCACCGTATGCCATGAGGTCCACCTGAGTGTTCGGATCTGCTGCAGCATCTGGGTCGATTTCCCGTAGCAATTGCCGCGGGAAGGACATTGCATTTTGCTCCATCTCAATAGCACCTCAATAAAGTAGCATTTAAATAACATCTCAAAGGAGGTGAGGGAGTGGTATTGACGCAGAGGTTGGATTGATGGAGAGGCGATATTGATGGAGAGGTGATATTGATGAGGGGGTGGTATTGATGAGGGGGTGGTATTGATGGAGAGGTGATATTGATGAGGGGATGGTATTGATGAGGGGGTGTTATTGGTGAGGAGATTCTAGAGCCCTGAGACTGGACAATTGAAGATGATTTTGTAAAAGGAAGTGGGAGAATGTACGAGAAATCCAAATTGTAAACAGTAAAAGTAAAGTTTATTTATTAGTCACAAGTAGGCTTACATTTAACACTGTAATGAAGTTACTGTGAGAATTGGCACAGCAGAGGAAGTTTGGATGGTTAGAGAGCTGCAGGAAGTTACAGAGGCCGTGAGGGGATCAGACCGAGGAGAGATTTGAACACTCAGTGGGAATTTTAAATTCGAGATGTTGGCACACTGGGAACCAGTGTTGTTTCAAGGAGACGAGGGTGATGAGTGAATGGTATCCAGTGTGAGTTAGAATACAGACAGCAGGTTTTGGGTGATTTGAATTTTACAGAAGAGGGAATCTGGGAGGCTGGCCAAGGGAACACTTAAATAATCAGGTGTGGAGGTGAAAGAATGGAGCAGGGTTTGAGGAGTAGCAAAAATCCCCAATGAACAGCTTTGCGTTCTAAACCAATCATCTCCTTCTGTTGTGAGGGTCTGGGATAGTCTGATCAAACACGGCTCCGTGTTGGTGTTCAGACCTTTGAGCAAAGCCACAAATATATTCGAAAGTAGCTTTTCATCCACCTTTTGTACAAGGGATTGTGACTGGGGATTACTGTGGATGCAACATTGAACTGCTTTAATTTGTCTTTGCAAAGCAATAGTTCTCTTGTGAGTTGAGCTTGCAAAGCGATTGAACGGGAGAGCTCAGTGTGATCGTTCTGCCACTCTGACCATTTTCATAAGACCCGTCGTCTTTTCCTGTGTGAAGCCTCATGTTCAGTCTGGCTGTCAATCTATTCTTCAGTATGACTGGGTTACAAGAGCAATATCCTCAGAGTAATGGTGTTGATGAAATTGGTGATAATGTGATTCCACCTTGAGGGTGCTGACTGACATGGCGATTAGTCTCATTTAGGCAAAGCAACACTTTGGTATCTTACCCCTGGCCGTCAATTCATGTAATAGATTAGCGATTTACAGTTATGTAGGAACAGGAGGAGGCCATTCGGCCCCTCAAACCTATTTTACCATTAATGTGATCATGGCTGATCTTTACTTAGTTCCATCCACTCTCCTCATTATTTATTTATTTATTAGTATCACAAGTAGGCTTACATTAACACTGCGATGAAGTTACTGTGAAAATCCCCTAGTCGCCACACCCCAGCACCTGTTCGGGTACACTGAGGGAGAATTTAGCATGGCCAATGCACCTAACCAGCACGTCTTTCAGACTGTGGGAGGAAACCGGAGCACCCGTGGGAACCCCACGCAGACACGGGGAAAACATGCAGACTCCGCACAGACAGTGACCCAAATCGGGAATTGAACCCAGGTCCCTGGAGCTGTGAAGCAGCAGTGCTAACCACTGTGCCACCGTGCCACCCTGTCCTGGCTCTATTTCCCTTCATACCCATGTCTAGGGGAATGAAATCTTTTAATATCTGTTGAAATGATTAATTAAGCTAACATCTCCCACCCTTTGTGTGAAGAAATGTTTCCTGACATCTCTGCTAATTGTCCGCGCTCTGATTCTACGCTATTCCCGCTTGTCCGAGATCCCTCAACAGTCAACCCAGTTTCTCTGTCACTGTCCCATCAAATCCTTTCAAAATTCTAAAAAAACCCAATCAATTCAGATCCAATGTTCCATATTCCAGACCAGTCAGCCGATGGCGATAATACCTCAGAGGTTAGGGGATGAGGTTAGATGTTTCTTCAGGAGGAACTCTTCAAAATGCAGCTAATGAAAATACAATAAAACTTACTCCAACTTATAAATCAAAGAAAGGGTTTAATAAAGAAACATCATTACTCCAAACTTGAGGCCTCGCCCTGGGCCACTCCAAGCTCTCCACAATTCTACATAGTTCCTTATTTATAGTGAATCAGCTGGTCAGCTGACTATTACATCACTCTGTAATTGGTTCCATGGTTTACTGGGTCAGCTGACCCTTACATCTTGTTCCCATTGGTCACACTGCATCCAATACAAAGTTGTCACTGGTTACATTCTAATAGAGTCCAGCATGCCATCTCTGCCCTGATGCAACAAGTCCCTGTTCCTGTGGGACAGGACACTGTGGCACATACTCACAGCACACTGTGGTTACATCGTGGAGGCTGGCACAAGAATATTGCCGTGGTGACAGGGCCATCTTGCCAACCTGTTTCTCAATCAGCTGGACGATGGCTCCATGAAGATAGTTCATTGGCATCTGGAGGCATTGTTGACAGAGAGAGAGAGACAGATAGAAGGTGGATGTTGCATCTATTTGGACCATGCAGAATGCCATAAACCCAGACATGAGATGGCAATATCAGAGCTAACAGCTTTATCCAGCATTCTGCCGTTGGTGATTTTATTGATTGATGGAACCTGTTACAGGCTGATACCCAGACATCAACAACAATCATCTCTAGGCTCATTTTTTATTAAAGGGACTTGTATTTACGTAACACCCATACCAACCTCAGGACACACTTTACAGTCAATTACGATCCTCTGAACTGTAGTCAGTGTAGGAAACGCAGCAGCCAATGTGTGCACAGCAAGCTCCCACAAGCAGTAATCAGATAATGATCCATTGTAATGGTTTAGTTCAAGGGATAAATAATGGCTCAGGACAATGGAGAGAACTCACCTGCTGTTCTTCAAGTAGTGACCGTGGGATTCCTTACATCCACACGATGCAACGTTCAATGTTTCATCCAAACATGTGTCTACCTTAACCCTTTTCCAACTGAGCAAAGCTTCATGCAGATAGTGCAATGAATGCATTGCTGAAAGGCTGCATTCCCTCACGTTTATCTTTCTTCAGTTTTGCTAGATTTCTGAAACAGACCAGAGATCGCAACTCCAACTCCTGGACTCAGAGCCGAGACAGATCAGTTCCCCTCTCCTGACACCAGAGCAGAACCACTGCTGGACAGTTGAGTGAGATTACAATGATGTCCTGTGACAGCCGAATACTCTACTGTTGCCAACTTTTTCTTTCATGATCCCACCCGAAAGATTGTGCGGGATCACAGGGGACAACTCCAGGACATTCCTCCATTACTCCAGCAGAATTCCCAGTGGGAGCCCACATCATAGTGACCCCCTGATCTGTGGGTGGCACGGTGGCACAGTGATTAGCACTGCCAAGTCAAGACTCTCAAGCCAGGGACCTGGGTTCGATTCCGGACTCGGGTCACTGTCTGCGCAGAGTCTGCACGTTCCCCCTATGTCTGCGTGAGTTTCCTCTGGGTGCTCCGGTTCCCTCCCACAGTCCAAAAGACGGGCGGGTTAGGTCCATTGGGTGGTGTGGGGCGGAGAGGCTTCACTGGTTTCATCGCCTGTGGAGTTTGTCAGTTCGGTCACTGAGCATCCGCAGACCTAAAACAGCAGTGAATGGTCTCATTTGTGTCCCTGGACCCTGATTTCTTTATTAAAAGGGCCTGTTGCCTGAAACAGGCGGCTGCTTTGGACACCCGACAGGAGGCCCCTGTCAAAATGGCGGTGGCTACATCAGCATGGTAACTGGACAAGAAGGTGAGGAACCCCAATTTTGAGACTGGTACCTACCACCCCCGCCCCCCACTGCTGCCCATCGCAGGCAAATCAAATTCAATTTTGTTTTACAATTTTGATTAAAAGTCCAATGATGTGCAGGCTAGGTGGATTGGCTATAGTATTTTTCTTAAAATATTCATTCATGGGACATGGGCGTTGCTGGCTGGCCAGCATTTATTGCCCATCCCTAGTTGCCCTTGAGAAGGTGGTGGGTGAGCTGCCTTTTTGAATCGCTGCAGTCCACGTGCTGTGGGTTGACCCACAATGCCGCTAGGGAGGGAATTCCAGGATTTTAACCCAGCGACTGTGAAGGAAGAGAGGACGATATATTTTCAAGTCAGGGCAATGAGTGGCTTGGAGGGGAACTTGCAGGTGGTGGTGTTCCCATGTATCTGCTGCCCCTGTCCTTCTGGATGGAAGTGGTTGTGGGTTTGGAAGGTGCTGTTTAAGGATTTTTGGTGAACTGCTGCAGTGCATCTTGTAGATAGTACACACTGCTGCTACTGAGCGTCGGTGGTGGAGGGAGTGGACGTGCGTAGATGTGGTGCCAATCACTCCTTGATGTGCAGGTTAGTTGGATTGGCCATGCTAAATTGCTCCTTAATGCCCAAAGATTTGTAGGTTTGGTGGATTGGCCATAGTAAATATGTGGGGTTACAGGGATAGGGAAGGTGAGGGGGCCTGGGAAAGATATTCTGTCAGAGATCTGGTGTAGGCTCGATGGGCCGAATGGCCTCTCCTGCACTGTAGGGATTCTCTGATTATAAAGAAGCTTTAAATGAACTGATGCTTGGGCAGATTGATTTGTGACTTCAAGAAATGTTCTCCGCTGCGCCCGTGTGCGATCTGTGTTAATCTAAACAATCTTCTCATTGGAATCTGACAGGTTAGAGTGGTTACAGCGAACATAATTATTCTAATAGATTGAACAGTGTTGATTTTATGGTAATTAATTTGATCATGATACCAACCCACTCAAGCCCAGGATTTGTTAGTTGTTTATTTGCCGAAATGTAACAGCAATATTCCAAACTGACTTAATGCCTCCCCCTCACTAAGAGACACTCCCCTCCTCCATCCCAGCCGCACCCCCGATCAGTAAAGGCACAGACCCACAGGCTGAGCCACACAGAGGTGGAACATTGCTGCCAATTAGTTGCATTGTTTACAGCTCCTCAGCTGCCGGGGGGGGGTCAGCGGCTACGATGAGGACCCCTGTGAAATGCCTGCTGTGTGTTCTCTGCACCCATCACTTTCCGGTACACCTCCCCTGCTTCCCATCAGCCGCCTCCCTCGATCGCCTTCTGATCATCGAGAATTTGGAGCAAATAACGAATCAATTATAAATGACCTCCCGCCCGCTTTTCCATTCAATAGCAGCGTGGGTTGGAGCAACACAAGTTCTTTAACACGCTACTAACCTATGGATCTGGCCTCTTGTGTTCCCCAATTTTCTGGACACAGGGGAACACCGATTTACTCTTAACAGTGGAATAATACATCATCTCTTCCTATCTCTGTAATCTCCTGTCCTACAATGGTCCCAGATCTCTGCGCTCTTCCAGTTCAGGTCTCTCTCTCTTTCTCGCTCACCCCTGAATTTAATTGTGCTGCTATTAACGGCATTTGCCTTCAACTGCCTGGGCCCTAAACTCCAGAGTCTCTTCCTAACCCTCTCCACCTCTCTCCCCTCCTTTAAGACACTCATGAACACTTCTTTGACCAAGGTTTTGGTCATCTGTCCTACTATCTTATGTGGCCAAGTGATGAATTTTGTTTGGCAATCGCTTCTGTGAACATCATGGGACATGTTTCCTTTGTTATAGGTGCTATATAAATGTAGGTTTTTTTGTTGTTTCTGGGGTGTATCGGACTGGATCTGTGACAGTCAGATTTGCACTAATCTGATGAAGGGTCACCCAGACTCGAAACGTTGGCTCGATTCTCTCTCCACAGATGCTGTCAGACCTGCTGGGATTTTCCAGCATTTTCTGTTTTTCTTTCCAGAATCCGCGGTATTTTGCTGTTATCTCACTCATTTGTTGTTGTCTACTCCCTCAGTTGTTTCGAATGATAAATGAGTAAGTTTAAAACGAGAAGCTATCACACTGTCCGGCCTGTCTCTTCCATTGTCTATGCATAACTACATTCAGACATGTCCCCATGCCCTCAAACTAACTGAACGCACCGTGCTTTGACGGAACAGTCCTCCCATCCCTCCCCCGACAGAAACATGCAATTCCAGACATTCCCATGTGAATCCGTTTGGGAAGAAGCTGCATTGTCAGCTGGGCAGTGCTTCGAGGCAGCAGCAATGAGGAATCTGGTGGTGAAGATGTGAGATGGGAAAGGTTCATAGAATCCCGACAACGCAGAAGAGGCCATTCAGCCCATTGAGTCTGTACCGACACTCTGACAGAGTATCTTACTTAGGCCCTCTTAGGGCGGCACGGTGGCACAGTGGGTTAGCACTGCTGCTTCACAGCGCCAGGGACCTGCGTCCGATTCCCAGCTTGGGTCACTGTCTGTGTGGAGTCTGCACCTTCTCCCCGTGTCTGCGTGGGTTTCCTCCGTAGTCATGATGTGGAGATGCCGGCGTTGGACTGGGGTAAACACAGTAAGGAAGGAGCAGCGCTCCGAAAGCTAGTGGCGTTTGCTACCAAATAAACCTGTTGGACTTTAACCTGGTGTTGTTAGACTCCTTACTGGGTTTCCTCCCACAGTCCAAAAGATGTGTGGGTTAGGTTGATTGGCCATGCTAAAATTGCCCCTTAGTGTCCTGAGATGCGTAGGTTAGAGGGATTAGCGGGTAAATATGTAGGGATATGGGGGTAGGGCCTGGGTGGGATTGTGGTCGGTGCAGACTTGATGGGCCAAATGGCCTCTTTCTGTACTGTAGGGTTTCTATGATTCTATGATTCTCTCCCCCACCCTATCCCCAAAAATCCACACATCTACCATGGCTAATCTAATCTACACATCTTTGGATGCTAAAGGACAATTTAGCATGGCTAATCCACCTAATCTACACATCTCTCAGACTGCGGGAGGAAACCAGAGCATCATAGAATCTCTGCAGTGCCATTCGGCCCATCGAGTCTGCACTGACAACAGTCACACTAGGCTCTATCCCCGTAACCCCCATATTAACCCCGCTAATCCCGCTAACCTACACATCCTGGGACCCTGGCAATTTGGCATGGCCAATGCACCTAAAATGCAATCTTTGGACTGTGGGAGGAAACCGGGGCAGCCAGAGGGAACCCAAGCAGACACAGGGAGATTGTGCAGACTCCACACAGCCAGTGACCCAAGCTGGGACTCGAACCCGCGTCCCTGGCGCTGTGAGGCAGCAGTGCTAACCACTGTGCCACCGTGCCACCCACATCGGCCCCCTCAGCTCCAAGGAGAATAATCCCAGCTTCTCTAATGTCTCCACAGAAGTTCCTTATTTTTGCTCACTCATTCTAGTCCTCCCAATCTCTCGAAACTCTCTCATTTTCTCGCCCCCTCTTTCTATTAATTGAAAATCTATCCTTCCCTGTGTTTAGCTAAATGTTGAGGGATGTAATTGAACCTGTTTCTGCTTTATAAAGCACTTTACATTCAAATAACCTCTTGTGTGAAAAAGTTCCATCTAAACTTTCCCATTTTGCTTTCAGTGTTAATTCTAAGTTTCTGCCTCCCAATCATTGTTCAATTCACCAGTGCAAATGTTTTTTTGGTTAATTGCCCCGCCTCAAACCCTGTCATCATTTTTCTCAGGGAGAGGTGCCACCTTTGGGACGATGGGCGGGGTTTTCCAGCCTCGCTCACCCCGAAACCAGAAAATCCAGCCCGGGGTCAACGTACCTCCCCATGGTCTGCCCCTCGCCCGCTCCGACTCCCCTGGCGGGCGGGAGGGTAAAATTCCGGCCAAAATGTTGAAACAAGCATGACCTTCTGCATCGTTTTGAAGATGAACCAATATTTGTCCCTCAACCAAGACTGCAAAAATGGATTACCTGCTCATTGTCACATTGCTGATTGTGGGATCTTGCTGTGCGTAAATTGACAGCTGCGCTTCCAGTATTACAACACTTCGAAAAGTACTTCATTGGCTGTAAGGTGCTTTGGGACATGCTGAGGTTGTGAGAGGTGCTATAGGAATGCAGAGTCTTCCTTTCCTGATGAGTTCATGTTGTGGTGATGAATTGTCGGTGAGTTGATGAATAACTGGACTTTGCCACTCGCCAATGCTCTAGCATCCCAATTGGGATATGTATTAGATTAAACGTGATAGCTGTGAGCAAACATTAACTGAACTGTTAACTCTCTCTATTACATAGAATCATGGAATCCCTCCAGTGCTAAATGAGGCCATTTGGCCCATCGGGCCTGCACCGACTCTCCAAAGCCTGTTGCTGGGGCTCAGTGATTAGATGCTAACGCTGCTCCAGCACCTCGCCCAAGTGGCAACTGTTCTTGTGTGAACCTAAGCTGCAGCTAGCAGTGGGCTATTTGACTGCAGGGGCGCCATGATACTGGCAGACGTTTCACACCCTTCGATCGGGACTCTCCCAGCTCCTTGTCGAGTTCTCTGTCGAGCTATGAACAGCATCTCGAGAACGGGGTCGGGGGGGGGGGGGGGGGGCGATGGGGGGGGGGGGGGGGGAATGGGGGGTTTGGGGGGGAGGGGGGGGGAGATGGCATTCAGAGCCCAGAGTGAGCATTTGGCCCAGTAAAGCCGGCAGGAAGAGACTTTTCCAAAAAAAAAATGATTTGTGTGGATTTCACTTATTCTGGCTTTGGTGGAAATATTTATTTGATAATGAAATGTTATTTTGCAGGAGTTTTTATTAATCACCACAGCAAGAGGCATTTCTTTTCTTGCAAGATATTTATCCCCTGTTTCTAAAGGCCCGTGGTTGCTATTGGATCCCCACCCATTAGTCCCTCGAGTTTGATCTCTCATCAAAGCATAGAGTCCATACAGTACAGGAGGCCATTCAGCCCATCGGGTCTGCACCAACCCCACCCACGCCCTGTCCCCATAACCTTACTTATTTACCCTACTAACACCAAGCAACAATTTACCATGGCCAATCCACTAACCTGCACATCTTTGGAGTGTGGGAGGAAACTGGAGCATCCGGAGGAAACCCACGCAGACACGGGGAGAATGTGCAAACTCCACACAGACAGTGACCCAAGCCGGGAGCGCTAGCCACTGTGCCACCGTACCGCCCATAGCAGCAAATTCAAGTGGAAAAAAAGCAATATTTTTCCTTTTCCCTATCTTGGCACTTGCAGAACAGCCCCTTGGCATTGCTGGGCTTGTGCTTTCGCCTCCATGTCTGTTTTTAGCATTTAATTCTGATCTGTAATGGATCATGCCATTGTGGTGATTTGCCCAAAGGGTGGGAACTCTCTCAGTCATCGATGGGTTAAACATCCCAGGAGTTCCGGATGCTTGAATCATTTCCAGAGTGGGTTGAATTTAACGTTTGCAGGGTCATGTGGCTTGCACGTGCCTGCAGACATTCGGGCCTCATCCGTCCCAAAACCGTAAAATCCTGCCCGAGATGAACGGACCTTCCCATTCTCCGCCCCTCGCCTGCCCCGATTCCCATGGCGGGCAGTCTGGTAAAATTCCGGCCTCCCTCTCCAACCATTCTCCACATAATTCTGCAACTTCGAAAATAAATTATTTCCAATGCCATTTGCAGGATCACGAGAGACTTCTAACTGTCTCTGAACTGCGCCCAGGGAAGTGTCGTGGGCACTACAGCAAATTCCATTTGCTTTTAACCTAGTTAAATGCCACTTTGGGGGGTGGGGGGGGGGGGGGGTGCAGGTATTGGGAGGCAGTTTGGCATCCAACCATCTCAGAGAGATCAAAAGAGAAGACGCTGGAAAATCTCAGCGGGTCTGGCAGCATCTGTAAGGAGAGAATAGAGCTGACGTTTCGAGTCCAGATGACCCTTTGGGCCTCCTCACAGATTGATGTACCATCAATTATGCGAAGACTCGTTGTTGCAAAATAACTGGCTTTTATTTACGAAAGAACTGGAGCACACCCGAACCGATAGCTAATCCAAACTGAGGCAAAAGGGGCGGAGTGCAGTCGCCTTTACACCCAGAGAAGGGCGGAGTCCCGGATTGAGGCAGCAGGGGCGTGTCCAGGCACATCACACAAACAGACAATACTACAGTGGTTCACCACACAGATCTCCTTACAGATGCTGCCACAACTGCTGAGATTTTCCAGCGTTTTCTCTTTTGGTTTCAGATTCCAGCATCCGCAGTGATTTGCTTTCATTCAGAGAGATACAAGGGGAGGGAAAGAGGCAAAGTCAGGACAAAATGGTGGCCAGGGTTCTGTGACTGGCACTAATTGGTGCGATGCCCGTTATCCAACCTAGAGTGAGTAGCGATCTTACAACCCGCTGATATTTATTGGCATATAGCCAGGGATCCCATGGGAAGCCAGGAGTTAAATCCTCCAGGAATACAGACGTACACAATTGGTAACCAGAGCGTATTTGCCAGCTAGTGTTTTCCGAGTGCTTCTAATCACTTCAAATGTATTTTTATCTCTGCTTAATTAGCTGATTAATTGTGTTTGTTGGTTGCTGTGTTTAATATTTGCCGCACAGCTGCATTAACACTGTTTGACTAAGTGGCAGCCTATCTACATAATCCGTGACAACTGAGAATGGCAGTATTGGCCCATATAATTATACAACTGTTTCAATGAATCCTTGCTCTGGGCTGACAGTGTTGACATTTCATTGTGAAAATTCATAATACAGTATGGAACACCATTTGAACAGCGTGATAGAATCTTGTTTAGAATCCCATGCAATTATTGTAAGGGTTGAGATTGAGCTGCTGAAACATTACTCGACTAATGTGAGGCTGTGTAATTTATTCTGTCATCATGTCTGCTATTTTCACAGGCTCAGAAGTGGGGAATATTCCATTTTGATTTCAAAGTGTTTTCCATGTTCTCTCTCTCTCTCTCTCTTTGCAAAGGCCGCACCTTCAGCCACCCCAGCTCAAGCTCCTGAATTTCCACCCAAAGCCTCTCTGCCTCTCTCTTCCCCTTTGGGACCCTCAATGAAAACTATCTCCTCGGCCAAACCTCCGATCAGTCGCCCCAGTCTCTCCATACGCGGATCAGTTATGTGAACGTAGCCCAGTCCATCACTCAAACCAGCCTCCCATCCATTAACTCCGTCCACACTTCCCGCTGTCTCGGAAAAGCAGCCAGCATAATCAAGGACCCCACGCATCCCGGACATAGTTTCCCCCGGGTGCTCCGGTTTCCTCCCACAGTCTAAAGATGTGCGGGTTAGGTGCATTGGCCGTGCTAAATTGCCCCTTAGTGTCCTGGGATGCGTAAGTTAGAGGAATTAGCGGGGTAAATATGTGCGGTTGCTGGGATAGGGCCGAGGTGGGATTGTTGTCAGTGCAGACCTCGATGGGCCAAATGGCCTCCTTCTGCACTGTGGGATTTCTATTCTATGATACTCTCTTCCACCATCTTCCATCGGGAAAAAGATACAAAAGTCTGAGGACATGTAGCAACTGACTCCAAAACAGTTTCTTCCTTGCCGCCATCAGACTGTTAAATGGTCCTATTACATATTAAGCTGATCTTGCTTTGCACTCTATCAGTAACTGCAACACTATATAGGGGAGGCGATGGCCTTGTGGCATTTTTGTCAGACAGAAACCAGAAACTCAGTTAATTTTCTGGTGATGCGGCTTCGAATTCTGCCACAGCAGATGGTGGAATTTGAATTAATTTTTTAAAATCTGGAATTAAGAATCTTAAGAACGTTCCTGAGCTCAGGGAAGGCTTGCCACTGCCCAGTTAGATGCCTGATTGGCACATAATCTGGCAGATATTACCTAAAGTAGGATAACGTTCCAGGCACCCGAGTTCGAATCCTACCACGGCAGATGGTAGAATTTGAATTCAATGAAAAATATCTGGAATTAAGAATCTACTGATGACCATGAAACTGTTGTTGATTGTTGTAAAAACCCATCTGGTTCACTGATGTCCTTTAGGGAAGGAAATCTGCCGTCCTTACCTGGTCTGGCCTAAATGTGACTCCAGAGCCACAGCAATGTGGTTGACCCTCAACTGCCCTCTGAAATGGCCGAGCGAGACACACAGTTCAAGGGCAACTAGGGATGGGCAATAAATGCTGGTCCAGCCAGCGATGCCCATGTCCCATGAATGAATGAAAAAAAAATTTAAAATTCTGCACCGACTCCTTTCCTTCTCCCCTATGTACTCTATGAACGGTATGTTTTGTCTGTACAGCGCGCAAAGAACAATACTTTTCACTGCATCCCAATACATGTGACAATAATAAATCAAATCAAATCACATCAGCGTTCTAGATTTACACCACTCCAGTGAAATGTCTTTGCGTGGCTTACTATGTTCGAAGTTCTGTATTCAAAGAAATGTAGAGTTTATAAATAAACCCTTCGCCGGAAATGCAGAAAGGACACAAATTTTCTCCCAAATGTTTGCTTTCACGAAGTTCTTCCTCTTTCTGGAAGAGCAGAGGAGGCTGTGTCATTAAATCTATTCAAGGCCGAGTTAGACAGATTTCTGAAAGATACGGGAGTTGGTGGTTACTGGGGGTTGACAGGGAAATGGAGCTGAGACACAGCCGGTGACAATAATCTCTCCCTCAATGTCAACAAAACGAAGGAGATTGTCATCGACTTCAGGAAGCATAGTGGAGAACATGCCCCTGTCTACATCAATGGGGACGAAGTAGAAATGGTCTAGAACCTCAAGCTTTAAGGTGTCGAGATGACCAACAAACTGTCCTGGTCCTCCCATGCCGACACTATAGTTAAGAAAACCCACCAACGCCTCTACTTTCTCAGGAGACTAAGGAAATTTGACATGTCAGCTACAACTCTCACCAACTTTTACAGATGCACCATAGAAAGCATTCTTTCTGGTTGTATCACAGCTTGGTATGGCTCCTGCTCTGACCAAGACCGCAAGGAACTCCATCATGCAAACCAGCCTCCCATCCATTGACTCTGTCTACATTTCCCGCTGCCCTGGCAAAGTAGCCAGCATAATTAAGGACCCCACGCACCCTGGACATTCTCTCTTCCACCTTCTTCTTTCGGGAAAAGGATACAAAAGCCTGAGGTCACGTACCAACCGACTCAAGAACAGCTTCATCCCTGCTGCCCGTCAGACTTTTGAATGGACCTACCTTGCATTAAGTTGATCTTTCTCTACACCCTAGCTCTGACTGTAACACTACATTCTGCATTCTCTTGTTTCCTTCTCTATGAACGGTATGCTTTGTCTGTATAGCGCGCAAGAAACAATACTTTTCACTGCATGATAATACATGTGACAATAATAAATCAAATCAACCAGATCAGCTAATGTCTTATTGAATGGCGGAGTAGGCTCCAGTATCTAATCCTGCTCCTAAACCCTATGTTCCGAGATTACAGGTTGTGCTGAGGGACATTTCTCAGACGTGTGTGTGAGAGAGAGAGCGAGAGGGACACCACACTTACTGAAATTCAATTTTTTTTTTTGAAACTAGAAAGGTTCAGTATTTTTTTGAAGATGACACAGCAGGCTGAGATGTGATCATTCCTCGTGTTAATGGCAGGTTAAAAAAGAGTCTTGTACCAAACCGTTTTTTAAATTTAAAAAATCCCAGCGTAACAAGCAGTTATTTCTTTGAGAACGACCTCGGGATTCTCACAGTTCACACTTGCTTTTTCAGAAAGAACACCGGACTGTTTGTTGATCACTCAGAAGGCACCATAGCTGCTGAGGGATCTGTAGCTTGAGGGGGACGTTTGGGTTGTAAGGATATTTAATTTGATGTCGTCTGGAAAAGGCCTTTATCAGCCGGGGTTGTGCTGTCTAATCTTTTTACAAAAGAGGTACAAGACTGACGACATCAAAGAGCTTTCTTTTTTTTTCCCTCCCCTCCCCTCACTTTCTGTTCCCCTGTTGATGGCTTCTGCTCTTTATTTGATCTTCTTAGGCTAATGTCTTTAATCCACTTGAGACAATCTCAATGAGCATCGCCTCACGGTGATTCTATTGGCAAATTAAGCAAGAGCTCCAGTGTTGTATTCCCAGTGCGGGTGTGTGCGGGGCTGTGATAATGGAATTGGATTCGCAGACTGCCTGCCTCAAAGAACAATGGTGGGACGGCAGCCAGCCAAAATGTTTAGAAATGTTCACACACAATAATCTCCTTCCTTCACGTGTCACCTGGCCCTTCTCGGAACATCGATCCTCCTCTTCTCTCCCTTTGCCCCCGCGGCTGCTCGCCGAGATTAATATTGCAGAAAAAAGAAACACCAACCCCTCACGGACGCTATTTGCTCGGAGAAGCTTGCTTGACGGAGGGACACACGATATTTCACCCGCGTTGGCCCACTCCAGTCATCCTCAGACTCAATCGCTCGCGCGATGTTTTACGAATTAGTAAAAATAATCGCGGGGGCAGTCTTGTGGGGAAGTGAGGGTGTGGGTGGGGAGGAGGGGCGGGAGGGGGAGGCGGGGAAGGAGGGGGGGGGGTGGTGGGGGTGGGGGGGGGGGGGAATGCGCTGCTGCAGAATTTTAATGAGTACCGCAGGGAATTTTTGCCACGGGTTTTATTTTTCCGAAAAGGCTCTGGCAACTCTAAATCACTGTCACGCAAATGAGGAATTTGCTGTCACGCCGTGGTGTTGGGTCCAGATGAGTGTCGCTGCGCAGCCCCCGATCAAAGCACAGCACACCTGCCTCCGACTTCTAATAGAACAGATCATTTGCCAATTTGTCATGTTTATTTTTGGCCAGCCTTTGCATTTGATGCACAGGGGCCAGAGCTTTGTGCAGATGTAAGCAGCGACTTCTATATGATAGATATAGCACTCATTACTGAATAATTCATCATCATATTAATGGCTTCAGATAAGGTCTCTCTCGCTCTCTCCGCCACTTGGGAAGGGTTTATTATTCCTTGCAATGAAAGGATAGTGTACAGATAAAAGATAATTGCCTGGCTTGACTCCTCCATTGATATGAAAATAGGATTTAAATTATTCACTTTAGTTTAAAGGTTAGTTGAAGGTTATTACATGAAGAAAATCATTCTTCATAACATTGCTGGTTGAAATGAGACAGTCTGAAAAGGCCTAATTTGCACTGCACTGCAGAAGCTAGCTGTTGTGAATAAACTGAAAGCCCTCGAGAGAGTATAAGCTGGAAGAAGTCAATTATTTATAAGCAAATTATAGCTGGCTTCTCACATAAAAAACACAGTTAGGCATAAATAAAGCTGCCTGGTGCCGAACAGCAGATATTTGCCTTTGTTATTCAGTTATTATGTGTAAGACTCTTTCTCGTTAGTCTCAAGAGCCATTATAGTGGGAATTAAAAGGGTCAACATTTATCGGTAAGGTTGTGTTTCGAGGGGCCCTGTATTCTTTGTCTTTTCCACACATATCTGAATCCTTTGATAATTTCCCAGCCAGTCGCTCCCTTCACGCTGTGGGCCGCACGATATTCCATCCCAATCTTTCCCTCACACGCATCTTCCAGCGGGAGTCACTGCGACGTGGTTAAGAGTAGGAATTGCGGCCGATTTCCATTCCCCCTCCCGCAGAGCCCTGAGTGCGGTTTATAGATCCCCCCCAGCCCTCGTCCAAGCTGAAGCCAGCTAACTCAGTTCAGGGACTGAGTCGTGCCTCGTGCATCGGTGCCACAGGTAATGGTCACTTTATCCACTGGGTTACTGGGGTGGGGGAGGAGATTCAGGAACATTGAAAATTAGTAAGTAGTCTCACAACACCAGGTTAAAGTCCAACAGGTTTATTTCATAGCACAAGCTTTCAGAGCGCCGCTCCTTCATCACCTGATGAAGGAGCAGCGCTCCGAAAGCTCGTGCTACCAAATAAACCTGTTGGACTTTAACCTGGTGTTGTGAGACTACTTGCTGTGCCTACCCCAGTCCAATGCCGGCAACTCCACATCATTGAAAATTAGGATTTAGGAGGAGTAGGCTATTCAACCCTTCAAACCTGCTATGCCATTCGATAAGGTCAAGTCTGATCTGGTTGTGGGTTTTTGACCGCTCAATCCTTGACTCTCTTGTCTATCAAAATTCTGTCTAGCTCAGCCCTGAATATATTCAATGATGTGGAGATGCCGGCGTTGGACTGGGGTGGGCACAGTAAGAAGTCTCACAACACCAGGTTAAAGTCCAACAGGTTTATTTGGTAGCGAATACCATAAGCTTTCGGAGCAATGCTCCTTCGTCAGATGGAGTGGCCTCTGTTCTCAAACAGTGCACAGACACAGAAATCAAATTACATGTAATTTGATTTCTGTGTCTGTGCCCTGTTTGAGAACAGAGACCACTCCATCTGACGAAGGAGCATTGCTCCGAAAGCTTATGGTATTCGCTACCAAATAAACCTGTTGGACTTTAACCTGGTGTTGTGAGACTTCTTACTATATTCAATGAGCCAGCCTCCCTCCACTTCTCTGTGGGGAAGAGAATCCCACAGACTAACCACCCTCTGAGGGAAAAAATCTTCTCATCTCCATCCTAAAAGGGAGATGCCTTATTCTCAAACTGTGCCCCCTGGTTCTAGTCTCCTCCACAGAAGGAAACATCCTCCCAGTACCCACCCTGCCATATCCCATGGATCTCATGTTTCTGTGAGATTATGTCCATTAGGTATGGACCAACCTGCTCAACCTTTCTTCATAAGATAAACTCTGCATCTCCGGAATCAGTCAAGTGAACCTTCTCTGAATTAGTGGTTTGTGAGTGCCAAGTGGCAGGGATTGGGTAGTGGGAGATAGGTGGAGGGGGTCCTGGGTGCTGGGTAGTTGGGGGGTGGGTGCTGGGTGGCAGGGGCTGGGGGTGGGGGGGGGGTGCTTTGTTGAAGGGAGTGGGTGCTGGGTGAAGGAGTGGGTGTGGACTGATGGGGGTGGGTGCTGGATGGTGGGTGGTGGGGAGTGAGGGCTAGGTAGGTGCTGATGAAGGAGTGGGTATGGACTGATGGGGGTGGGTGCTGGGTGGTGGGGAATGAGTGCTGGGTGGGTGCTGGGTGGAGGGGCTGAAGGTGGGGTCAGGTGCTGGGTGGCGGGGATGACTATGGGGGGGGGGAGGGGGGAGTGGGTGCTTAGAAAGCTTAGAATCATAGAAACCCTACAGTGCAAAAAAAGGCCATTTGGCCCATCGAGTCTGCACCGACCACAATCCCACGCAGGCCCTACCCCCATATCCCTACATACTTACCCGCTAATCCCTCCAACCTACGCATCTCAGGACACTAAGGGGCAATTTTAGCATGGCCAATCAACCTAACCCACACATCTTTGGACTGTGGGAGGAAACCGGAGCACCCGGAGGAAACCCACGCAGACACGAGGCGAATGTACAAACTCCACACAGGCAGTGCTGGGCGCTGCCACGGGTGCTGGTGGTGGGGGGGGGATAAGGCTGGCGAATGGGGGTGGGTGCTGGGTGGTGAGGAGTGAGTGCTGGGTGGCGGGGGTGGGAGAGTGGGTGCTGGTGGTGGGGGGGATAAGGCTGGCGGGACTGGATGCAAGGGGAATAAGTGGGTGATGGGGGGGGTAAGGGTGGGGTTAGTTGCTGCCTGTGGGTACTGGATGATGGGGGTGGTGGGCGTGGACTGATGGGGGTGCGTGCTGGGTGGGGATAGTTGTTGGGTGGTGGGGAGTGAGCGCTGGGTGGGTGCTGCCTGTGGGTACTGGGTGGTGGATGGCAGGGTGTTTGGTGATGGGGGAATCCTCTCCACAGTGTGATTTGTAGCTGACCTGGTGGGCAGGGCCTTCCCGGGAACTCTGACTCCCTGCTGAGAATTCCAGCCGGGCCTCATTAGGCCCTGAGTGTGAGTGTGAATGAGGCGGGTAACCCCGCTGCCCTGATCAGTAAGCTGGCACATCGGCTGGCAGAGCTGATGTTTCCCAACTCCGAGCACAATCCCAGTGGGGACTGAAAATCCAGGCCTGGCCTCTGATACTCCGCTCTTTCCTGCCATTCATCGGAGAAGCTAGTGGAACAAACGGCTTTCTAATTGTTGAAGAAGAAGGAAAAAAATGACCTTCATCACCAGTTTCATCCTTTATTTCCACCGTCAAATCCCATTAGCATGCACCGCAATTGGACAGAAAATTCCCTCTGAGCAAGAGATATCTGAGGAGTATATTTTAGATGCAACACTGGTTAAATTTATAGCTGTGTGTTTTGAATGGTTTTTTTCATTTTATCGCTCTGTTTTTCCTGAAAGCCTTGCCAATTGAACGTTCTGAGAAAAAGCTATTGTGAGAGCACAAACGACTTGAGTTTCCTTGGTATTTATTTATTGCTTTAACTTATTGCCTGTAATTTATATTGTGTATGAACCTCAGTCCCATCATCTTCTCTCTGCACTCAGCCCTGTTTTATCTGCATCCTCACTGTGTTTAAATTGATTTGCACTCTGCGTGTTTGAATTGACTCCAGAGATAATGGAAATGTCGAATGGTTTGCCTGCTTCCCTCGAAATGCAAAAACTGTCATCTCAATTTCCGGGGATGAATTGGAATTACAAATGGACCCCCGCCAGTGCGCTGAGCCTCTGTGACATCGTGCAGTGCCAACGTCGGAGACAGGTCTTGTTTGCAATTACTCGAGCAGCCAACTGGACTGAGTGGTGGTAAGACTGGCTGGCACTGTGCAGGATAAAAGCTGGGTACTATACCCACCTCCCCCTCCACCGCTAGGTGCTGATGCCAGGATATTTGCACGGAGGCCCCTGTCTATCCTACCAGCCTGGAGGCCGGGAGCTGAGGGAAATGTGGACTGATGCATGAAACCCTAAAATAAGGGGAGCACGGCTCAGAAACCTCTTAATTGGAGCAAAGAAAAGGCGATTAACATTCATTCAAAGTTAAAAGAATCTAACGGGCTTCCGGAGTGGACTTAATGTTTGAATTTGGATTTTGTATAAATTACAGGTTGAAGCCAGTCAGCTTGTACATCCAGACCCCTGATTCTGCCAGAATCTGTTGTTGCATAGATATGGGAATATAAAACTAGGAATCACAGACAGGAATCGTAATTGACAAACTCTAATACGCTTGGCATGACATTTCTCCTTCTGCGCATTTACTGGAAACATTAAGCTTCTTATTTCAGATGGGTTAAAGCCTCAATTAAAGCAGCCTCACCATCAACACGCTTAGCATTTGTTAATCAATCGGACAATATCGAGGTTAAACTTACAATCATTGAAAAAAAATTGCAAGTGTGAGAACAAGAATACAATAGCTCTGTTGTCAGTGGTTCTCAGTATCTTGAAATCTTCCCTTGCAAGGTCCTCGGTGGGATTCGGATAGGCAGGGATTTCCATCACTTTGACTCGATTAATATTGTAAGCCCATGGGCCCTAATTTATATTAAAAAATCCTTTCTTTTTCCTTTTGCAGACCAGCGCAGCTTTGATTTTCTAGGCTCTTATGAAGCGTGCAGCGGTTTTACAAATACACTCTCCAGAATATTAATCGTTTTGTCACTGGGAGGTCGCATGGGGTCAAGCTCTGACATACACTCCGCCACGCCACAGCATTAAGTATCGGCTTTCCAATGATTGAGCGCGTGAATGGCCAGAAAGCCACTGAACCCCCTCGGACCCAGGCTGCTGGGTCAATCGAGCACTGTCTGATAAGCAAAGCTCATCACTTCACTGATTCCTTGGTTTGCTATCATTGTGGAGTTTCTTTACAGAGTGACGGCTTTTTAGATTTCATATTTAAATGCAGACAAACACCAGTGGGCACTCCAAAAGATCAAACTATTGTTGAGAGACCCGGGTGATTAGCATTGTAAAAAATACCAGTTAGACCAGGAATCTAGGGACGCTCGCAAATTCGAAACTGCGGACAGTTTTCAACACCCTTGAGTCCCTTTCCAACATGAAACACGGCCTGACGACAAGGTTTAAAATATTCAAAATACGCACTGTATTGGAGACTAATGATTGCGTCGAGCGACGGATTGTTACTGGATTCCTTTCTGTGCGCACTGTGTTCAAATCATCACATGTGAGGAAATGGTGGCGTAGTGGTAATGTCACTGGACTTCTATTCCAGAGGACCAGGGTAATTCTCTGGGGACACGGGTTCGAATCCCACCGTGGCAACTGGTGGAATTTAAATTCAATTATTAAACCTGGAATATAAAGTTAATCTTGGTCATAGTGACCAGGACAACTGTCGTCGATTGTTGTAAAAACCCATCTGGTTCACTAATGTCTTTTAGTCATTAGGTAGTACAGAACTTGAATATTGTGTATTAATGTTTGATATATTAATATATTGCAGACAGAAAGAACAGGTAAACACATTGCACCTGTTTCAGCTAAACAAAATGTGATAGCCATTTGCTGGTTCATTCCACAGGGCAATGCCATGACCAATCAGAGTCAAACTGTACGGTTTTAATTTCAAACAATGCTCGGCAGTTAACTATCAGTCACCATCAACTGGTACATTCTCCATGGCAACACCTGTACCAATCAGAGTGCACTTGCCAATCAATCAGCACCCTCTTCTCATACTGAATAAAATTGTTCGTTTCCCTGACGCTGGTATTCTTGCAATTGTCCTGATGAGTGCAAGATGAAAATCTTTGACAAAGTGTCTTCTTACAGTGATACTAATGTCCTTTCATAGAATCCCTACAGTGCAGAAGAGGCCATTTGGCCTATCCACTCTGCATTGGCCACAATCCCACCCAGACCCTATCCCCATATATTTACCCTGCTAGTCCCTCTGAAACTAAGGGCAATTTTCCATGGCCAATCAACCTAACCTCTAGATCTTTGGACTGTGGGAGGAAACCGGAGCACCCGAAGGAAACCCATGCAGACATGGGGAGAATGTGCAGACTCCACATAGTGAGTGGCCTGAGGCTGGAATTGAACCCTGGTGCTAACTACTGTGCCACCGTGCCGCCCTTTGGGGGGGGGGGGGGGGGGAATCAGCCATCCTTACCTGGTCTGATTTATATGTGACTCCAGACCCACAGCAATCCTTAACTGCCCTCTGAAATACCCCAGCAAGTTACCCAGCTACCCAGTTCCAGAGCAATTGGGGATGGGCAATAAATGCTGGCCTTGCCAATGATGCCCACATCCCATAAAAGAATAAAGAAAATAACCAAACATTGCTACAGTTAGTCATCTTTTGAGAATGTTGCTGGGAAAATGTCCCACTGAGTACATGTACTGAAGTTGTAATGTCAACTTTCTTGTTACATCTGTTTCCAAACTTAAGTTCTGAGTGTTGTTGTAACTGATAGCAACCCTGGGTGGGAATTTCCGGTGTCCCTGCTCTGAGACCAGAAATTTCCACCTCAGGTCAGCGGACCTTTTGCTTGTCCATTAAGTTATCTGTCCTGCCTGTGACGATTCCTGTGGCAAACGGGACCAGAAGATTTAGGCTCATATTTCCAATATTATAACAGTGACTACTGTTGAAATCTTGCTGCCGATCATGCGGCCGAGATCTTACAGTCCCACCGACGACATGCACCCCCTGCCATAGGCTTTACGGCCCCATCTCCCGTCACCCCAGGGAGGGGGGGAAAAAATCCCATCCTACATTTCAAAAAGCGCTCCATTGGTTATAAAGTGCTATGAGACATTCTGGGACTGTGGAAGGTGCTTTGTGAACACGAGCCTTTCTTTTAAACATTCTCCCCACCAATTTCAGACCTGCCAGTAAAATCTCTGAATGCTTCTTTCTTAATTAGGTGCTGATCATAATCTCAGCTCATGGGAACATAGGAATTAGGGGCAGAAGTGGGCAATTTAGCCCTTTGAGTCTGCTCTACCATTCAATGAGATCATGGCTGATCTCTCCCTGGACTGAAATCTACCACCTCACCTGTTCCTATGTTCCTTGAACCTGTTTTTGTGTTAAAAATATATCTATCCCCTTCTTGAAACCATTCAATGATTCAGACTCCACCGCGCGATGGGGCAGCGAGTTCCACAAATTCACCACCCTCTGCGAGAAGTAGTTCCTCCTCATCTCAGTTTTAAATCTACCGCCTTGCAACCTATACCTGTGACCCCTTGTTCGAGATTGCCCCATAGCAGGAAACATTTGGTCAACATTTACTCTGTCATCATAGAAATCATAGAAACACTACAGTGCAGAAGGAGGCCATTCGGCCCATCGAGTTTGCACCGACCACAATCCCACCCAGGCCCTACCCCCACATAATTTACCCGCTAATCCCTCTAACCTACGCATCTCAGGGACAATTTGTAACCTGGCCAATCAACCTAACCCGCACATCTTTGGACTGTGGGAGGAAACCGGAGCACCCGGAGGAAACCCACGCAGACACGAGGAGAATGTGCAAACTCCACACAGACAGTGACCCGAGCCGGGAATCGAACCCAGGACCCTGGAGCTGTGAAGCAGCAGTGCTAACCACTGTGCTACCGTGCCGCCTTGTCAATCCCTTTTAAAATTTTATATACCTCAATGAGATCCCCTCTCATCTTTCTAAACCCCAGCGAGTACAAGCCCAAACTGTTTAATCTCTCCTCATACGTCAACCCTTTCATCCCCAGAATCAATCTGGTGAACCTCCTCTGAACTGCCTCCAATGCCGCCACATCCTTCCATAAGATTGTTGGGATCATTCCTACAGTAATGCACAACGATCATTTTGGAAAATAAGGGAAACTGACAGAAAAAGCCTTACCTAATTTACTGATTTCACAGTAAACATTGTCTATATTTGTTAACCTGATGGAAATAAGCAATGAACAAAGTTAATGTCTGAAGGAGCTTTGATGAACAAATAAAACCTGACACTAAAGAGAAAAAGGAAACTCTATGAAGGTACAAGGGACAAGTTGGTTATGGCGGATTGGGAAAATAGGCCAAAACATTTGATGGTAGACAGGCTAGTATTTAAAGAAATATTCCATTCCTCTAAGACACAAAAATCCAGCAGGAAGAGTGAATAGGGTGGCACGGTGGCACAGTGGTTAGCACTGCTGCCTCACAGCACCAGGGACCTGGGTTCAATTACTTGCATCACTGTCTGTGCGGAGTCTGCATGTTCTCCCCGTGTCTGTGTGGGTTTCCTTCGGGTGCTCCGGTTTCTTCCCACGGTCCGAAAGACGTGCTGGTTAGGTGCATTGGGCGTGCTAAATTCTCCCTCAGTGTACCCGAACAGGCGCCAGAGTGTGGCGACTAGGAGATTTTCACAGTAACTATATTGCAGTGTTAATGTAAGCCTACTTGTGACATTAATAAATAAACTTTAAAGCTTCAAACTTTAATCAACCGTGACTAACAAGAGATGTTTGACATAGCATTAGACCAAAGGAAGTGACTGATAAGGTTGTCAGAAAAAGTGGTAAGCCCGAGGATTGGGAGCAATTTAGGACCAGCAAAGGAGGACCAAGAACCTGATTAAGAAAGGGAGAAGATAATATGGATGCAAGCTAGCAAGAAACATAAAGGCCCGGGCTATAAAAGATTCTTTAGCGATGTGAAAACCAAAAGATTAGCTTAGACAAATGTGGGTACAGCTGAAGAGAGGAGAATTTATAATGGAGAAGAGGGAAATGGCGGAAAAACTAAATGTTTACTTTGCGTCTGGCTTCACGGAGGAAGATACAGAAAATCTTCCAGAAATACTAGGGGACCAAGGGGCTTGTGAAAATGAGGGACTGAAAGAAATTAGTATTAATGAAGAGGTAGCACTTGAAAAATTAATTGGAATGAAGTTTCATAAATCCCCTGACCTGATGTGCTATATCCCAGGGCGCTGAAGGAGTTGGTTATAGAGATAAGGGATGTATCGGTGGTTATCCCTCAAAATTCTATAGATTCTGTATCGGTTCTCGCAGGCTGAAAAGTAACAAATTTAACCCCACCATGAGTGACGGGAGTGAGAGAGAAAATGGAAAACTACAGATCAGTTAGTTTGATATCTATAGCAGGGGAAATATTGGAATCTATTATAAAGGATGGGATAACTTGCCACTTAGGAAATAATGGTAAAATTGGGCAGAGTCAATATCAATTTATGAAAGGGAATCAGGTTTGACGAACCTGTCAGTGTATTTTAAAGATGTTACTGAGATAAAGGAGAACCAGTGGATGCGCTGTATTTGGATTTTCAGAAGGCTTTTGATATAGTCTCACGCTGGATGTTGGTAAATAAAATTAGAGCTTTTGGTACAGGGTGGAATATGGTTTAAAGTTTGGAGTTTATTTATCAGCATCACAAGTAGGTTTACATTAACACTGCAATAAGACCATAAGACATAGGAGCAGAATTAGGCCACTCGGCCCATCGAGTCTACTCCGCCATTCAATCATAGTGGCTGATATTTTTCTCATCCCCATTCTCCTGCCTTTTCCCCATAACCCCTGATCCCCTTATTAATCAAGAACCTATCTATCTCTGTCTTAAAGACACTCAGTGACCCGGCCTCCACAGCCTTCTGCGGCAAAGAGTTCCACAGATTCACCACTCTCTGGCTGAAGAAATTCCTCCGCATCTCTGCCCTCTAGAATCAGAGGGCACAACCTCAGGCTAACGGGGCGATCCTTTAAAACAGAGAGGAGGAGGAATTTCTTCAGCCAGAGAGTGGTGAATCTGTGGAACTCTTTGCCGCAGAAGGCTGTGGAGGGCGGGTCATTGAGTGTCTTTAAGACAGAGATAGATAGTTTCTTGATTAATAAGGGGGTCAGGGGTTATGGGGAAAAGGCAGGAGAATGGGGATGAGAAAAATATCAGCCATGATTGAATGGCGGAGCAGACTCGATGGGCCGAGTGGCCTAATTCTGCTCCTATGTCTTATGTCTTATGGAGGGTGAGGGGGCGGGGGAAAAGGGGCTGTAATTCATAGGAATGGCATAGACAATGAGACAAAGGGAATGTAAATGGCGCTGATAAAGGTCCCCCTCACCCTCACAGTATAACTCTTGTCCGATTTTCCTTCTCTTCAGCTCTGGCAAAGGGTCACGCAGAGTCGAAACGTTGGCTCTATTCTCTCCCCACAGACGCTGTCAGACCTGCTGGGATTTTCCAGCATCTTCCGTTTCTGTTTCAAATTCCTCGGCAAAGCTTTTACTGTGGCAGTTGTTAGATCAATCCACATCCAGTGCAGCGCAACTTGATAATTCATTATAATAACACTTAATAAAACATTCAATTCTTTGCTGACATCCCGGAATAATGGGAGATAGAACGATGATAAAATTAAATGTACGTGGCTGGGGAGTAGCTGTGATTACAATAAAATGGGAAAAAGGTTTGTGTGAAAAAAAAGCAAAATGGTAAAATGTGTAACGTTTAAACATTCAGATAAAACTGCTGTGATAAAGCCAGCCAAGTATAAAATGAATAACCCTGTTCCCATTAGATTTTATTTCTTGACGTAATAAAGTTTGGGTTTCTGTAATGCTTGCTTCTGTTTTATCCCACTTGTTTCTCTCTGCAGGGTAGAACACAGCACACCACTGAGGTAGCTGGAGTCAGGTGACCAGCAGGGTGTCCAAGGCATCGCTTCAGGATGTTTGCAAATCTTTTTAAAATTTATTTTTATTTTTACAGGATGTGGGCGTCGCTGGTTGGACCCAGCATTTATTGCCCATCCCTAACTGTCCTCCATTTCAGAGCACATTCGAGAGTCAACCACATTGGACCATGGTAAGAAGCCTCACAACACCAGGTTAAAGTCCAACAGTGACACACCTGATGAAGGAGCAGCGCTCCGAAAGCTCGTGATACCGAATAAACCTGTTGGTCTTTAACCTGGTGTTGTGAGACTTCTCACTGTGCCCACCCCAGTCCAAAGCCGGCATCTCCACATCATGACATTGGATCATAGAATCATACAATCCCTACAGTACAGAAGGTGGCCGTTCAGCCCATCGAGTCTCTACAGACCACAATCTCACCCAGGCCCTATTCCCGTAAACCTACACATTTATCCTGTTAGCCCCCCTGACACTAGGGTCAATTTAGCATGGCCAATTAACCTAACCCACACATCTTTGGACTGTGGGAGGAAACCGGAGCACCCGGAGGAAACCCACACAGACACAGGGAGAACGCGCAAACTCCACACAGACAGTGACCCAAGCGGGAATTGAACCCGGGTCCCTGGCGCTGTGAGGCAGCAGTGTTAACCATTGTGCCACCGTGCCACCCTTGCTGATTTGATTTGATTGTTTCTTGCGCTATACAGACAGAGCATACTGTTCATAGAGAAGGAAACGAGAGAGTGCAGAATGTAGTGTTACAGTCATAGCTAGGGTGTAGAGAAAGATCAACTTAATGCAAGGTAAGTCCGTTCAAAAGTCTGACAGCAGCAGGGAAGAACCTGTTCTTGAGTCGGTTGGTACATGACCTCAGACTTTTGTATCTTTTTCCCGACGGAAGAAGGTGGAAGAGAGAATGTCCGGGGTGCATGGGGTCCTTGATTATGCTGGCTGTTTTGCCGAGGTAGCGGCAAGTGTAGACAGAGTCAATGGATGGGAGGCTGGTTTGCGTGATGGATTGGGCGACATTCATGACCTTTTGTAGTTTCTTGCGGTCTTGGGCAGAGCAGGAGCCATACCAAGCTGTGATACAACCAGAAAGAATGCTTTCTATGGTGCATCTGTAAAGGTTGGTGAGAGTCTTAGCTCTAGAGTCAGATGTAGGCCAGACCCAGGTAAGGATGGCAGATTTCCTTCCCTAAAGGGCATTCGTGAACTAAATGGGCCTTTACAATAATTGACAATGGTTTCATGGTCATCATTGGACTTCTAATTCCAATTTTTGAATTAAATTCAAATATCATCATCTGTTGTGGTGGGATTTGAACCCACCATTGCCAGGGGATTACTCTGGGTTCTGGATTACTAGTCCAGCAACAATACCACTGCGCCACCACCTTCCTGTGATGAGAAAGTCCTGAACATCGACTATCACATCTGGTGTCGCTGGCTGGTGACAGAGGACAATGACAACACCTCAGGCTGAATAATACACTCGCAAAATGTGAACGGTTTCCACATCATGGGATGTGTTATTGGCCTGATGACATGGGGCGGTATTTCTGATGCTATCACGCCGGTTTCGAGTAATACAGTGTGGGGGCGGGCTTAAAACTTGGAAACCCCGCCCACACTATAGTGATTTAATTCAAGGTGTAATCAATGTCATTAAAAACCTATTTGACTGCCCTAATGAGCTCTGAAGACAATAATACGGCCTTCGAGTCAGGATCAGGCCATGTGGGGAAACTGGGAATCTGATTTTGAATGGGGAAGCTTTCAGGGTGGGTTTAAAAGCAGCAGCTGAGTGCAGGGTCACAGTTTAGCAGTTAGCATTCCAGTGACCGCTCATTTCAACAAACGGACTCAACATTCTGAAATCATTTGAGGTAGAAGCCTTTTCCCAACTTTGGAGCACTCTGCTGAGTGCGAGAGTTTGTTCCTGCCGTCTCCCAGGGTGAGAAAGTATCTGCGACATGTGGACATTGTGGTCTCGGTGGGAGACACAAACTCCAGTGAGGAGGAGACGGAGAGTGAGGTGACAGTGGGCAGAGCGGGAGGTGCAGGAAGCACTGGTGGTGCATTGAGGGGGACAGAGCGGAGCCTGAGGGACCGCAGCCACTCAGAGACCCTCAGCAGAGTTACAGAGGGTCTTATGCAGCCCCTCGGTTCTACAGCAGAGACTGAGCAATCGACAATTGTCGGAGCCGCGGTCCTGTCACTCTGTGACTTGTTCACACTTGTTCCCGATACCTGTGGCTTTGAAGGTTACTGTCGCACTCGACTTATTCACAACAGCTTCACTGCGGGCAGCCTGTGGAGACATCAGTGGCATCACACAGCCTGCTGCACACACCGACACTCACTTCAGCAGCCTGCAGACTGCTCAATTACACTCCTTACAGAGACTTCTCACTCAACCCTACACCTGCTGGGTCCCCCGACACTGTCCCTTCCTGGGGACCGGCTGTGACCTGGCCCTGGGTCACGGCCTATGACCTCAGAGGGTGAACATCCCACTCTACAGCGCTCATTGAGGTGAAGGCCGATAACATGCCCTTCAGTTTGATTAGCACCACTCTCCGTATTATCGGGTATGTTCCGAAGGTGGGGCCGGAAGTCGAAAGGCTGCTGACCTCTGGGTGTAGATCCTGCCCTCAGTGCTGCAGTATTTTGACCTGTTTGCACACCGCACGCAGAGTTACCTGCACTGTTTTGCCCAAAAAGGGCACAAAGCCTATTTGCATATTAATGACTCTATTAGCATGTCGTTAACACATTCGGCATGGCATTGATCACTCTCACTAACACTTATCATCTCGCTGGTCAGATCTCATGTTGGCGAGAATCACAGCTGGTCTCCACCAATCACGGCCAGCTGTGGTGGGATCGAAGGCCATTGAAGCTCCCAGGTATGGCCTGGCACTGCCCATCTGGCACCCTGGCACTGTCCACTAGGCACCACAACTGTGCCAGGGCAGTGCCAATGGAGTGGAGCCTGAGTGGGGGGTGGAGCTATGATGGGGTAGACAACTCTGCGGGGGGGGGAGGCAAGGGGGGGGTTGAATGGCAGGGGGAGGGGGTTATGCAAACAGGGATGATCAACCGGGGGGGGGGGGGAGAGACCAGCAAAGGGGGGTGCATGCAGGGTGGGCCATGGAAGGGGTCATGACAGGGGGACTCATCGGGAGGTCCCAATGTCTCAATGCTGGCGACCTGTGTTGCCATGGGGGGTGGGGGGGTGGGGGGGGGGGTGTGGGGGTGGTGGTTGTAACACTGCCGCTGATGATGGGTGGGGGGGGTGTGATGATCATGATGGGGGGAGTGGCAAGAGATCTCCCGCTTCACCGGGAGGTTCAGGCGCCCGTGCAATGGCGCCCTGAGCAGTCTGTAGCCGGCTTCACCAACGGACTTAGGTTCCGCCAACCAGGTTCCGCCAACCCCCCATCACCCCGCGCCCCCCCCCCCCCCCCCCCCCACAGCTTGTGAGAATTACATTTCTGTCCAAAAAAGTGACAGAGTGAGATAGGATCGCATTTTCAAACACGCCCCAAAATTGGATCTGAAACTCACCCCCTTTCCTTGCTCGTTCGGCACTTGGAATTTTTCCCGTAAGATCGCCCCTCCCCGTGTGTTTGTGTGTGTGTTGAAAATGGGTGAGGGTGGCATCAAGCATGGCTGTGATGGCTCATGCAGTCGCATAGCCTACCATCATTATATATGCCCTCACACGAAGGAAGGCTGTTCGGGTAAAATAACGGTGGGTAGCGAACACTGGGTGAACAGGAGATGAAGAAGATAAACTGATGCGAAAGGACATGTGTATCAATCCTGGCTGCCGTCCAGTCTATCTGAAGATGATTTCGCTTTTTTTCCTGCAATTGTACAATTATTCACCTTCAAAACGCTGAAGGATTTTTTTTTGATTTCCTCTCCTCTACCTGTTAATCTTTATCAGATTCTAGTTTGAGAGAGGAAAAAAAAACTGAGAAGATTACACATCAGCTGTGGGCCCCTGTCTCCACTCCTTGAACCTTTAGCATAAAGTGAGAATTCCTCAGTGGGTGTGAAATGAATTTGCTCTGAAAATGTCTTTCAGAGGATGTGATTCACTTACTGACACCAGCAACAGCTCTGGTGCTGATAATAACCACCACCTACAACACATGAGGTAACTGAAAGGGAATGAATCCTTGTTAATTGAAAAGGGAACTTGACAACAGCAGCAGAATACTTAAACAGGAACCTCTGCAAGTCAAGGAGATTCGATGATGAGGTGGATAACTCCAGTTAAAGAGATATTTGTTGCCTGCCTGAGCAAAGGTTCTAGGGATACAATCATCTCAGGGAACAAGCTTCACCCCAACACTGACGCTCAGAGATTGCTATTGATAGTCTCTGTCCTCCTCCAATTCTGCCCTCTTATTTATTCCAAATATCCATCGCTCTGCCATTGGCGGTTCTGCCTTCAGCTGCCAAGGGGCGGCACGGTGGCACAGTGGTTAGCACTGCTGCCTCACAGGGCCAGAGACCTGGGTTCAATTCCGGCCTCGGGTCACTGTCGGTGAGGAGTTTGCACGTTCTCCCTGTGTCTGCGTGGGTTTCTTCCGGGTGCTCCGGTTTTCTCCTATGCTCCAAAGATGTGCAGGTTATGTTGGTTGGCCATGCTAAGTTGCCCCTTAGTGTCAGGGGGATTAGCTGGGTAAATACATGGGGTTATGGGGATAGGATCTGGGTGGGATTGTTGTTGGTGCAGGCTTGATGGGCCAAATGACCTTTTTTTTATTCATTCATGGGACATGGGTGTCACTGGTTGGCCAGCATTTATTGCCCATCCCTAGTTGCCCTTGGAGGGCAGTTGAGAGTCAACCACATTGCTGTGGCTCTGGAGTCACATGTAGGCCAGACCGGGTAAGGATGGCAGATT
The DNA here is from genome assembly GCF_964213995.1 of Mustelus asterias. NCBI lineage: Eukaryota > Metazoa > Chordata > Chondrichthyes > Carcharhiniformes > Triakidae > Mustelus > Mustelus asterias. The sequence continues at coordinate 4,878,771 of NC_135824.1, forward strand.
AAAAGCAAATTACTGCGGATGCTGGAATCTGAACCCAAAAGAGAAAATGCTGGAAAATCTCAGCAGGTCTGGCAGTATCTGTAAGGAGAGAAAAGAGCTGAGTTTCGAGTCCAGATGACCCTTAGAAAGTGGGAGATATTTATACTGCAGGGTGAGGGAATGAAAGATGAGTCATAGCCACAGAAACCAGGGCAAAGGACGACAGATTTCCTTCCCTATAGGATATTAGTGAACCAGGTGGATTTTTCCGAAAATTGACAATGGTTTCACGGTCATCAGTAGATTCTTCATTCCAGATATTTTTTATTGAATTCAAATTCCACCATCGGCCGTGGTGGGATTCGAACCCGGGTCCCCAGAACATTAGCTGAGTTTCTGGATTAAAAGTCTCGCAATAATACCACCAGGCCATTAGCTCCCCATTCTGCACTGTAGGAATTCTACGAGAATGTGCAAACTCCACACTGATGGTCACCCGAGGCCGGAATTGAACCCAGGTCTCTGGCGCTGTGAGGCAGCAGTGCTAACCACTGTGCCACAGTGCCGCCTCCCTGTGTCTGCATGGATTTCCTCCGGGTGCTCCGGTTTCCTGCCACACTCGCAGGTTCGGTTGATTGGCCATGCTAAATTAGCCCTTAGTATCAGGGGGATTAGTAGGGTGAATACATGCGGTTACGGGGTTAGGGCCTGTGTGAGATTGTAATCAATGCAGACTCAAGGGGCCACATGGCCTCTTTCAGCACGGTAGAGATTCTATGATAAGATCTCCTCCTTTAATGTTGCTCCTTAAAATCCTTCTCTGGGTTTTGACCATTTGCCCTAATATATGTTTACGAGGCATGGTGTCAAATATACTTTGATGATTTGATTTGATTTATTATTGTCACATGTATTGGGATACAGTGAAAAGTATTGTTTCTTGCGCGCAATGCAGACAAAGCATACCGTTCATAGAGTACACAGGGGAGAAGGAAAGGAGAGAGTGCAGAATATAGTGTTACAGTCATATCTAGGGTGTAGAGAAAGATCAACTTAATATGTGGTAGGTCCATTCAAAAGTCTGATGGCAGCAGGGAAGAAGCTGTTCTTAGTCGCTCCTGTGAAGGGCTCTGGAATGTTTTGCTACATTAAAGGCGCTATATAAATGTAAGTTCTTAACAGGCTAATATTAGAGATGCAAAGCCTTAATAAAGGCTAAAGAATTAGGAACAGGCGTAGGCCAATCAGCCCCTCGAGTCTGCTCAGTAAGATCATGGCTTTCGCAGATTGTGGCTTCGACTCCACTTTCCTGCCTGTTGCTCGTAACCATTGAATCCCCGATATCCCAAAAATCTGTCCAACTCAACCATCAACATATTCGATGACTCCCCTCCCACAGCTCTCTGGGTAAAGAGTTCCAGATCCGTGACCCCCCCCACCAGACCTGGAAATTCCAATGCCAACTGGCAGGCCAGTTTTCCACACCTCCCCGGAAGGTCGCCCATCCCCACAAGGAAATTAGACTCATTAAGAACATTGTTAAAGATGGGGTAAGGATGGCAACTAGGATTTTCCAATCAGCCTACACTTTCCTGGCTCCTGGCATGATGTGGAGGGCAAGGGGGTGGTGCCAGGTTAACTGTCTGGAGGCGGGCACCCACTCCTTGCAGCTCTACGACCCTCCCCGCCTGCTTGGATGTGAGTACAGTAAGACTGCCCTGTAGAGAGATTCCCCCCTTCTGGTTACGCTCTCCCCACCCACTTCCCTTATTCTCCTGTTCCCCTCAACTGCTCCCCCAACCCCCACATCACTCCCCCCACCCCTGCACAATGGCGGCCTGGCTATTATTTTTTTTCTATTAAATATTTTCGAGGGTGGTTGAGAGGACTCCTTCTTGTTGAGGTATTGGGGAGTATTTTACCGTCCCTCCCGCCAAGGGAATCGGAGCGGGCGAGGGGTAGACCATGGAAAGGCCCATTGATCTCGGTGAGATTTTCCGGTTTCGGAAGTGAGTGAGGTTGGAAAATCCCACCCAATGTCTCTCTCTTGACCCGCTGCCCCCCACCCCCCCCCCCCCCCCCCCCCCACTCCAGCCTACTCCTTCCACTTGTACTGGAATGGGGTGATTCTCTGAAGCTGGAAGGCCTCTGATTGGTTTCGAGAGCCCACCCGCCACTCTGAATCGGACAGGGAGACTGCCTCCACATCGTTACAGGATCATCCTAACAAGGATCCGAGGAAAATCCCAATTGACCAGTTTCCCATTGGGGACGGATCTGGGACCTGAGAAAATGCCAACCCCTGATCCCGACCCCCCCTTGGTGGGAAAAGCAGCCAGTATAATTAAGGACCCCACGCACCCCGGACATTCTCTCTTCCACCTTCTTCCGTCGGGAAAAAGATACAAAAGTCTGAGGTCACGTACCAACTGACTCAAGAACAGCTTCTTCCCTGCTGCCGTCAGACTTTTGAATGGACTTACCTTGCATTAAGTTGATCTTTCTCTACACCCTAGCTATGACTGTAACACTACATTCTGCGCTCTCTCGTTTCCTTCTCTAGGAATAGTATGCTCTGTCTGTATAGCACAAGAAACAATACTTTTCACTGTATGTTAATACATGTGACAATAATAAATCAAATCAAATGATGCAGTTCATTCATTTCTGCATTGTTCCACTGGAGCAAGCTGAGAGGGAGTGATTGGAGGCAGCAGTGCTGGTGAGAGAATAATTGAATTGTTTATTTATTTAATTAGTCAGCTAGTGTGTGTTTTATATTGGGCTTTACTTTTGCAGCAGTATTTTAAGTTTAAAGTGAAAACTGGAAGTGGGCTGCTAAAGAGACTGGGAAGGGTTTTTTAAGCGCGTGAAGTATAAAAGGTAGGCTGCAGTGTACAGCGGGCAGCGTCGGGAGCGGGCAAGGGAGTGCGTGGGAAGCAGAGTGTGAGCTATAAGGCTTTGGCTCACAGGGCTTAGGCAGAAAGGGCGAGCAGAGGTGAGTTTAAATTCATTTCTGCACTTTCTACCTGGTACTGGCAAGGTATCTAGAGGGGATGGGTGTGCAGGCAGTGCTATGTTCCTCTTGCACTATGTTTGAGGTGAGGGACGACGACAGTGTCCCTGCTGATTACATCTGTGGGAAGTGCACCCATCTGCAGCTCCTCCAAAACCGTGTTAGGGAACTGGAGCTGGAGTTGGATGAACTTAGGATCATTAGGGACGCAGAGGTGGCCATAGACAGAAGCTTTAGGAATACAGTTACTCCGAGGAATGAAAACAGATGGGTGACGGTGAGAGGGGCTGGGAGGAAGCAGTCCGTGCAGGGATCCCCGGTGGTCGTTCCCCTTAGCAACAAGTATTCCGCTTTGGATACGGTTGAGGGGGATGACATGCCAGTGGTGAGCCGCAGCGAGAGGATCTCCAGCACTGTGTCCGTCTCTGTGGCTCGGGAGGGTAAGGGGCAGAGCGGGAGGGCAATAGTTATTGGGGACTCGTTAGTTAGAGGGATAGATAGGAGGTTCTGTGGCAGCAAAAGAGACTCACGGATGGTATGTTGCCTACCGGATGCCAAGGTCCGTAACGTCTCAGACCGTGTTTTCCGGATTCTGAAGGGGGAGGGGAAACGGTCACAAGTCGTGGTACACATTGGTACCAATGACATAGGTAAGAGAAGGGACGGGGATTTAAAGCAGGAATTTCTGGAGCTGGGCTGGAAGCTGAGAGCCAAGACAAAACATGTTGTCATCTCTGGTACGTTGCCGGTGCCACGTGATAGCGAGTTGAGGAACAGGGAGAGAGTGCAGTTAAACATGTGGTTGCAGGGATGGTGTAGGAGGGAGGGCTTCAGATACGTGGATAATTGGAACACATTCTGGGGAAGGTGGGACCTGTACAAACAGGACGGGGTGCATCTGAACCAGAGGGGCACCAATATCCTAGGAGGGAAATTTGTTACGGCTCTTCAGGGGGGTTTAAACTAATTTGTCAGGGGAGTGGGAAAAGGAGTTGTAGTCCAGAAGTCAGTGAGGGTGGTGAGGTATTGGGGAAGGTATCAGGGTCAAGGGTGGGTACCGGTAGACAGGAAGGTGGGTTGAAGTGTGTCTACTTCAATGCAAGGAGCATCCGGAACAAGGTAGATGAACTTGGGGCGTGGATTGGTACTTGGGACTACGATGTTGTGGCCATTACGGAGACGTGGGTAGAACAAGGACAGGAATGGTTGTTGGACGTTCCGGGTATAGATGTTTCACTAAGTGTAGGGAAGCTGGTAAAAGAGGTGGAGGAGTGGCATTGTTAATCAAGGATAGTTTAACGGCTGCGGAAAGGCACTTCGAGGGGGATCTGCACACTGAGGTAATATGGGCTGAGGTTAAAAATAGGAAAGGAGCGGTCGCGTTGTTAGGAGTTTACTATAGGCCCCCAAATAGTAATAGAGATGTGGAGGAAGAAATTGCTAAGCAGATTATGGATATGTGTGGGGGTCACAGGGTAGTTGTCATGGGGGACTTTAACTTTCCAAATATTGATTGGAACCTTTGTAGGTCAAATAGTTTGGATGGGGCAGTTTTTGTGCAGTGTGTGCAGGAGGGTTTCCTGACACAATATATGGATAGGCCGACAAGAGGTGAGGCCACATTGGATTTGGTACTGGGAAATGAACCGGGCCAAGTGTTAGATTTGGTTGTGGGAGAGCACTTTGGAGATAGTGACCACAATTCGGTGTCTTTTGTTATTGCAATGGAGAGGGATAGGGCCGTACGGCAGGGCAAGGTTTACAATTGGGGGAGAGGTAATTATGATGCGATTAGGCAAGAATTAGGGGGCATAAGTTGGGAACAGAAACTGTCAAAGAAAGGAACTAATGAAAAGTGGAACTTTTTCAAGGAACAAATACTGGATGTCCTTGATAGGTATGTCCCTGTCAGGCAGGGAGGAAATGGCCGAGTGAGGGAACCATGGTTCACGAAAGAGGTGGAATGTCTTGTGAAAAGGAAGAGGGAAGCTTATGTAGGGATGAGGAAACAAGGTTCAGATGGCTCGATTGAGGGTTACAAGTTAGCAAGGAATGAGCTGAAAAAGGGGCTTAGGAGAGCTAGGAGGGGACACGAGAAGTCCTTGGCGGGTCGGATCAAGGAAAACTCCAAGGCTTTTTACTCTTATGTGAGGAATAAAAGAATGACCAGGGTGAGGTTAGGGCCGGTCAAGGACAGTAGTGGGAACTTGTGTATGGAGTCAGTAAAGATAGGCGAGGTGATGAATGAATACTTTTCTTCAGTGTTCACCAAGGAGAGGGGCCATGTTTTTGAGGAAGAGAAGGTGTTACAGGCCAATAGGCTGGAGGAAATAGATGTTAGGAGGGAGGATGTCCTGGCAGTTTTGAATAAACTGAAGGTCGATAAGTCCCCTGGGCCTGATGAAATGTATCCTAGGATTCTTTGGGAGGCAAGGGATGAGATTGCAGAGCCTTTGGCTTTGATCTTTGGGTCCTTGCTGTCCACGGGGATGGTGCCAGAGGACTGGAGAATGGCGAATGTTGTTCCTCTGTTTAAGAAAGGGAATAGAAATGACCCTGGTAATTATAGACCGGTTAGTCTTACTTCGGTGGTTGGTAAATTGATGGAAAAGGTCCTTAGAGATGGGATTTACGACCATTTAGAAAGATGCGGATTAATCCGGGATAGTCAGCACGGATTCGTGAAGGGCAAGTCGTGCCTCACAAATTTGATTGAATTTTTTGAGGAGGTAACTAAGTGTGTTGATGAAGGTAGGGCAGTTGATGTCATATACATGGATTTTAGTAAGGCGTTTGATAAGGTCCCCCATGGTCGGCTTATGATGGAAGTGAGGAGGTGTGGGATAGAGGGAAAGTTGGCCGATTGGATAGGTAACTGGCTGTCTGATCGAAGACAGAGGGTGGTGGTCGATGGAAAATTTTCGGATTGGAGGCAGGTTGCTAGCAGAGTGCCGCAGGGATCAGTGCTTGGTCCTCTGCTCTTTGTGATTTTTATTAATGACTTAGAGGAGGGGGCTGAAGGGTGGATCAGTAAATTTGCTAATGACACCAAGATTGGTGGAGTAGTGGATGAGGTGGAGGGCTGTTGTAGGCTGCAAAGAGACATGGATAGGATGCAAAGCTGGGCTGAAAAATGGCAAATGGAGTTTAACCCTGATAAATGTGAGGTGATTCATTTTGGTAGGACTAATTTAAATGTGGATTACAGGGTCAAAGGTAGGGTTCTGAAGACTGTGGAGGAACAGAGAGATCTTGGGGTCCATATCCACAGATCTCTAAAGGTTGCCACTCAAGTGGATAGAGCTGTGAAGAAGGCATATAGTGTGTTAGCTTTTATTAACAGGGGGTTGGAGTTTAAGAGCCGTGGGGTTATGCTGCAACTGTACAGGACCTTGGTGAGACCACATTTGGAATATTGTGTGCAGTTCTGGTCACCTCACTATAAGAAGGATGTGGAAGCGCTGGAAAGAGTGCAGAGGAGATTTACCAGGATGCTGCCTGGTTTGGAGGGTAGGTCTTATGAGGAAAGGTTGAGGGAGCTGGGGCTGTTCTCTCTGGAGCGGAGGAGGCTGAGGGGAGACTTATTAGAGGTTTATAAAATGATGAAGGGGATAGATAGAGTGAACGTTCAAAGACTATTTTCTCGGGTGGATGGAGCTATTACAAGGGGGCATAACTATAGGGTTTGTGGTGGGAGATATAGGAAGGATATCAGAGGTAGGTTCTTTACGCAGAGAGTGGTTGGGGTGTGGAATGGACTGCCTGCAGTGATAGTGGAGTCAGACACTTTAGGAACATTTAAGCGGTTATTGGATAGGCACATGGAGCACACCAGGATGATAGGGAGTGGGATAGCTTGATCTTGGTTTCAGATAAAGCTCGGCACAACATCGTGGGCCGAAGGGCCTGTTCTGTGCTGTACTGTTCTATGTTCTATTTCCAATGACCATTTGTTTTTTTTAATCTATTTTTCTTCACTTTTGCTTTCTAACATTCAACAGAGGGAGCTGTTACATCGCAGGATGCTCGCAGTCAATGTTTACTGTTGTCCTCACTCTCAGGTACATGTTCATAGGCAGAGGGCCTCGCAGTGTTGTCCAATCTGAAAGACTGCTCCTCCAACTGTGCAGCACTCTCTCAGCGCGGTGCTGGAGTGTCGGCCTGAACTGTTGTGCTGGAGTGGGACTTGAACCGGCGGTGTTCTGAAGTGAAGGTGTTGTTACCCACTCTGCTGTCAGGAAAACCTGTCAAGAAAGCGAAGAGCAAGAATGACTCTTGAGGTCTGGGTTGCTTAGGAACAGGGACAATGGTGGGATTTTCCTTGGACTACGAATAGGAACCTCAGGGATGAAGGGTGGAATTTTACCGGCACGTCCAGCCGATGTTCATACGATCCCGCCCGAGGCCAACGGAGAATGCCGCTCTCCGAGCCTCGCCTGCCCCCAGAACCGGGGTGGGCGTGCCGGCAAAATTCCAGCCTTCGAAGTATTGGAAAATCAGGTAAGTCAGCACGCTGCTCAAGGCATCCGCAATGGAAAAAGTGCGGATCCTTCCACAGGTTTTCCTATATTCCAACATTTCCTGGATGCCAGATTCAGAGCAGCAGAGATCCCGCCCCTCCCCCCCCACCCCCCTCCCCCCCCACCACCCCCCTCCCCCCACCCCCCCATCCCTGCCCCCCGGCGATCTTCAATGTTGGTTTGGTCTTCACTGTAAACAGCCTGGAGAGGTGGTCCAGTGTCACTGGACTAGTAATCCAGAGGCCTAGGGTCATGCTCCAGGGACCTGGGTTTGAATCCCACCATGGCAGATGGTAAAATTTGAGTTCGATCAATGGAATTTGGAATTGCGTCTGCGATTCACCTGAATCGGCTCCAAGTGAATCAAGACAGCTACAGGCAGCCTCAGAGCAGCTTAGTTCCCTCAGCACTCTGTCAAAATACTTCATGATCTTGTAACACCTCCATCAGATTTCCTCTTAGACTTTCCATTCTAAGCAGAACAGCCCCAGTTTCTCCACACTCCCAAAGTCCCTCATCCCTGGAGCCATTCCAGTAAATCTCTTCTCTGTTCTTAGAGTCCATCCAGCGAAGATAAAGAACCCATACTGCCAGACGACCACAGACGTTTGGTGATTTAACCCAAGGATCAACACACTTCGGGCGAGGGGCAAGGTTGAGAAGGTGGGACCTTCATGAATAACTTCAGTCGGTACGGGAATTGAACCCATGCTGTTGGCTTCAGCTCTGCATCACAAACCAGCCGTTCAGCCAACTGAGCTAAACCGACTCTCCCATCCAGTAGTAATGTGCGCGGAACTAAACACAAAACTGCAGCTGAGACCCAACCAGTGATCCGTAGATGTTTAGCAAAACTTTCTTGTTTTTGTTTTCTATTTTTCTGTTAGTAAAGCCAAGGTTCCCATGTGCTTTTCCTAACGGCCTCCCAACTTATCTTGCCACCTGGAAATTTTCTATAACTATATTTTTTTGTTATTTATAATGATATTGGAGTCACGGAAATCAATGCATTCAGAGCCAGGAGGTGATGTGGTGAAACCCGCACAGCAAAGAGTGCCAGCTAATCACCATCTCCAACAAGAGAGAATCTAACCATTTCCCTGCCAGAGTTGTGGATGCTCCATCATTGATTTGATTTGATTTATTATTGTCACATGGATTAACATACAGTGAAAAGTATTGTTTCTTGCGCGCTATACAGACAGAGCATACCGTTCATAGAGAAGGAAAGGAGAGAGTGCGGAATGTAGTGTTACAGACATAGCTAGGGTGTAGAGAAAGATCAACTTAATGCAAGGTAAGTCCATTCAAAAGTCTGACGGCAGCAGGGAAGAAGCTGTTCTTGAGTCGGCTGGTACGTGACCTCAGCCTTTTGTATCTTTTTCCCGGCAGAAGAAGGTGGAAGAGAGAATGTCCGGGGTGCGTGAGGTCCTTAATTATGCTGGCTGCTTTGCCGAGGCAGCAGGAAGTGTAGACAGAGTCAATGGATGGGAGGCTGGTTTGCGTGATGGATTGGGCTATATTCACAACCTTTTGTAGTTTCTTGCGGTCTTGGGCAGAGCAGGAGCCATACCAAGCTGTGATACAACCAGAAAGAATGCTTTCTATGGTGCATCTATAAAGGTTGGTGAGAGTCGTAGCGGACATACCAAATTTCCTTAGTCTTCTGAGAAAGTAGAGGCATTGGTGGGCTTTCCTAACTATAGTGTCGGCTTGGGGGGACCAGGACAGGTTGTTGGTGATCTGGACACCTAGAAACTTGAAGCTCTCGACCCTTTTTACTTTGTCCCCGTTGATGTAGACAGGGGCATGTCCTCCTTTACACTTCCTGAAGTCGATGACTACATTGAATACATTGAAGGCAGGAATAGTCAAGTGTTTGGTCTCTTGGGAAGTTAAAGAATATGACTGGGTGGGAAAATGGAATTGAGGCCCAAGATCAGCCATGATTGTATTGAATGACAGAGCAGGCTTGATGGGCCGAATGGTCGACTCCTGCTCCTATTCCTTCTGTTCTTATGTTGATATTCATTTGCATTATCGTCGCTGAATCTCCCACTATCAACACCATGGGGGGATTACCATTAACCAGAAACTGAACTGGACCGGCCATACAAATACTATGGCCACCAGAGCAGGTCAGAGGCTGGGAATCCTGCAGTGAGTTATTCACCTGACTCCCAAAGCTTGTCCACCATCTACAAGGCGCTGGTCAGGAGCGAGATGGAATATTGGAGCACTGGAAGAGTACAAAGGGCTCAACACCATTCAGGAAAAAGTGACCCCACTTGATTTGCACCCCTTCGACTACCTTCACCATTCACTCCCTCCACCACCAACGCACAGCGGCAGCAGTGTGTACCATCTACAAGAGACATTGCAGTGACTCATTGAGGCTCGTTAGGCAGCACCTTCCAAACCCACAACCATTATTTAATCAGTAGTTAGCACTGCTGCCTCACAGAGCCAGGGACCCTGGGTTCGATTCCCAGCTTGGGTCACTGTCTGTGCGGAGTCTGCATATTCTCCCCGTGTCTGCGTGGGTTTCCTCCGGGTGCTCCGGTTTCCTCCCACAGTCCGAAAGACTTGCTGGTTAGGTGCATTGGCCAAGCTGAATTCTCCCTCCGTGTACCCGAACAGGCGCCGGAGTGTGGCGACTAGGGGATTTTCACAGTAACTTCATTGCAGTGTTAATGTAAGCCTACCTGTGGCACTAATAACTTAAAGACTTAAACTTAAACATTACCATCAAGAAGGACAAGGGCAGCAGACACATGGGAACACCACCACCTGCAAGTTCCCCTCCAATCACTCACCATCCTGACTTGGAAATATATCGGCCGTTCCTTCAATGTCGCTGTGTCAGAATCCTGGAATGCGCTCCCTAACAGCACAGTGGGTATACCTACACCACATGGACTGCAGCGGGTTCAAGAAGGCAGCTCACCACCACCTTCTCAAGGGCAATTAGGAATAGGCAATAAATGTTTCTTCTTATTTATTCATTTACAGGAATGAATAAATAATAAAAACAATACGCTGACTTAGCCAGCGATATCCACAGACCATGAACGAATAAAAAATATAATGTCCAGGAATATCTACATCCGGAGTTGGCAACCCTTTCTGCACCCATCCTTCCCTCACTTGGCGTTTTACAGCACGGATTCACAATGAGATTTAGTTGTAGTCTGCTGGCTAAGGATCACGGACGATGTGCTTTATTGCACAGTCACAGGGAAAGCTATTAACTCTGCCCTTGGACACAATCCTCCGTCTGACAAGGAAAGGAAGATATTTAGGAGAGAGTTCATGCTGTTTCCTAGAGATTGCAAACGTGTGAAGCAAATAGAATTTGTAGTGAGCTGAGGTCTGGAAAAAACTAGGGCAGGCAAAACGATTTGTGATTGGGACTGAGTCCCTGAAACCTGTCACTAAACACAGGCACACCAGATGAAAAGGGGGTGTCGTGACCCATATCAATGGACAGTTTTAGTTTTATTCAGATGGATGTGAAGGAAAGATTGGAGATTTGTATTTACCCACGTCTCAACATTCTTCACGAAGAATAAACGCAGAGTGCAGTGATTTGCTACAGAGGAAATTGAGGCACGCACTCTTTCCTGCACAGCAAGCTGCCATGAACAGCAGGGGGGAGAATGACTGGGCTGAATGTTTCGCTGAGCCTAGGACTTCATTGGTAACACAATGCTTGCTGGCCTATTCTGGCTCCAGCTTCTTGAATTAAAATGATCATCCACGAATTGAAATCCTTCTGGCCTCCCCCACCACGCACCCCTCCGCCCCCCCCCCCCCGCCCCCCCCCCCCCCCCCCCCCCCCACCCCCCGCCCCTCCATCTCAGTCACTTATAAATTTCCAAGGCCTCTGCACTCCTCCAGGAGACTAAGGAAATTTGACATGTCCGCTACAACTCTCACCAATATTTACAGATGCACCATTGAAAGCATTCTTTCTGGTTGTATCACAGCTTGGTCTGGGCTCCTGCTCTGCCCAAGACCGCAAGAAACTACAAAGGGTCGTGAACGAACCCCAGTCCATCATGCAAACCGTCCTCCCATCCATTGACTCTGTCTACACTTCCCGCTGCCTCGGAAAAGCGGCCAGCATAATCAAGGACCCCACGCACCCGGGACATTCTCTCTTCCACCTTCTTCCATCGGGAAAAAGATACAAAACTCTGAGGTCACGTACCAACTGATTCAAGAACAGGTTCTTTCCTGCTGCCATCAGACCTTTGAATGGACCTACCTCGCATTAAGTTGATTTTTCCCTACACCCTAGCTTTGACTGCAATACCACATAAACAATTTAGCCCAGTATTATGGGGGATAGCTCAGGGGTGGGATGGAAGACGGTGGGCATGCCACCTCTTGTGGTTTATGTGCCCCCTGCTGAAAACATACCCGCTGGTGGGGGAGGGGGGGATAAAATCCAGTCTCATTGTCTCTCCATGCTCTTCTTACCAAAATGAATCACTTCACATTTCTCCACATTGAATATCGTCTGCTTCCTGTCCACCAAGTCCTACGCTATCCTCCTCACAGCTCACAATGCTTCCAAGTTTTGAATCATTTGCAAATTTTGAAACCGTACATCAGACCTCGAACATTAAAAACATTGGGAAGAGCAAAGGTCCCAACACCGACCACTTCCTCCAGCCAGAAAAACATCCATTAACCAATCCTGCCACTCAGCCAATTGTGTATCCATGTTGTTAATTTCCCTTTTATTCGATGAGCTATAACTTTATTCACAACTCTATTGTGTGGCACTGTATCTAATGCCTTTTGGTAGTCCAGGTACACCACATCAACAGCATTACCCTCATCAACCCTCTGTGTTACCTCTTCAAAAATCTCCAGCTAATTGGTTAAACCTGATTTTCCCTTAACAAATCCTTATTTGACCCACATTTCTCCATATGGCTATCGATATTGTTTCTGGAAATTTCCCCTCTACGAAGGTTGAACTCACTGCTCCATAGTTCCTACCGAACTAATTATTGTAACACTCGATTGTTCATCATCCTGTTCGATTGCCAAACTAAACTTTATGATACACAGATCACTCTCCCCTCAATGTTCTCCTTCTTATACTTGATCCATTTAGCCCACATCATTCCCAAGAACCAGGTCTTGTAGTGCCCCACCCACTCTCATTAGACTCGAAACATAATTCTGTAGAAAGTTTTCTTGAACACACTCTAGGATCTCTTGTCCCTCTCTGCTCTTTACACTGCTACTATCCCAGTCTATGTGTGGGTAATTAAAGACCTATGTTATAATGATTCTGTAATTCTTGCATCTCTCTATAATTTCCTTGAAAAATTCGTTCCTGTGCCTTTTTCCCACTAGTCAGTAGTCTATAGACTACACTGAGCAATGTATTTGCATCTTTGTTGTTCCTTAGCTCTAGCCAAATAGATTCTGCCCTTGACTGCTTTGGGAGATCCTCCCTCTCCATCACTGCAATGTTCTCCTGAATCAAGCCATCCTTTTCTTCCTTTCCTATATTTCCTGAACACCTTATGTCCAGGAATATTTACCACCAACTCCTGCCCTCCTTTGAGACAGGTCTCCATTATAGCTGCAAAATCTTATTTCCATATGTCAATCTGCACCCATAACCCACGAATCGTATTAACCACACCCTCTGCATTCACATGCCATACACAGTAACCCGGATTCAGACTTTATTAATTTCTCCCTTACTCTGACCCCACCTAATAACTTACTATTCCCTAAAACTTCCTAAACTCACCTCTGTGACCAAACCTTTTGTTACCTGCCCCTAGGAGCTTTAAGTGGGCAGCACGGTGGCACAGTGGTTAGCACTGCTGCCTCACAGCACCAGGGACCCAGGTACAATTCCTGGCTTGGGTCACTGTCTGTGCGGAGTTTGCACCTTGACTGCGTGGGTTTCCTCCGGGTGCTCCGGTTTCCTCCACAGTCTGAAAGACGTGCTGGTTAGATGGACTGGCCATGCAAAATTCTCCCTCAGTGTACCTGAACAGACGCCGGAGTGTGGCGACTAGGGGACTTCCACAGTAACTTCATTGCAGTGTTAACGTAAGCCTACTTGGGACACTAATAAATAAACTCAAAAAATGGGCTTGCTGCCTTGGGCTATAGGGTCTGTGGCGCAGTGTCACTGCAGCGTACACCATTGTGCTGTTATGGAGAACAACTTCCACCTCCCACTATTCTGCAATACGCAATGTAAGTTTAATTGAACTGGAAGGACTGTCTGGTATTTAATTATTCTGGAGCACTGTTGACCAAGAATGGATGGAATGGAATGGAACCCTTAAATGCACCTGGCCATTTGTTTGCACTTGAGCCTTTCTGTGGCTGGCACTGCTGCCTCACAGCGCCAGGGACCTGGGTTCAATTCTGGCCATGGGTGACTGTCTGTGCAGAATTTGCACATTGTCCCCATGTCTGTGTGGGTTTCCTCTGGGTGCTCCAGTTTCCTCCCACAGTTCAAAGATGTGCAGGTTAGGTGGATTGACATGTTAAATTGCACCTTAGCGTCCAAAGGTGTGCAGGTTAGGTGGATTGGCCATATTAAATGGCCCCTTAGTGTCCAAAGATGTGCAGGTTAGGCGGATTGGCCATGCTAAATTGCCCTCAATATCATGGGGATTAGCGGGGTAAATATGTGGGGTTATGGGGAAGGGTCTGGATGGGATTGTTGTCAGCACAGGCTCAATGGGCTGAATGGCCTCCTTCTGCACTGTAGAGATTCTATGATTCTTGTCAAGTAGCTTCCCCTTCTCTTGTCACTCTCCCACATAAGAGGTTATAAGTTGGGCGTAGGGATGTAGAAGGATTCGTCACTTAAATAAGGCTGACACAGCAATGGCAGTGCTCCCCTGTTTCTGATCGATGGCAGTCAGGTGTGGATCAGGGCTGGGATCTGCACTCCATGGGCTGGCACGGGAGCGCAATTATTCTCCCCCACAATTAGCGAGGCCAGTGTGAAAAGAAAGATCAATACAGCTTATAGCTTCATAAGGAGCAAATTAATACAACATGGATAAACAGCTGTTGGCCTGGTTAATTCCTCCTCTATTACTGTTTGAATGTGAGCCATATTCCTGAGTGGAAAAGTAGAGATGTAAAAGCAATTACCAAGTCATCAATGTGGATTTGTAGATATCTCTGCTGGGCAAATTTTTTTGTTGGTATTTTTATCTTTCCAGCAGTTTCCTTGTTTAAAACACTGCGGTCTGACTGTTCCGATTGATGTTATAGTCCATCGCAAATTGGCACGAGCTCCTTTGAGCTGGCTGGCATTTTGAGGAATCATTTCTAAAGCGACATTCCCCCCCCACATCAGCTTGTCCATGTGGGTTGGCATTACTCAGCTGCTAATTGATTGAACTTGGGGAAGGAAATAAGCGAATGTCACCAGTGGTGGTTTTTAATGGCCGGTCTCATGGCAGTCGTAAGTCTCAGAGATAAGGTGTTCGTTTTGTTCATTTTCCCAGCAATTACGTAACGTGATTTAGTACTGCTGTCTCTCCATAGAGTCACAGAATCCCTACAGTGCAGAAGGAGGCCATTTGGCCCATAAAATCTGCACTGAAAACAATCCCGCCCATGCCTTATCCTCTTAACCCCATGTATTTACCCTGCTAGTCCCCCTGACACTAAGGGGCAATTTAGCATGGCCAATCGACCTAACCCGCACGTCTTTGGGACTGTGAGA